>NC_054605.1:7420933-7753433 GCF_004785595.1 Juglans microcarpa x Juglans regia
ATTTCGTCGAGCGTTCTTCATAAGATGTAATAATTTCTGACGCAGCAAATCATCAAATCTTAGTTGCTTCACAAATTAGAGGGATCAAACAATTACGGATTTGATATATAATCTAGCAATAGATTGCAAAGAATAATAAACTAGTAGGCCTCCTAGTAGTTAAACGAGACAATCATGAAAATAGGCATAGAAAAACATTCGATACTCAAAGCATAAATTGAACACTAAAAACAAATTAGATCTCTCAGTTTTATTGATTCCGAGGTTTCCGTTTCCTTCGACCAATTATGAAAATTTAGCCACACAAAGCCATTATGAAAACTGGGAGGAGGAATTAGAGAAGAGGGGAGAGAGATACTCTAGTATGATGATTTTCCCCTTTTACACGTCCATGCCCCCTTTTTAGAATTCTCCAAAATCCCCTAAAATATCCTAAACATTATCCTCAAATAACCATATCCAAATCTGATTTAATTAAGGGAAATATTAAAAATAAAATGGAGTCCTAATATAACTAGGAAAGTGGTGTTTTCCAGCTGTAACTTTCGTGCACCAGATCTCCAAAACATCTGCAATTAAATCACATATTTGAATTGCACGATAAGGCCGAACGTTCTGAAACGTCAGCAGTGCAGGTGCGTCAGCTTCAAGCCCGATTTAGACCTTTATGAAGTCAGTATCTTTCAAAACTCAAAACATGAACGTTGTATATCTTTGTCTTGGGGTTCCATATTATCTTGAATCATCTCAATCGGAGCTCGGATGAGAGAGTTATTCCCAGATTACGAAGAAGTGTCGAAACTGTCCAGAACCGCCCAATTAACTTCGTTTTGCATTAAACGACTCCGTTTGCTTCCTAAATAAAAATATAAGAATAATGAGTAAATTTAGGCACCAAATAAGTATAAAAAAAATAAACATTGTATGGAGTGGTCTGAAGACCATTAGGGTTTTTGAAATCACAATATATATGGGGTTGTAATTATTTTAATTGTCACGGTATTTGTAATTTCCATATGAGTCATGGGTTGGGTTATGCAGAGACTTGGTCAATTTCCTTGGTATTCCGTTAACGGCCATGTTGGGCCACATCTATTAGCAACTACGTTAGTTATTTAAGTCAAGTCCATTAGAGTCACTTCCAGTAGTGGGTGACATTTCTGTTAGTTTGTGTCTGTTAGTTATTTTGAGTTCCTATATTTAAATCCAGTATCAATCTACAATGAAAGGCATTCAGAGCCTATTTTCAGTATTTGAGTATCTGGAAGGTCCTGGCACCACGAATAGCCGGAATTGCTTATTCTTAATTTACAACAAATTGGTTACACCTAACATCCCTCAACTCTCTCTCTCTCTCATAACTTCGTTTCAGGCTGCCATTCACCTTGTTGTGCCAGCACTACACTAGCGATAGTGGAATACCATCTCTCTCTCAGTCTCTATCTACCCCATTCACCCTCTTTCTCACGATCTCCCTCTCCCTCTCCTTCTCCTTCTTTGTCTCCTTCTCCTTCTCCTTCTCTGTCTCCGCCAACTCTCTATGAGATTCTCAGGCCGCTGACCACCCAACTAACTTTCTCTGGGTTCCTCCCTCAATGTCTCTCTCTCATGTTCTCTAACCCTCTGACCCAATAACACAAACACGCACGTACTGTCTCTCTCATCCCAAGACACACCACACAACCACTCAAAGTACCAACGTGTCACCCATTGTCGGGAATGACCAAAGCTAGCAGCAAAGCATGGGACACCTTGATCATCCAAAAATTTTCCCTTCACGCTGTAAATGATTATATTGATCGACCTTGAAAATGATTGTTGATGGAATTGTGAAATTGTGGTATGTGATATGTTATGTGTGGTCGTGTCCTGCGTGAATTGATGGAAATATTGTGCAGTTTTTTATGTAGTTGTATGTCGTGTGAGGTAATGGGATAATTGTATAGTTTGTAATATGGTTGTATGTCGTGTGAGATGATGGGATTATTGTACAATTTGTGATGTGGTTGTGTGTCGTGTGAAGTGATGGGATTATTAAGTACTTTGTGGTATGACTCTGTGCCGTGTGAAGTCACAGGATGTTGTGTAGATTTTTTACATGTACTGTTTTTCCACGTGTACTTCTTTCATCATATAATTACTAGTTGAATGTCTACCATTTGCCTATCTCAAATCTATAACTGTTTATTGAATCTTTTACTATCGAATTGTGACTTATGCATGGAAATTGATACCTTTAAAATTATTGGCTTTTTGTGTCAATAGATTTTGGTGGGTGCATGCATTTCATGACCCCAAGTTGAGATGGATCATTATCTCGGTGGAGCACCTCTGGTCACTCGGTAGTGAATAAAACTAAGTTACATCTCCTGGGTTGTCACTGGGCTACAAGGCCAGTGACAATGAGCTTGGGCGAGACAGGTACGAGTATGGATCTTCATGCAGAGGATCGGTATGGTGATGGGTACGAGTATGGAGCTCCGGCTCTGCCAGAAGGGTGAAGATCAAGGTTATTCCCCCTTCGTAATTAAGTTTAGTTTTTCTTTTTTGACCTTTTGTATTTAGGATGGATGATTGTAATATTCGGTAGCTTATGGATTGAGACAAGTGACTTGTGGATAATGTGTGGTGATGTAAATTAAATATATTTTGGTACTGTTATTTAGATTTGACGATTTCCTTTTTATTTTTGCTATAAATATAACTGCACAACATCTTTTTGAATGTGCGAACACACTCACATTGCGCGAGGGGTGTATGACCCGTGTGACCAACATCCCAGCATTACGGCTTTCGCCAAATCACAAAGAGGGTTGGGGACGCCACAAGTGTTATGAAAGCTTTTACGGCTCTGGATAAATCCATATGTTACCTAGGTATAGTACCAAATTTAGGCTTTAATATTAGTACAATAGGCTTGAAACTTGTGTAGTAATACTAGGATCTTTAGCAAAGTTGGCTTGAATTCTTAGCACGATAGGCATGAACTTTTAGTTTTGTAGGCTTGAACTAATTGCAATTAGGCTTAGTATGACATGGTGTAGTCTTTTTTTTTGAAAAAAAAAAGAGATCTCCAATTTTATTAGAAAACCCTCACTTTTGGCAGAAGAATACCGTATACATAACCTATGCTTGAAACAAAACTTATTATGAAAAATTAACTAAGAGCCATTATGAACAAATTAAACTAAAACAAACAGACTATCAGCAACCAAGTCAAACCAATCCATGTAACATGCAGACCACGACGTAAATTCACTTCGTGTATCGCAGAGAAGGCAAACCCTGCCTATCTACTTTCAGAATTCCTTTAAGGAGATGAGGAAGATCAACAAACCGAGTCCAAGTCCTGGCATCCAAATTCGAAATCATACGAGCTAAGAAGTTAGCTGCCACAATAGACTCCCTATAAACATGTTGAACCACAAACCATACATGTATGACACGATCTAGTCGTCCTAATCATGGAATATAAATAGAAGTCATGAACCGATAAAGGTGACAACTTTAAATCACCCCAAGAGATTTAAGGTTTTTTATTTTTCATAATTTATGAATTTGAGGTTGTAGATTCAACAAAATTCAAGGAAAATTTTAAATAAGTTAATTCAATTTGAGATATGAGATTTTGCATACTTTAAGAAATGATTTAATAACATTTAAGGTTATGGATTCTGCAAGCTTTAAGAGATTATTTTTATTTGAGGTTATCGATTTTGCAGACTTCAAAAAATTATTCTTACCTAATTTATCTTTAGAGTTGCAGACTATAAGGAATGTTTTCTAATAATATTTGAGTTTTGAGGTTCTGCAGACTTTAGTATGCAAGTTTGATCAAATATGAAGTTATTGAGTTGGCAACCATTAAGGCTTGAGTTTTGATCAAAACTAAGTTATAGATTTGGAGAATTTAAGAAGCAAATTTTCTTTATGAGATTTAAAGGTATCAATTCTGTAGAATTTAAAAAATGATTGTATCCTATATAAAGTTATAGAATGTGCGTGGTTTGGAAAACAATTATTATCGAATTTGAGGTATAGGGTCGATAGACTTTGTAGGAAGCGATTCTTATCATATTTAAGTTCGTAGATGGTGCAAACTTTGGGAAATGATTTATGTCGATTCAAAGGAAATTGGTCTAGCAGATTGATGGAAATGATATTTTATGTGATGGTGTAGAATGTGATCAAGTAATGTGATGGTGTAGAATGTGATCAATTATGATTTGCCGGACTTTAGTGGTAAAAGATATTAAGTTCAATACCACTAGGATAAATGCTAGTTAGAATTGAGGTGATGAGCATTTAAGTCTTTGTTGTCAGGTGGTAGTTTATAGGTGCTCTTTATGGCTGGTCGGGATGGTTTTGAACCTTTCGGAGTGCGTTGCTTATTTTGGATGGGAAGTGTGGACCTTCGATTATATAGGTACATCTTGGATGAAGTTTGGGTGTGAGGATACCATTGGCTTAGAGCCAATCATTAGTATATGCTTCAGCATCTGTAGGAGTTGACGAAATAATCTAAACTTTCTCCACCATGAATGCTTTAAGTATCGTTATCCATGGAATTTGCTTTTAAGTGTTATCGATTGACTCTTCCCAATTACTCAAACTTCCTTACATTCATACTTGTTACATCTTCGAAAAGATACTTCCATGAATACTTTGCACAATGGTCCTTATGGCATGATTTAGCATAGTTTTAAGTCATGGCCCATTTTTTTAAAAAATAAAAAGTTTAAGTTGTCTTTTTTTAAATTCTTTTGTGAAATGAAACCATCATTTTTGTAAACCTTTTAGAGTTGGACTTGCAGAAGTTTTGAGAAAAACAATCTCACGAGTACATGAGAGAGTGTACTTTCATTCATATATATTCTAATCATGTACAATCTATTTCTATACTAGGAATTTGTACAATATAGAAGGAATGCTAAATTAAAGGAATTACATAATAATTATACACAGCTCGGCAAATTCTAACTTTCTAAATTTATACATCAATGATCATGTTGCAGCTTTAGGTAAGTTGCTGAAATCATGGTTGATTGTTGTGATTGCTAGACTGTTTTGATTCTTTGCTTGATCTTTGACTTCATTCCTTATACTCCCCCTCAAACTTGGTTGTGTTTGGTAACAGAGGCCAAGTTTGTCTCGCAGTTGCTTGAATGGGCCCTTTAGCAATGGCTTTGTAAAAATATCAGCTAGCTAATCTAGTGATTGAATAAACTTAGTCTCTAAAGCCCCAAGTGCTACTCTTTCTCAAATGTAATGATAATCAAGTTCTATATGCTTTGTTCGACCATGTAGAACTAGATTGACAGACATATATAAAGCACTCATAGTATCACAGTATAAGATTGGTGCTTTTGATTGAACTACTCCAAGATCTTTGAGTAGTTTGGAAAGCCAAGTTAGCTCAGCTGTAGTTGATGCCATGGCTCTGTATTCAGCCTCAGCACTTGACCTAGACATTGTAGGTTGCTTATTAGCACTCCATGAAATGCAGTTGCTGCCAAGGAAAGTGCAATAGCCTGAAGTAGATCTTCTTGTGGTTGGGCAGTCTACCCAATCTACATCAGAAAACTCGTACAAGTCGAGTGTGCTACTTCAGGTTATATGTAGACCAAGTTTTACAGTGCTCTGCAAGTACCTTAGAATTCTTTTAACAAGCTGAAAGTACTGGACTGCTGGTGTTTGCATAAATTGAAGAACATACTTGACAGAAAAAGAGAGATCTGGTCTGGTAAATGTCAGGTACTGCAAGCCTCCAACTATGCTCCTGTAAGTGGTTGGATCATGGAAAGGCTCTTCAGAGGCTTTGAGTTGTTGACCTTTGGATGACATAGGTGTAGACAAAGGTTTACACTCATGCACATTGGCTCAAGTAAGCAACTCAATAATATGCCTGTACTGAGATAAGAAGAGGTCTGAACCAATCTTGTGGACTTCTATTCCCAGAAAATGGTGAAGAAAGCCAAGATCCTTATGAAAAATTGAGAACTAAGCTAAGAGACCAACCACTAAATTCTGTTGGTATTGTCACCTGTTACCATCATGTCATCTACATACAAAAGAAGGATTAGTATCCCATGGTTAGAGTGACAAATGAACAGACTTGGATCAGCTGAGTTTGAATAAAACCTAAGCTGGAGGAGGTAGTCAATGAGTCTGTCAAACTGAGGAGCTTGTTTGAGGCCATAAAAGGCTCTGTTGAGCTTACACACATGCTGAGGATAATGCTCATCTGAATAGCCTGGTGGCTGATGCATATAGACAGGAGTGTTAAGACAACCATGTAGGAAGGCATTCTTAACATCTAGTTGATGAAGTGCCCAGTTTTTCACAGTAGCAAGAGTTAGGACCATTTTGATAGTAGCAGGCTTCACAACTAGAGAAAAAGTTTCTGAGAAATCAACCCCGTCTACTTGACTGAAGCCTTTAGCAACCAGTCTTGCTTTTAGTCTTTCTAGTGTGCCATTTGCCTTTAGTTTTGCCTTGTAAACCCACTTGGATCTAATGACATTCATGTTAGCAATTCTTGGAACCAATTTCCAGGTTTGATTAACTGCAAGTGCAGCTAGTTCGTCTTCCATTGCAGCAGACCATCCAGGGTGGTTTTTGGCAGATTTGATAGGTTTTGGCTTTACAGGAATAGGGACTAGATTGTCCAAGTTTGCATATCTAGGATTAGGTTTGTGAATGCCACACCTAGACCTGGTTTGCATATAATGTTGAGATGGTGGCTGCACTACAGTTTCAACAGGAAAGGGAGGAAGTGTATTTTGCAATGAAGTAGTTGTTTCTGTAGATAAGAAAGGAGTGGTTGACTAAGTTGATTGCTGGACATGTTGTGAATCAATGGTGTCAGTTTGAATTGATTGGTGGGAAGGAGGTGCAAATAAAGAGGGGAACACAGATCCATTTGAGAAACTATTTTGACATTCGATGAAGATGGAAAAATCTCCTTCAACAGTAGGAGAATCATATAATAGAGTTGGTTTAGAATATGGAAGAACAAACTCATCAAAGACAACATGCCTTCAGGTATAAACTCAACTAGTGGGTGGATAAAGGCATTTATAGCCTTTGTGTTTGGTGTTGTAACCAATAAAGACACATGGCAATGACTTTGGTTCAAGTTTATTGGACCTAAAATCTCCAAGATAAGGAAAGCATCTAGACCCAAGAGTTCTAAGGATGCTATAATCAGGATGTTTGGCGTAAAGTCTAAAGAAAGGAGAGCCCATATTAAGATGAAGAGTAGGCAATCAGTTATGCAAAAACACAGTAGCAGAGAAATCTAACCATAATCTAGGTGGAAGTTTAGCATGAAACATCATGGTTAAACCTAGATTGGTTATGCTTTTGTGCTTTCTTTCAGCTTTGCCATTTTGTTCTGGTGTTTTTGGACAAGCTGATTGATGGATGCAAAATTTTTGAAAATATTCAGTGAGGTTCTTGTTATTAAACTCACCTCCTTCATTAGTTTGGAAAACCTGAATTTTAGCATTAAAATGGCACATGACAAACATATGGAATTGTGTAAAAAGTAGGTTTAAAATCAGACTTGTGTTTGAGGGGAATTAACCAACTAAAATTAGTAGCTTCATGAACAAAGATATCATAGAACCTATACTTTTCTCTAGAAGGAGTGGGAGCAGGTCCCCATAGATCACAATGTACTTTTGCAAAAGGAACATTGATTATATTATCTCTTGAAACAAATGGCAATTTACAAGCTTTTCCCATTTGACAACTTGTACAAGTTTCAGAAGAAACATGTTTTGAATCAGGAGTAATAAACTTCTTATTACAAAGATAGTCTAAGATCCTTGAATTTGGATGTCCAAGCCTGAGATGCCAGTTCTCTTTATTTGTGGATTGAAATCTAGAGGAGAAAAAACTCCTTTTATTCTGAGAGGTTGAACCAACATCATCAAAAATTTATAGTCCATTATGTTTCCTTCCTATGGCCACTGTCCTCATTGTTGTCCTGTCCTTTATCACAAAACTATGGCCATCAAACTCAAATCTCAGAGGATAATCAGATGTAAGCTTACTAACAGATAATAAATCCTTCTTAATTTTAGGTACCACTTGCACATCATTCAACTGTATTGGAGATTGAGATGAACCAACCATTGCTTGACAAACATGAGTGATAGGTAAAACTTCACCATTACCAACCATAATACCATCATGACCATTATAGGGAAGTAATGAGTGAAGAGTACCTTCATTAGCAATCATGTGGTCAGTTGCACATATGTCAAGATGCCATGAACCTATGTCAGAAGCCTCATCCATCTTAATGGCTACAAAACTCTGTGGAAGGTTGTCATTTGTGAAAGAATGATTGAACCTATTGAAGCATTTAAGGGCAATATGGTTTCTTTTGTGACATATCTCACACACAATTTCTTTTTTGCCTGTTGTTTTGGAATTTGCTCATAAATTTCCTCAAATACTCAATCAAGGAATCAGATCCTTTAGTGATGGAGGTGAGTCTTTGCTTTAAGTGCAAGACTACAATCAGAGGACGCCCTTGCAAAAGCACGAACAAGGGCACTCCAGACTTCTGAGGCAGTGTTTAGACCATCCACAATGCCTAAAACATCCTCACTCAAGGTGGTTGTAAGCCAACCTTTAACAAGCCTATCAGACCTGCGCCACTTGTGATGAAGTGGATTAGGCTGAGAGGTATTAGATTCCTCAAGAATGAACTGAGATGGAGTGGGTATATCACCTGTGATAAAACCTTGAAGGTCATAGCTTTCAAGAATATTGAGCATCTAAGTTTTCTAAAGCAGAAAATTGCTGGAAGTGAGTTTGAGAGACACATAATTCGATACATTTTGTGAAATAGGATACGGATAGGGGTCTGAATTTAAGGATGTGGAGAAGACAATTGAATTAGAGGAAACCATTGAAGAAACAAAAAAGAAAGAAAACACAACTCTCTAGTAACCTGTTTTGGCTCTTGATACCATGTAGAAGTTTTGAGAAAAACAATCTCACGAGTACATGAGAGAGCGTGCTTTCATTCATATATATTCTGATCATACAATCTATTTCTATACGAGAAATCTGTGCAATATAGAAGGAATGCTAAATTAAAGGAATTACATAATAATTTTACACAGCTAGGCAGGTTCTAACTTTCTAAATTTGTACATCAATGATCATGTTGCAGCTTTAGGTAAGTTCCTGAAATCATGGTTGATTGTTGTGACTGATGGACTGTTTTGATTATTTGCTTGACCTTTGACTTCATTCCTTATAGGACTTGGAGGAAAAAAAAGACCGATTATTTAGTTTTTGACTATATATTCATTTATTTATTTGGGAAGTCAACCTCTTTATACAACTTAATGAAATTGTTTTGGCGACTTAGTGCTTTGACAAGAGTTTTGGAACTATCTTTGATGAATTGTTAGAATTTTATTTTCCATGTATTTTATATATAAAAAATAATAATCAATGGAAGGACCAAGCATGAACCCAACTACTTCATTGTGACCTTCCCCCATGTCCACTACAAATCAAATTGTTCCTTAGTCACTTGGCGGAGCATACCTTTGGTGCCTCAATGTGACTTCATTAGACCAACTTTCACTCACCGATAGGAAACATATGACTAAATTCTAATTTTTAATACCTTGTTTGGTTTCAACGTACTCCTTTCTAACCACTCAACCCTATCCACCTCATGGGCTTGACTAAGTGTGTAGATTTTTGAGCTCATAGATCACTCCAAAGAAAATTGGAGTGAAATGTCATGGGTAGACCCTTTTAGATCACCTTTTTTAGCGTCAAGTTTTATGTGGTTTATGCATTTGGTGGGTTTATGTTGATTGGTATTAGTATGGGGTCATCAATCATGTAAATGTACTTAAAGGTTATTGGTTATTGTTAAGGATGAAAGAGTGTCTAGGAATACGTGTAATGTGCATGATCACTGTAACCCCCGTTCATTTCTTCTTACGAAAGCTTATCTCTTTCTTACGTAAGGCTCCTCCTTTCCGACGTAAGCAAATTTTGATGACGGAATTATGCAACAGTCTGCCATTTTTTCTGGCGACTGCGAGCATCGTCATGTGTGCCGATCATGACGACGTGCCTCTCGAGATATTAGGTGACTTCTAAAATACGCCCAGTGTTTAAATGTACTGGAAATATTTATATGAGGTGTTTCCAGTATCGTTGAGTTAAACTTGTTTTTAAAAGAGACAATTATAATATTTTGAAGAGCTCCAAAATATTATAATTGTCGGAGATTATTTTAATATTAATTATTAAAATGATTCCAGTTATTTGAAATATTATTGGGATTTAAATTATGTTGAAAGCTTTAATTAATTAAATGGTTTCATCCTTTTAAATATATTAAATAAGACTTTATCATTTTATTAATGATGAAGAAATATTATTTTATAAATTAAAGTTAGTTTAAAATAATATTTACCTTAATTCCTCTGAGTGCTTTTAATTAAGTTAACGTTTACGCATTTTCAAATCAGTATTTTAATATCTTAACGTTAGATCGTTTTGAGGACCCCAAGACGAAAGGACTGGGTTAAATACCCAGACCCCTCCCTCTTTCCCCTCACTTTTCCCCAGCTCTCTCTCTCTCTCTCCTCCCTCGCCCCTCAAGCGTACGCTGTACGCAGTCCATCTCCACGCCGTAGCTTCCATCACTCAGCCCGGCGCCGTAATGTGTCGGCAGCTGTCACCGCCACCACCGTTGCACTCCTCTCCCTCCGGCGAGTCCATCCACGGCAGCCCCTCTCCCTCACGCTCTCTCTTCCTCTCCGCTGGAAGTGCAAAGCCCGAATGGGCTTGTTGTCCTTAGCACCGCCGTGCACCACCTATCGACGCCACCACCGCCACCAATAGCCTCCCCTCTCACCGAAGAACCCCTCCCATGGAACCCAAGCCACAGGAAGTTCCCCCTTCCCCCTCCGTCGCACACACACACGAAACCCATTTATGGATTTCGCACGGCTTCATGGTTACCAACGCTGCTAGCGCCGCCGTGCGCGACTCCTATGGCCACCAGGCACCACCGTGAGCCTCCCCTTACCTTCCCCTTCCTCCTCCCTTGGACCTGAGGCCCATAGCCTCTCCTCCACGCACGGCCTCCCTCCCCCTTACACGCACGGCTTTGCACTCCTCCACCACCGTGCACCGCCACCCACGGTGGGTAACCACCGTCATTAGCCTCCTCAGGCCACCACCAAGCCAAGCCAACCTCCCACGGCCCCAATCTGTCACCCATGCACGCACACTCTCTCTCACTCTCCCACGGCTTCTCCTCCATCGTGCATCCAGATATGCCACCATGAGCCACCGTGGCGCCACCTCGACGCCACCACAAGTTCCACCGCACCTCCCTTAACCGAGCCCTATGGTCAAACCACCACTTTACATGGTGGGTAATCACTGCACGTGATGGACAGTCACTGCGTGTGACTGACCGTCACTGTACATGGCTAGATCCGCCATGTTACGCTCCTTGCCACCATCACAAGGCCTTCACGAGCCCTTCCAAGACCACACTTTGCTATCCAAACGCCCAAACAGTCAACGTACGTGGGTTAGCCGCCACGTACGACCTCTCTGACGCCATCAGTTGTGATGATCAGCGAGCAACGCACGGGTTATCCCGTCGATGCTATAACTCTCTATCCCTCGTTAATTATGTTAGATATTGATTAGTGGACTAGGTTGTGGACTGTGCTGTTAGTATTAGGGGAATGACTGTGTAGTATTGAGATGCGCTATGTAGTGCACTGTGAAGTGTTGGGCATATCTGTGTAGTGTGGTTATGTGATATGCCGTGTATATGAAGTGTTGGGCTCATTGTGTAGTGTGCTGTGAAGTGTTGGGCATTCAATGTAGTGAAGTGTTGGGCTTATCTGTGTAATGCGCTGTGAAGTGTGGAGCGTAGTTGGGAATTGTGTTGTGTAGTGTTGTGGACTGTGCGGTGTAGTGTGGTTGCGGACTATGCATTGTATTGGTGTTGTGGCATGTGGAGTGGGAACAGTACACACTGAGTGTACTTTGTGTGTGGCATAGTGTGACATAAAGAGAGTGTATGTAGAATATACTCTCCTGGTGTATTGTGGAATGGGAAGAATACACGTAGAGTGTACTCTGTATGGCGTGGTGCGTGATTTGAGTACACGTGGAGTGTACTCCATGTAATAGAGTGACGCACCATATGGCGGGTACACCATAATGATGATGTGGCATGGTGTGTATGAAGGGAGTACATGTAGAATGTACTCCGTATGGTGGAGCGATGCACCATACGGTGGGTATGCCGTAATGGTGATGTGGCGTAACGTGTATGGAGTATACGCGGAGTGTACTCCATGTGGTAGAGTGATGCATCGTATGGCGGGTATGCCATATTGATGATAAGTTGTAACGTGTAGAAAGGGAGTATAGGTAGAGTGTACTCGACGAGGCAGCGACACTCTGTGTGGCATGTCGTAGAGATAAGGATGGTTGTGCAGTTGATGGGCGTAGAACGTGGTGAATAGTGTCAGGAATTGTGGAACAATGTCCCGAAGTAGTTATGGTGCAGCCTGTAGTCTGAGGTGACAAGTGTCACTGTGATGGACTTATGGCTACGAGTATGCATGAAGTAGTAGAACAAGTATAAGAGTACGCAACGGAAGCATGATCGAGCAATGTCACGAAGTGACGTGGTTCCTGACAGTCGTGCTTATGATGGGTGAAGAGTTAGTGTGGAAATGGCATAGCGGGAAAGTGACGAGATGTCACGATTTTACGAGAGTACGTGAGGAACCGTACTCGTGATGAGTTAAGGGTTGATGTAAGAAATGACGTAGCGGGATGTCAGGTGATGAGACAAGGTCACTGTGTAGCTTGGGGATCGTCTTGAGCTATATGATGTGACATAAGGCGTAGTTGTGAATGGAGCCTTGTCGCACTAAGTGTTGGGATGAACTGTAAGAAGGGACGGATAGCATGAAGAGTCATGCTAGCCGAGTTAAGACAATGTTGGTATCGGAGTATGACCCTTGTCCCTCCGAGCAGGTGATCAACTTGTTATATGTTGATCTTAGGTGATAAAGGGGTAAGGTACATGTGTAATCTGGTTAGACACATGTGCTGGATGGATTCACCATATGTAATGGGTAATCTATCCTAAGCATAGTTAGACGGTGCTTAAGCCTCAGAGTTGGCGTAGAACCGTGTGTCTTGTATGGATGGAAATGAGGATGTAGTATGGGCTAGGATGTATGAAGGTAGTGACGGGTGTATTGTCTAAGATTAGGATGCGTGACTTAGTTAGTCAGAGTCATGCATCAAGATGAGTTCAAAAAGGAGAATAAGACGAATGTCTTAGTGTCTTAATCCTAAGGTGAATCATGGGTTCACTTTAGTGAATGAGCACTCGAGGCAAGACGTTGAGTTGGAAGATGTGGTGACCGTAGTGATCCCCGAAGGTTTTAACGTAGTAAAGGGCACCTAAGTGCATGGGACAGAAGGAGAGTGTTCCAAGTATAGCGTAGTTCTATTTATAGTTTAAGTTGCTTATGCATTAGATAGAGAATGACGTTAAGGTTATGTATGCATGTAGGTTGCCAGCTGACACACGCATGAATGGACTGCATGGTATGAAAGTAGCCTGGAGTCCAGGTAAGTATTACGTTCATGCCCTTCTGGAGTTTTCTAGAAATTACGAAACGAAAATGAAAAGCTCTTCTCCTTAAGAAAATGTTTACGAAAGAAGATGCCATGCTTTCAAACGTATAAGTACGTACGACCCCTCCATGAAAGCCCCTTTTTACGCACCCAAAGTTATTAATTGTACGCATGCGAATGGATGACTATAAGACTTATCTATTGTATGTATTTTCACAGAAACGAACTGATGAAAATGCACGAAAGACGAGCTTGAGCCGACGCCTTCACAGATCCTATGGACCTACGTTGTCACGAGTGCCGCAAGGTGATGCTCGTGGACGCCGCGAAGGCCGACGTTCAAGGTGATGCTTACGGATGCCGCGAAAGGTGAAGTTTGAGCTCGTGCTTTATGTTTTATGGACGGTGCGAACTGACACTTTTGTGAAGGCCGCGAGGTGATGCTCGTGGACGTCATAAAAGAGGACGTTCAAGCCCATGCTCACGAAATGACGTTTTTCTCATGAAAAGAAATGTTTTCTCATGTTAAATGAAAGAAAGAACTGAATGAAAGCTCCAGCTCTTTATAGCTGGCATGAATGAATGAATGAAAGAATAAAATGAAAGCATGAAATGTATGAAGATACGTAACGGCCACATGAATGAATGAAAGGGTACCAATGAATGGGCAGATTGCAATGCCGGGCAGTAGTACTAGTAGTGCACCCAGTGCTGCACCCTAACGGAATGGGATTCCAACCCGTGGCCACGGGCGAATCCATTGGCCATAAGGCCGCTAACCCTAACACACGGGGCGTAATAGTGTGTACCGGCCTATGAAAGTGAAAAGAAAGAATGTATGTATGTATGTATGTATGTAAGCATGAATGCACAAACGCACTTTAAGAAATGAAGGCATTGACGGGTGACACGTTTTACAAAAACAAAGGAAAACCCCGTCCAGTGACGTTTTCAGATGAACGCACGTATGCACGCATGCATGTAAGTATAGTATGTATGAATGATGAATGTATGAATGAAAACCTATGTTATTATATTTTAACTGCATGAAGTAATGATTACGAGTCTTCGACTCATTTTAGTTTTTATGCATGTCCCTCCCCCCCACAGGAAAGGAAATGAAGTAAGCATCAGGACGGACACGACCTGTGAGGAAGAGCACGGAAGTCTAGGCACGAGGTTTAAATGTAAGAGAGGCCTTTTTATTATTAAAATTGATGTTTTCTGCTATAAACCTCTTTTATTGTAAAAGCACATTTTTATTTTATAAACGTAGAGTCTTGCACCCTGGGACGAAGCAAAAAGTTTTAAATCGGACGGTAATTCTCATCGTCCTTTTTCAAAATATTTTATAAAAAGACCCACCACAAGGACGGGCGTTACAATTAGGGAGACAAATTTATATTTCTATCAAAGGTTAGTAAAAGTTAATACAGTAGGATTGAACTTGATTAGACTCGTTGGTGATATATTTAACAGGTCTTAACTTTAGCCATTTCAGTGAAGTTATCATAATGTGTAGCAGAAGCATGGTACTTAGTAATATGATGGATTGGGAGTAAATTTTTTAGGGTCTTGAGGAAGTAGTTGTGATTTGAGATCACTTAGAAATTTAAAACATGCAACTATACATTCCATTGGGGGTTGATCATACTGCAATACGTATTCACGATCATTAATGGATAAAAATAGAAGTGATTGATAGGTCACCAAAGTGTTGAATTCATTGGAGTCTAGGAAGTTGAAGTTTTGGCATCAACAAGGAACAACATAATCTAAATTATGAGGTAATAATCATCAGGATACATGGGTGTCGTAGGATATGCTTTTATGGAACTGGAGATTTTGGACTACATGGCCTGCCCTGGGATTTTAGACATGATGTGCTATTGGGAGAACTAGTTATGGTCATAATGGGGGAACCTATGGAAGTAGAGCTAGAGACTATTGACTTCATAAGTCCTTGGGAATTAGTTATAGTCAAGTGGAGAAAATTTCGGGAACGAAATTTTTAAAAGAGAGGAGGATGTGATGCCAAGCCCAATCTTAGGCCGAAGCCCCTTAAAAGTCTGCCCACCATCAACACGACACCATTTTTACCCCCTTAAACAAGACCCTAGTCACCCTCATCTTCTTTCTTTCCTCTTTTCTTTTTATACTCTCTCTCTCCCTCTCTTTCTCTCTATCTCCCCCCGCTACGTCTCTTAGTAGCCAACCCAGTGACACCATGTTGCCTCCCTCGGTCTCGGGTCTTCGCATTTAGTGAGCCACTCCTTCGCTGTCTCTTTCTCTCTGTCTCTGTTTGGTTCTTCCTCTATTGCACTCTCTTTCTCTTTTCTCCCCTCCCTCTTTTTGGCATCATCGCCATCATCTGACGCTACCTTTCACTGTTCGACCTAAGGTCGTGGTGAGTGTCACCAAACCTTCCCCCTCTCTCAATCACGAGGCTCACAACATTAAGGTTTGAAAACCCTAACCTTAGTTGTTGTGGCACCCCGTCCCTTGTGTCAAGATCTTGGCAAGGTTCTGTGTTGCCAAGGGTAGCGACCAAACTGTCAACACCTAATGTATGGTCAGGAATCAATGTGCCTCATTCCAATGGAAATGCACATGTTGAATACATATATAAATTCACAGCACAAAAGATGGAGGTTTAGTCAGTAAACTAGACCTTGTAGTACCAGAAGTCTAAAACAAATCATAGAAATGGTTTTTGAAATTCCTTATAAACATTAAGTTAAAAATATATACAACTCAGATAGCTTGTTCATTGCCAAATAGGTTATAAGTTTGCATCAAAATTTATGGTTATGAGAATAAAACCATCGGTAGGTTAGATAGCTAGGATAAAGACTGCCAATGAGTGATAATACTCCTAAAGATGCAATGGACAGTTTCATATAAATAAGGAAGAAACACATACATATGCTTGGCATTGAATTACCCTCTCTTGCATAGATACATGGATCCATAAAGACGGCAAGGAATCTCCCTCATATTCAAGATATCATTAAAAACACAATTAATAATATGGCGAGGAATCACCCTCGGTCCAGTAGATTAAATCCATTACTTCGTATCAATTCTAGAGGTACAATCCTCATCACACAGATGCTTATCACAAAGATATGGTCATATAGACATTCGTCACACAAACATTCATGGCCTAATGGGTGAACAGGGGATGAGCCACTCCACTGTTAGACCTAGGGAAATCCCTTCTACCCAACCAACTTGGTGCAAGTCAGCTCGCCTAGACCCCAATGCAGGTTGACATGTTGCACAGGAGAAAAGTCTACCCAACCAATCAGCTCGAAGTTGCCATCACGTGATATGTCGGGGGATTCTAAATCGCGACTATCAGGTGAGGCCAAGCATGATACTGCCCCACCCCAATCACTCATGAGGAATCCCTCTGTAACACCCCGTTTCCCAATAAAGACATTTTAGAATTTTCGGGGAGCTAGGGTGCTACTAAACTTGACTAAAAACTTTTCTTTTTAATGACACGCCAGATGCGAAAGATTCGATAAATAAAACAAACTTATTAAATACTTAAAATCCAAAATAGAGGCTGTGGAAGCCCTTTATTTAACAAAAATTCTAAAGTCCCGTGTGCTTATAAAATTAATTTATTTAAATCTTAAATCATAAACTAAACATGACATAAACTATCTAGGCCTCTGCCTCGCCTCCCTAGGTCAAGTCCTGTCCTGCAGTCTCATCATCATAAATGTCATTACCTAGGATGGTTTAAAAACATAAAAATATATAAAAATGAGTCGAATATTCAATAAGCAACACATCATATAGTAAACATAATAAACATAAGGTTTCTTGAAAAACGTGCATACTCATAAATATATACGTAAATAACATAAACATGAACATGAACTTATCTTTCACTTACTATAGGCTGATACCCACTATTGACCCCCGTGAGTTAGGCTTAGCAAATCTAAGTAGATTCCGATTCCACCCGTAGATGCGGGTTGTGGAATCCATACATAAGAAAGACATATTGGGTGCACTACCAGCATGTACGACTTGGCAATGTAATATGCGCATAACATAGGTACCGTCTTCATATCATAACATAGGTTGTTATATATCTTACCATTCATACTTTATCATAATCATACTTGCATGCGTGTTATATCATAGATTTCAAAAGAAATCGCTTGCATAATTGTCATATCTTGTCATATCATATCATAAATTTCAAATAAAATCACATTCTTTTATAAATTTCCGCAATACATGTTTTCTAACATAAAATCATGATTTTTCAAAACTATTTGATGCATAAATCTTCACATAAAATCATGCATGGCTTTTCATAAATATTTTAAGGCATAACTCTCACGTAGAATCATGTTTTCTCATAAATCTTTTGATGTATAACTCCTTTCATAAAATCATGAATTTTCATAAATAATTCAATGCATAAATCATCACATAAAATCATGAATTTTTATATTTTTTATCATGATTTGGGTACGTAAAAAGGGGCTTCCAATGGAGGGCGTACATGCATAATATTTTTATAAAAACCATGATGTTTACCGTACATACGTATAAGGATATGATCATGCTACTTATCTCGTAGCGCTAATCCACTATTTTCGGCACGTAATCGGTCACCTATAAAAATAAACACGTAAATTGCATAAATTTCTAATTAAACATGTGATTTTATTTAAAATCTAAACAACT
Organism: Juglans microcarpa x Juglans regia; assembly: GCF_004785595.1. Lineage (NCBI taxonomy): Eukaryota > Viridiplantae > Streptophyta > Magnoliopsida > Fagales > Juglandaceae > Juglans > Juglans microcarpa x Juglans regia. The sequence goes on from NC_054605.1 coordinate 7,439,330, forward strand.
AAAATAACCTATATTTCCTAACCCTAAAATCTTCCTAACATTAAATTATTCTCAACCGGTAATCCTAAAAGACAAGGGCATTTTTGTAAACTAACTAACCCACCTAAAATTCGTGTTTCATGCATTCGAGAATCTCTCATGTGGGCTTAAGGCCCAAGGGCCCATTATAATTTAAATAATCTGGCAAGGAATTAGAGGTTCAGGGGGTTACACAACAAGGGTCAAAAGGGCATACATGAAATCACAAAATTATTTGAGGGGCCTTTTGGGAAAGTCTGATACAAAGCACATAAAAGGGAAAAAAAACAACTTACGGGAAAGGCCTTATGCGATGCTCACCAAGAGATAGGCTGAGTGTGACGATGGCTTTGGGTGGTTGGGAGTGATTGGCAACGCAATTGGGCCCCTTGGAATGGTGGTGCAACTAGAGAGAGAGTGAGAGAGAGAGAGAGAGAATGAGAACTTACCAGGAGGGATGAAAAATGACAAGAGGCTATTCGTGGGGAGGATCAGCGTGAGCTTACTGGGAGGTGTTCACGGTAGACCTGAGTGCATGACCAGTGTCTTCTGGTTACACTGGTGGTTCACGACTGCTTTGTCATGGGTCTGGAGCCTGAATTGGCTGGTGGCAACGTAAAAACATTTTCTCTGTTTCGGTGGTGAAAAATATAACACTCTCTCTATCAAGTTTAGGTGGTTGGCATGGTGCTGATCAGGGGTTTTGGTGGTGGTGCACCGAGGTAGCAATTCTGCGGGACAACTCGACAGTGGGGTTATTTTCAGTGGTGGTGGTTGGCGACCCATGATGTGTGCTCGACATGGTGCAGTGGCAATTACAGACCGTGATACCGTCTGCATCTCAGGTTGTATTCACATTGGTCTTCTTGCTACTCGTGGTGGTGATTGGCTTCGTAGAGGCGACGACTGAGTGAAGGTTCATGGTGGTTGGCCCATGAACTGGATAGTGCTTGTGCAAGGGGCGACATAAAGGAGTTGGGTAATGTGACGGCTGCTCCGTTGGTTGCTGGTGGCTTTCGTTGGCCATGTGATGGGTTATGCAGGGTAAAAGAAAATCAAAGCGGGGAAGGAAGAAAATAGCGACTTGAGGGAGGTTGGGTTCTACGGCTTAAATTATTCTCACAAAGGCACAATAGGTATATATATACTATTGGTTTAAGAAGTTTTAACATGAAGAGGGCTCACGCAGAGTTGTAATCCTAGTGAAATTTGATGATGAAGATGTGCATGGTCTGGAGTTCATAGAGGGAATCAGTTAGGGTTTTATTATGAAGAGAAATATAGGATGCTAATAGTGTTTGGAGTCTAACACTCATGGGCTTGGAATTTTTAAAAAAATTATGTAGCCTTAACTCTAGGTTCAAATAAATATAACTTATCCGATAAACTCTTTTATGAGCTTTAACTCATTTATTAAACCTAATAAAATTATCCATAATATATCCCTAATAATATAGGATCGGGTCGTTACACCCTCTACCCGTTTGAAGCTCGTGGAGATGTTGCACAGCAATGGTTTGCGGAACTCTATCCCACCCCATGATTATTGAAGCACAATATACTTACTCACACAGTGATACAGATATTCACACTAGGGTCATAGTTCATTGAAAGCAGCAAACACCTTCAATATATCGAAAACAGAAAATGAACATAAGATAAACATAATGATCATTGATAGATTTACTTATGTAGAGAAAGGGGAAGGTTACAAAATACGCAAATGCCTCTTACATACAACATTCACCCCACATCCTCCAGTATCGTCTTAAAAGCTGCCCTACCTCACAACATTGGGTTTGCTAAATCATTACGCCGCTCCTTCCTTGCTTCCTTGGGAGAATCTGGCTGCATGAGATCTTATATGTTTAGAATCTCAAACATGAGATTTTGTCCCATGTCCAAATCCTTTTTATAGAGTGGGACAATCAAACATCCTTCTAACATACTTCTGACTCTAGGTATGCTTGGATAGGAGCCATTTAGCTTCGACTATCATTCTGTAGGATGACAGAGACAAACAGCCAGGGCATGGTCCACACATTTCTACGGTCTACCAACTCCTCAGTCCTTCCATGAATGAGGGGCTTCCATGTGGTGTTGGGACAAACCACTGGGTACAGATGATATGACTTTTCGAGTCGTAATCCTTCAACAGACCCACTCTGGATATGACTCTTGAAATGAAGTGTAGACTTCTGTGTACAACACTGCCACTCTTCTAAGCATTTTCCGTGCAATTCCGGAAAGATCCCATATCTGACACAATCTGTCCTTTACCATTGCTCACCTTGGGCACCCTAACTCTTGTCTTATCAAAGCCACCAACCTCTTCAGCTCCTCATTCTCACCTTCACAATAGGAGACTTTTCTTGCTTTCCTACCATAAGGCGAGACAATCATCTCAACCTCACGCTGGGAAGTTTTTGTCGCACCTTCTACAATGTAACAGCCCGCTAGAAATTCACTGGTAGAATTTCTATTGACTTTAGGAATCTCGTGAAAACCCCATAAGCTTTTATGAATCGACCAATCGCTCAAATTTTGGTCTGTCAACATAGTCAGTGTTATCACTTACTATGGTGCTAGAAATATGAGTTTTATTATTTGAGGTAGTTAGAAGTGTCAGAATGTGTTTTGGTCTACACCATTAAACTCAGTTGATTATTTAGAATTTTATGGCGCACTAGTCCATTTTCATAATTTCGGATGTAATGCTTGTTCGAAATTGTGAAATTATTTTTAGGAGTACTTCGGGGTTGAATTTCAGTAAATGATTTTTACTATAGGTTAATATGAATATTTATAATTTTTCAGTACTAAGTTTATTATGTATTTTTCTGAGTGAATAGTAACCTCAATAAGCGCACCCAATATAGTGTTTTCAAAATCACAGTGTGGAATATCCAAATTAGGTTAGAGAAGTTTCATTTGAACACTTGGCAAGATCTTAGCCACACATAGTGAATAGTATTAGTCACTTGCACCATGAGGAACCATTAGATAGATTTGTGAAGGAAATCAAGGTATGAGATCTTGCCACCTAAGCAAAACTTTGTTTCATCTGATCAACCAATTTGTGCCCGACCAAATAGGGTTTCAATCTTAGCGAAAGCCTAATTGGTTGGGATCCAATTGAATCCCAAAAGCTTGGTTGAAACCAAAATCCTAAACGGTTTCCCAAACCCTAAAGTTGGCCTCCAATTTTTAATCCGATTTCTTGCATTGTGTTTAATCACTTAATTAAATCACTTACACATGCGATGAATTAATCAAATCCTTGTTATGAAATCATTATCCAACCTTTTAAACCTTGAAAATTTGATTGGACCAAGAAAAATTAGATTTGGGCTTGATAGCATTTCAAACCCTAACCAAACCGCCTTTAAACCCCAAATTGAAGCCCCTTGGTTGAGGCCCACCAAGGCGCACGAATTTGGCCACCTTGGCAAAGTTTCTTGAAGAAGTTTCCTCCCCCACATGGTAGACCATCCACTACCATTGGCTGCACCCAATAGTGCCTTGATGTGAAGGAGAAATCCACCTCATCAACCTCCATATCTCACAGCTGTTGCAGGCAGTCCTTGCCCCTCACTATTCTCCATTTTATGTCACATAGCCACCTCCAATCAAAGGTCATTCAAGCCCATAACTTCTCCCACCAGGAGTCTAAAGTCGTGCAAGACACATCTCACTCCCTTTCATCACTTCTTCACACCATTCTTAGAGAGACATTTGAAAGACCTCTCTCAAGTAGATTTCTGGATCTTTTTGCATAGAGATGTTCGACCCTTTGTAAGTATTTTTGCATGATGACTCCTTCATAAAAGTTGTTATTCTTTGAGTGTAGTTTCCGTGGATATCTTATTAGTCTCGTTCCATGCTCATTTGATTAGTCAAGAGTATTTTTAACCATGGAAAGATCATTCTGGTTGTGAAACTAGAGAGTATGTTATGTTTTGAAATTTTTGACCAAGCTAATGGACATATCTTGGTCCAAACATTTAATGGAGTGTTGTTAGTATGTGTTTATGAATGTTCGTTGAGGTTTTTTTTTGCATGAATAAAGCTTTTGATGATAGATTTCCTTAGATTTAGAAAAATTAAAACTGGAAGTGGAAAAATAGTTGTGGTTTTGTGAAAGTTTGAATATTTCGTGGTCTAATCTTTTTCCAAAGGCTTTGATACTTTTATGTGATGATCCTAAGCCTCTTATATACATCTTAGGCTATTATTTTGAAGATATTTAGTAATAGTTTCAAATATATGATTTTTCTATGCAAGAGGATTTTGGTTAAGCCTAAAATTTGATGTTTTGGGTTAGATCCATGTTTTATTGAGTTTTAATTATATGATTTTAAGTTTGATCGTTGGATCTTCTTTAGGACATATTTTAAACCATGTGATGTTTTAGTTTAAAGATCACATGTCTTTAAGCCATGGATCAAGAGATTGATCAAAATTAGTTGAGAGAAAAGTTTCTGTTTTTGAACCAAGTGTAAAACCAAAAACTCCAACTGTTGTTTTGTGATTTTTGGTGACTTTTGTTTGATGATTTAAAGCAAGATTGATCTTAAGATGATGTTATGAATATGTTATAAGTAAGATTTGATTTTTTGCAATTCTTGGAGATGTTTTTATTAAGGTCAAAACTTGTCAAAACTTGTGATTTAAGGGTTTACTTTTTATTAAAACATTTGGGTCTTCTTACAAAAAGTTTGGTATCTTTTTGTCGATGAATATTTTATGTGTGTTTTTAAACTTAGGATAGGAAGATCTTTGCTATAAAATTTTGGATTAATCATGGGTTTTGAAGATGGAAGAAATTACAACCAAAATCAAGAGAAATGGCCTATGACTGTTTTGGCCATAGTGAGTTTTCCATCGTTGTCAATGATTTTAAATTTTTCTGAGTTGATATTTGAGTTTCGGACAAAATTTACATGAGGAATGTAAATTTTGATAATTTTTAGAGTTAGCATGTGAAATCCTAATTAGGGGTAAAATAGTCATTTTTTCACATGTAGAGGGTAAACTGGTAATTTTACTCTAAGTTGTCTCTTTTCACATATCTAATTGTTAGTAATGAAATTTTTAACTTTTAGAATACCCTCTTATAGTTCCTCGTGTTTCGCGCTTTATTCTTGTAGAACGCGATGATCGAGGTAAGTTAGCTCTTAACTTACTATCAGTTTACTATGTATGTGTGATGAGTAAGGGAACTACAAAACTATGTTATTATATATGCCATGTCATGCCATGTTAACACATGTTTATTTATTACATGAATTATTCTATCATGAAATACTTATCTGTTACACAACATATTTTGTCTCATGTTACTATCTGTTGCAAGAATGCCACAATACATATGTCATCTATTACATGTATGTCACGTCATGTAATATTCACTATCACTTTTTTTGCCATGTTACAAAATATTGTCCATTATATGTTATGTCATGCTATGAAATATTGTCTGTTACATGTATGCCATGTTATGAAATGTTGTCTGTTATATTTATGTCTCAAAGTATGTCATGTCTGTCACCTTACATTCTTGTCAGGTTACGCTATGTCAGGACTTCTGTCTTTTCGTATTCATGTCATCCCCTCTCGAATACAGTTTGTGTATCCCGAGAACAGTCTCGTTAAGTTATTCATGTCAATTTTGACCCTAAGCGTCTAAATAGGTGTGAAATTTCTTGGGTTGACGAAGTACATTAACAGGTTGCGAATGGGGCCTAACTAGCTGGTTACCGGAGCCAGGCACAACACCAATGGAGCCACACTTTATTTTACGTGTGTCCACAGCAAGTATGGCATAAATAATTCATGAGGCCACAACAACTGTGGAAAATCTACGTGAGACACAACGATTGTGACACGTAGAATACGTGGGGCCATAGCAACTGTAAAGTACGTATTAACACACTCACAGTTGATATAGATACCAGTATTGTGATGCGGTAATCGGTAGGGACATATGGCTCAAGGAGACCCAAGTAGCACCTGTATGGTCACTTTTAATAATTAAGTCTATTGAATAAGATTCCAAATTCATGTATTTCACGTTCAAATCATGTTTCACGTTATGTTTTGCTCAAGTTCACGTTCATGTTATGTATGCTTACGTTCATGCTATGTTTCAAGTCCATATCATGTTTGAAGTTCACATTCATGTCAGGTTATGTTCACGTTCATGTTATGTCATGTTCACATTCACGTTATGTTTCAAGTTCACGTTTATGTTATGTTATGCTCAGGTTCATGTTATGTTCAAGTTCATGTTCATGTTCAAATTATGTATGTTCACGTTTATGCTATGTTTCAAGTCCATGTTATGTTTCAAGTTCACGTTCATGCTATGTTGCTAGTCCATGTTATGTTTTAAGTTCACGTACGTGTCATGTCACGTCAAGCTAAGTTTCAGTTTCAGTTTAAGTTATGTCATTTATGCTATGCCATATGTCAAGTTATGCTATGCTTACTTATGACTTTGATTATGCATTCATGTTTTTACTGCCATGCATGCATCATTAACCTTTGTGGAAGTTTCGTGTTAACTTGCTGAGATTTGTAATCAAATCTCACCGTGGTAGTCCCAACCACTGTTCCCCCAGAATGGTAGGCGATGTGTCAAGATCAGAGTAGGGAACAGACACTGGCAGACTGGAGGAAGTTGACTTGATGTCGTAGACGCAACGTGAAGCTTGCAGCCTCCATAGTTAGGTCTTTGGATAGTATTTCGACATCGTTAGTCGAGTTACGCGAGTTACTTAACGAAATAGCCCAATAGTGTATTTTGGCAATATAATTACGGTGCCAGGTCTCCGTTGTTTTGAGATTACAGTCTTCTAACGTGCTGTAATCGTGGATGTTTATTTTGTTAAGTATGCATGGATTATTATATTTTAACTATTTTGGGTATTATAAGTTTGGTGCATAGTATTGCTAAAAAAAAATTATCTGCTGTGAATATTGCGTAATGCTAGATGCATGGGAACATTGAATCTTATATGTCGGGGTAGATAACATTGTGTTGCATGTCCAGATGTTACGGATGTCCGTCCAATCCCAAGCGGAATATGGTGGCATCACATACAAGGTGTTTGCTCGCCCACGTATTGGACTAGCTGCACTTTGCGGCACTCGCAGCTATTTTCCTCTCCACACCAATGTAGTGTCCCTTGTCTTTTTTTTCCACTCAACTCCATTGGTGGTTTGTCCCCTTAAGTTGGCGGGCCTTCACATCCTCCTCTCCTTACAACCAATCTCGTCCTTAAGGGTTCTCCCTTGCTCTGTCTTTACAAGGGAGGTGATCTCATGTGGGAGATCCTTCAATGCCTCTAGTTGTCCTCAACTTCATATGGAACTTTATAACATCTGGATCTACAGATTGACCTTCACCATCTACGAGAAGGGCATTAGATGACTCCTCATGTCTCCTTCACCAGCTCCATCTAGGCTGCCCGCTAGTTGTGCTCTCTCAGATTCTAGCTCCTTTGCTGGGTTCAGCTTTATAGGACGTTGGAGAATCCTTTCCCTTGTCCTCACCTTTGTCACATTATGGCACCATTCGTTTCTCTCCATGTTGCACCATGGTGGTGCCGTTGTGCTATAACATCTCTGTTATTAGGGCTTTGGTCCTCTAAGTACTCTCTTCGTCTCAACGATGATCCTCCCCCACGATCCTTCATTCCATCTCTAATATCTCCCTCTCATGTTGTTCTTCTATATATCGATGCATTATTTTGGGTGGCATTGCTGCCCTCTGCGCAGTTCTCTTTTCTCACACCATGCCTTTATTTTCGAGAATACTTGGTGTTGTGTTCTAAGTAGGTTGAAGGATTATTTATAGATGTTCCTTCACCTTGAGATTGTCCAAATTACCCTTGCATTATGCATTACAACTAATCAATGTGGACAGAATAAATACGGAAACTGCTCCCGCATATCCCTCTCACGTCCCTAAGTGAACTCCTCATTTCTCGTGTCTCCCCCACTGCACCTTTACCACTGGTACGACTCTTGATCACAATCTTTGCTCCTTCCAATCTATGATTCATACCGAGTTTTTCTCATAAGTGAGATTAGCCGAGGTTGCTGGTTCCTAAAAATTTTCCTTAACGAAGAAATGTGGAATACGTTGTGAATTTCCTCAGATTCCGCAGGTAACGTTACTTGATATGCTACTGGGCTGACCCTTTTCATTACTTGGTATAGCCCAATGTATATTGGGATTAATTTTTACTTTAGCCCAAACCTTTTAATTCCTTTCATGGGTGACACCTTGAGGTATACGTAGTCACCATCCTTAAAGGTCAACTCCCTCCTCTTATAATTGGTGTAACACTTCTGCCTACTCTGAACTGTGGCCATCCTTGCATGAATAAGCTTGACCAACTCCATCATCTCCTAGATTATTTATTATCCAATTACCTTGGTTTCTCCTGCCTCATCCCAGCATATCAGATGTCTACAATTCCTCCCATACAACGCCTCGTAAGGGGCCATCTAGATAGTCGCCTAATGACTATTATTGTACCCAAATTCGATGAGTGGGACATGGCCTTCCCAATGTCCCTTAAAGTCCAACACACATGCTCTAAACATATCCTCCAACATCTAGATGGTCCTTTCCAATTGTCCATAGTTCAGGGATGGTAAGCACTACTGAACTTTAGCTTGGTGCTCATTGCCATTTCTAAACTCTTCCAAAAGTGGGAGGTAAGCCTCGAATCCCAATCTAATACTATAGTCTTAGGAACTTCATGTAGTCTAAGTATCTCCCTCACATACAGCCAGGTGAGTTTACTTAGGGTGTCCATAGTCATGATCAGTAAAAAGTAATGTTTTAAATTTCGTTCCAATGATCATTCCGGTTTAAGTACTGAAATGAAATATTTCAATACTGGTGTATTCAAGTGTGCCGTTTCGGGATTAATTATATATTATATATAAACATTTATATGTATATATAAACTAACAACTAATAGAATAAATCCATATATATGTAAGTGTGTATCATGTATATGTGCATCTATATGGAAGAATTGAAGATTTATCAAATGAATATACATTGAAAAAATCACAAACTTGAGTTGAGACACAAAAACAAAGAAAACAAATAAAATAATAGAGCATTTATAAAATATAATGATATTTAAAAAAAAAAAAGAATGAGGGGACATATTTAAAGTTACAAAAAAATTAAAATTATATAAATACATTTTATATTATAGAATTAATTAAATACCTTCTGAATTTAAAATTTACAAAAATATCATTCAAGTACAAGAAAATTACAAAAATAGTCCGAAACGGAATAGGGACTAAAATGCCAATTCCGGCCGGAATGGCCAAAATGGATCAGAACAGGCCAAATTTTGGAACGAAACGAGGAGGTATAGTGTACTAAATACAACATCGGACCGGAAAATTCTGCCAGAACGGTCAGAATAAAATGGAATTTAAAACTATGGTAAAAAGTGAGCACTCTTGGTCAACTGGTCTACTATTACCCATTTGGCACCCTTTCCATTGGGGGTTTGGGACAATCTAAACACAAAACCCATAGCTTCCCACTTCCATTCGGGAATAGGTAAAGGTTGCAGATTCCCTGCTGGCCTTTGATACTCCGCCTTTACCCTCCGATATGTAGTACATCTTTCAATGTAATGAGCAATGTCCTGCTTCATTCATTCCCACCATAATCCTTTCTTAAGATCTTGATACATATTTGTTCCTCCTGGGTGTATTGAGTATGGTGAGGAATGAGTTTCAGCTAGTATTCATTCTAAAATCCCCAAATTAGCAGGAACCACTTTCCTCCCTCTAAACAACAAGTTTCTATCCTCACCTAGGCTTAAATGCACTGGTCCCTCACTGTTGCAGACTCTTTGTTGGATCCTCAACAATGACAAATCCTTTTCTTTCTGGCCCTTCAGCTCCTCGAAGCCGCTTCCCCTAAATCGCTGCAAGGCAGTGAGAATTTCCTCCGATGGCAAGTCTCTTATCATTAGGTGCCTCATTCCTTCCTGAAGTGAGTCCACCTTTTGGAGCCCTCTCTTGTCTTTTGTCTTTGTCTTTCGACTTAAGGCATCAACGAGTAGATTGGCCTTTCCTGAGTGATACTTGATTTTGCATTGGTAGTCGATAATGACTTCGAACCACCTTCTTTGCCTCATGTTAAGACTTTTCTAGGTGAAAAGGTGTTTCAAACTTTTATGATCGGTGTAGACCTCACATTCGTCACCATACATGTAGTACTGTCATATCTTTAAGGCAAACACTATTGCTGCCAACTCCATGTCATGAATTGGGTAATTCCTTTCGTGGTCCTTCAATTGTCTGGACACATAAGCTACCACCTTGACTTCTAGCATCAAGACACAACCTAGACCATATTTCGACGCGTCACTATATACCACCTTGTCTTCCTACATCAACCTCAACTTGCTTCTTCAGAAAATCCTATCTTTCATTCCTGGCACACAGAATGTCACCATCCTCGACCAAAAATATGTACTCTTGAAATGCCCAAACATCCAATCCATCCCTAATCACATATCAAATGCCCAACAAATCAAATACAACCAAGTTTGCTTCCAAAGGAACCCCATCTATCTCCAAAGAACACTCCCTAACTTCCTTAGTTCCATGATGAGTAATTACCTCTCAGTACCCCACCACAATGCCACCTCTCCTTGTAGTAAGTAACTTGCATAAAGTATCTTCTGACTCTTGGTGCACCCACACACGCCGAAAGTCCTCTAAATGTTCGTTATCCACCTCTACGCCTTCATCGGTCGCTCATTACCAAAGAATCCTGGGTAGCAACGTGCCAAATATCGCTTGTATGTACATCCCCTATGTTCCTCCCTACCGTATCTTAATGACTGAACTTGTAGATGACGTGAATATATGTCACGTTGCTGCTCTAGCAAGCCCAAGATATGGTTTAACACTCTTGCTAGCTCATCATCTCTTCTATCGCTCGACTATCCTCCCTCGTGCCCAGTAGGTGGCTACTCTCCTTTTGGGGCTCTCAGTCACACAATACTCAAATCCTGCTACATAACCCAAACCTATCACTTTCTACCCCACTGTTCATTTCTAAATGCATATCAAACTTATGGTACTTAAGTCTTCATGCTTGTAATTTTAAGATCAACTCCTACATTTCTAGTACTGTCCTACGTAACACATAGTTCACCCACCGTGTCCCTAGTGTGAAGGTCCTAACGAGGTTACGTGGTGCCAACCAAATGGTCAACACCCAAGTTTGGTCGGCAATTTGCGTGCCTCATCCAAATGGAAGTGCACATGTTGGACACAAATATAAATTTATAGCAGAAAATATAGTGGTTTAATCCATAAACTAGACCTTGTAGTACTAGAAATCTAAAACACATCATAGAAATAGTTTCTGACATTCCTCATAAACATTAACTTAGAAAGATATATAACTTAAATAGTTTGTTCATCGCCAAATAAGCGGCAGACCGAATACAAGGGGTTACACCTTGGTAGGTACTAGGTACAACACAAAATGATGCACGATTCCTATGACAGAGACAAGCCTTTATCTTTCAGGTTCAGGTAGGTTTAGCTCTTCTTCCTTGAGCATTACGCTTGGTTCTAAATCTACATCAAAGTATAGGGTTCCAAGAATGAAACCATAGTTTGGTTAGACAACTGTGAGAAAGACTACTAATGAGAGATAATGTTCCTTAAGATACAATGGACAATTTCACGTAAATAAGGAAGACACACATACATATGCTTGGTGAGATATCACCCTCTCTAGCATAGATATATGGAAATATATATATATATATAAGCACGACAATGCATCACCCTATGAAGAATCACAATCTTATCTAAGGTATCATTTGAAGCACAATTAATAATATGGCAAGGAATTACCCTCGCTCCAGTAGATCAAATCCATAACTTTGTATCAGTTCCAAAGGTACAATCCCTATCACACAGATGCTTATAAAATAAACATTTGTCACACACACATTCGTCGCCTGATGGGCGAATAGAGGATGAGCCACTCTACTATTGGACTCAGGGAAATCCCTTCTACCCATCCAACCTAGTGCAAGTAAGCTTGCCTGGACCCCAATGCAAGTCGACTCTCACATGTTCAACCTAGGAAATGTCTATTGGCCAACCAACTTGAAGACATTATCATGTGATATGCCGGGGGATTCTACATTCCGACTAGCAAGTAAGGCCAAGCATAATACCGCCCCACCCCAATCACTCACATGGAATCCCTCTACCCGTTTGAAGCTCATGGCGACATTTCGCAGGAATGGTCCAGGGAACTCCTTCTCATCCCATGATTATTGAAGCATGATACCCTTACTCATATAGAGATATAGATATTCCCACCTGGGTCATAGTTAATTGAAAAAACAAACACATTCAAAGTCTTAAAAACAAGAAATGAACATAAGATAAACATAATGATCAAAATTAGATTTATTCATGTAATGAAAGGGGAAGGTTACATAATATGCAAATGCCCCATACATCTAATACTCGGCTCACATTCCCATGTGTTGTCTTAGAAGCTAACCTACCTCACATTGTCAAGTTCGCTAAATCGTTGTGCCACTCTTTCCTTGTTTCCTTAGGAGAATCTCGCTGAACAAGATCTTAGGTATTCAAAATCTCAAAAGTGACATTTTGTCCCATGTCAAGATCCTTTTTATAGGGTGAGACTGTCAGCTGTGCTTCTCGCATACTTCTGACTCCATGTATACTTGGATATTGTTTTCATTGCATAATTTTCTTTTCAACTTGCTTGCAGTTTTTAGTATTAGACTTACTTTCACTCGCTAAATTTTTTTGAAATCTCATCGTGGTGATCCAGCTCTGCCAAAAGGGTGAAGATCAGGGTTATTCCCCAATGTAATTAGGTGGTGTTGTTTTTTTTTTCACTTTTGTAATTAGAATGGATGACTCTAATATTCGGTAGCTTATGGGTTGACTCAAGTGACTTATGGATAATTTGTGGTGATGTAAACTAAATATATTCTTGTATGTTATTTAGCTTTAACAACTTTCCTTTTTATTTCCTTTGTGAGTATAACTGCATACCATTTTTTTGCATGTGCACACACACTTGTTTTCACATTGTGTGAAGGTTGGATGACCTGGGTACACCACACTTTCCCACTTGATTCCCTTGTTTTTATCCTCCATAAAAAGCTCTCTCTCTCTCTCTCTCTCTCTCTCTCTAGCACTGGACTAGCTCGAAAGCTTATCACTGCAAATATGGCAAAAAATGTGAAGATTCTAGGAATTTGAGCGATATTGTACATTTTTCAGTATTTTGGTCATAACTTTGGCTATGGGTATCGAAATTGCGCATATGACACAAATTGTTCACATCTTGGTCACCACGCTATGCCTAGTGGTCTCTAGTTCTATCCTGAAACAATCGTTGCCCATCCAAATCGTCAATTTAAGTTAGTTGTTCCTTTTATTGTAATATTTGACTATCCCTTTTAGAGATGATCATTATTCCAATTTGGGTCATATTGTTGGCTAGAATCTTACTTTATTACATATTTTATTTTATGGAAATAATTGATATTTTGCATTTTTGGGCAAAATTTTTAGAATCTCAATTTTTCTTTGCTATTTGAGCTCATCATATGAGTTTTAGGAGGACTTTTCAACTTTTGTGAATAAACCCTGTTCTCAAAGTTTTCTCTATGCTGTATCTTTTCTCGGTCTAATCCTTAGATTTTGTTGATCAACTAGCCACCAGAATAAACCTAATTATGGCATCAGAACTTGAGCCTTTTTGCTAGGGTGATTTATCATTGTCTTTCATGGATGGTGGTAGAGGTCGTGGTTGGATTGGGTAAGTTCCAACTGAGGAAGCCCCTCACCATGATTGGCGTGATGATTGCATATATGCAGAGGCAGATACCATAATTAACCTAACATCTAGGGGCACAGATCATAGAGGATCAGATGTATGACCTTGATTTTGACTCTAGTTTTGATAACCTATATCACAATCCTGCTCTGTTTTGGGAGTATCGTGGTAGGGAGAAGTGAGGCAAAGACCTGGGCTTTTAGAGTTGATCTACTAGAACGTTTTGGTACTTTACAAGGTTGAGGGCTTCATCGATTGGTTGCATGATGTGAAGTGCATTTTTTATTACAAGGATGTCTCCGATCGTATGAAGGTGAAACTAGTCGCCATCAAGTTGAAGGGCGAGCATCTGCCTAGTGGGAGCAGTTGAAGCTGTCTCAAGAGTGACAAGGCAAGGCCAAGATTGGCAATTGGGAGAAAATGAAAGGTCAATTTTGTTACCCTTCAGATATAGTCAAACCTTATTTCAGCGACTTTACACATTGAGGCAAGGAGCGAGATCCATTGATGATTACACCGAGGAGTTCAATCAGTTGGTGACCTAGAATGATCTTTTTGAGACCGAAGAGCAAATGGTGGTATTTGGGTGGCTTGTGGCAACCTTTGTAGGACGTCCTCAGCCTCCATCCTTTGTGGATTGCTTCTGAGGCCTATCAGTGTGCTTTGATTGTAGAGAAGCAACAAACAAGGCGACTTGCACCTAGGAGTGATCACAACACATAAGGAGTCTGTCTGCAGTGGTGTTTGATTCAAGCTATGAAATCAAACACCACTAATATTCGATGTTTCAGATGCAGGGAGCTTGGTCATTGGGAAACTAAATTTAGAATGTCTGCCAATCAAAATGGGTGAAACCTTCTACTTAATGAGGATGACATGTAAAATATTAAGGGTCTATGACAAGGAAGATGGTGATGGGGATGTTTAATTGCTCGCAAAGGTGATTCAGGAGAAGACTGGTTGAGAACCAATATTTTTCGTACCACCTGTACTAGTGCTAAGAAGGTGTGCGAATTGATCATTGATAGTGGTAGTTGTGAGAACGTGGTGTCTAAAGAAGCAGTTCAAAAGCTCCAACTCAAAACAAGTCGTCACCTAAAATCGTACAAGATGTCATGGTTGAAGAAGGGCAGTGAGGTCACAGTCAACCTATGAAGCCCAGCCCATGCGAAGCCCAAGATTGATTTGGAAGTGGGTTTTTTTTCTTTTCTTTGAGTGTGTTTGTGTACGAAGTAGGCCCAGACCATGTGGGAGCCTAGCAGAAGATGGGAAGCATAGCCCCTCAACCCATTGAAATAGTGTCGTTTTGTAAGGAAGGGTGAAAACCCTAAAATTATTTTCTCCTCCCTCATTTCCCCTCTTGAGCCTTGCATCCTAAACTTTCTTCTAGTAGAATTGGGTGGACTAGTTACTGGAAGAAAGTTTCAGTTATGATTTGGTGAACTTTAGTGGTTTTGATATTGAGTTTAGTTACACTAGATTAAATACTAGTTGGAGTTGAGGTGATGAGCTTTTGAGTATATGTTGTCTGGTAGAAGTTTATAGGTACTCATTATGTCTGGTCGGGATGGTCTCAAACCTTTTAGAGCATGTCTTATTTTAGATGGGAAATGCGGACCTTTGATTAGGTAGATACATCCTGAATGAAGTTTAGGAGAAGGGATATTATCATCACCTTAGAGCTTATCGTCAATGTTCGTGTTGGCATGTGTAGGAGTTGGTGAAATAATCTAAACCTCCTCCGCCACAAATACTTCAAGTATCATTCCCATAAAATTCACCTTCAGGTGCTATCTACTTGACTCCTCCTAAATTACTTAAACCTCCTTACATTCAAATCTGGTACTCCCTCTACTTAAGGACCAACCTCGTACCTAGCTACCTTGTTGCAACTTTCTCAGTTCCATTGCGAATCAATTTCTTTCCTTATTTACTTGGCAGAGCAAACCTTTTAGGACTAATTGTGACTTCATTCATTAGATCAAATTTTCTCTCACCAATAGAAAGCATACGAGTAAATCCATGATGCTTTGCTGGTTTCGACTTGCTCTTTCTAACTACCAAACCCTATCCCCACATGGGCTTGATTTGGCTAAGTGTATAGAGTTTTGAGTTCTTAAGTCACTGCAGGGGTAATCGATGGAAAGAATGTCCTGAGTAAACTCTCTTAGATCACCCTTTTCGTGTCAAGCCTTAGTCATTGAAATGGTGATCTTGGGTTTGCAATTTGGAGTGCTTAGGTTGGTTAGTACTAGTATTCTATCTTTGACCTCGATCACATATGTATTTTCAAGGAGTATTGATTGTGACTCTGGATGCAAGAGGCAATTTTGAAAGTATGCATAGGAGTCCATGGTTTTGAGAGATGAGTCTAATTTTCCATCAAAGTGTGGTAAGAGTTTTTGGCAAGTTTTGAGCTAGCTTATACTCAATGGTGATATTTTAAGAGGACTAACTTTATGCATTTTGGAGAAATTAGCAAAGTGTGCAGCAAGGCGTACCTTGTAATATGTTAGTTGGGAGTCAAATGTTGTGTTGATCTTGTGAAATTAATGTTGACTTGGGATCACATAGGAATTTAAAATTTGAGATTATACTTTCCATTGGAGATTGATCATTTGGGTGTGCTAATTATGTTCATTGATGGTTAACTCGAGGAGTAGATATAAGAGAGCTGTAACTATATGTGTTGCAGGTATTGGTGATTGTTTATTTTTTACTGAGCAAGTGTTGAGTTTGTGCGATAAGTTGGAATATTTGAGTTATTATTTGTAGCTTAGCAATTTCAAGGATGAAATTCTTTTAAGGGGGAGGATGTGAAGCCTAGCCCCTATGAAGCCCAAGATAGATTTGGAAGTGGATTTTTTTTTTCGTTCTTTTAGTGTGTGTGTAGGCAGTGGGCCCAGCCCATGTGGGAGCCTAACTGAATATGGGAAGCCTAGCCCCTCAACCCACTGAAACGGTGTCATTTTGTAAGGAAGGGTGAAAACCCTAAAATTATTTTCTCCTCCCTCATTTCCCCTCCTGGGCCGCCCCCCCCCCCCCCTTTCCCCCTTCTCCTTTTCTTTTCTCCCCTGCATCCCAGACCTTGCCGTTGCGTCCTCTCCCACCGACCAACCACCATAGCCCCTTCTCGTCGATAAGCTCCTCGGCTCCATCTCCCACTTTCTTCCTTTGTTTGTCTCTCTCTCTCTACCCACATTAAGCTTCCCATTGGGATGTGCTCACAGTCATGGAACTAGCCCCATCCCGTCGACCACCCCTCCCTTGCAGCTCGTGTGATTCTGGTAGCCGTGTAAAAAGACCCCTGACCATCTCCACCTTTGATTTCTTGGCCCGCTCTAGCCGTCTTCTCTATTCCCCTCCTTGGCTTTGGGGTAGCCACCACCATCCGTCGTTGTTTGACCTCAAGAATGGGTAGATCCTCAATGGATATCAGCCAACCCCTCCCTTTTATCATCGCACGACCTCCTCTCCCATGCCGATCGCCATCGTTTTCTTTCTCAAATCTGTCAACCATTATCTCTCTCATAGCTCCTCCGCCGCTGATTGCCCACTGCCCAATGGTATCCATGCTAGGCTCTCGATCTCAAACTCCATCCCTTAGATCTCTCTCTTTTCTCTCTTGGATTCTCTCTCCTCTCTCACTGTCTCTTTCCTAGGGTTTCGCCGTGGTCCGTCACCCACAGAGGCTCATTGGTGGTCATCCGACCACCCTTACACCCTCTTCCCTCTACTCAGCCTCTTCCCCCATCTCAGACCAACCCAACTCGAGCCAAGATCCCTTTTCCTCTTAGGGTTGCACCCAACCAACCACCGTCAGCCACCGAGAGTCTCCCTTCCTCCACCCTCTAATTACATTGGACCTACTATCCTTAAGTTTTCCCCAACCATAGGGCCCCATTAATTTTTCCAAATCTACCTTTGCCACGCGGCCACCTTCGTCGCCACCTTCATAATTCGTGTGACCCTACATTTTATTATTTCTTACTTTAGTGGCCGTTATTAATTATTGGCAGGTTTTTTTTTTCCACTCGCAGTGTCGCTCATGCACCCACACTCGCGGGATCTCTTAGACTGCATGCGTGATCATTCATAATTTTCGTTCTGCGTTGTAAGTAAAATGCTAGATGACCCTTGGATTACTAACGCTGGAAAATTGTGTTATGTTGCAGTCTGGTTGTGGTTGGTTAAGTGGCTGAGGGCCCTGTTAAGTGTTGGATATAATATTCATGGTTGTTGTTGGAAGTGTTAGCCGAGGGCTGGATGGAGTGTTGGGAATCACGTGTAGTTGTGAAAAGCCTGATTCTTTCAAACTGTGAAATTTGTCAAATCTGTGATGTTTGTTGTATTGTACTATTGCCATGTCATCCAATAACTGTTTGTCATGCATCTATATTTTTAATTGTTATTGCTTGTCATGATATTGTGCTTTGTTCTATGGTTGTGCTGTGAAACTGGTAAAACTGTGGTTTTGGTATTAAAGGATTAAAAGTATATTTTATGGGTGCGTGCGTATCAAGACCCCAAAATGAGATGGGGTATTATCTCGGTGGAGCTCCTCTAGTCACTTGGAAGTGTGTAAAACTAAGTGATGTCCCCTGGGCTGTTGCTAGGCGACAATACACTTGTCCAAGATGGTAATGCTCTTGCTAGGCCACTTATCCTCTATAGGAAGAGTGGCACTTATTCTAGGGTTACCACTCCAGCCATCGTCCAGACCTTACAATCGTAACCAGCCATCGTTTTTCTGTAAAACACCAAACCAAAGGTCTCAGTTTGCATCCAGTAAGCTGCCACCCCAAAGCCAATCCATGTGCCGCAACTCCATCGAACACAGTCTGCACATGGTACCTCAGCCAATCTGAGTTCACCACTCCAGCCGTGCGCCATTGCCCCTCTGCAAACCCCACCCGATTCTTAGCTATCTGTAAAAACACCACCCCTATTTTTACACCAAGAACCAGAGGAGTGCTTCCACCACCGTGAGCCATCAACCTGTCAATCCACCTTGCCAGTCGTCATCCCATCACCCCCGATCCGCCGCATGCCACCTCAATCTCTCGGTAAGCCACCAACACTCCCTCACCATATCTCCCTCTTTCGGCTTGCTCTCCCTCCGTCTCTTCTCTCACATTACCTCCTTCTCCCTCATTTTCAAAACTCTCTCTTTCTCTCTCCTTGTGCGACGCAGTCACGAAAGCCACCATTACCTCAACCCAGCATCCGTCGCCCTCCCACTGTGCCACTGCCTTAGTTTTCCGTGAGTAAGTGTTGCTGCCACTGCTCATGTATTGACCCTCTATTTTTGTTGGTAGTTACTAAAAAGGGAATCATATACTAAATATATCGGTTAACCTATTAGAAGAAGAGTGTGTTTTGTTTTTACCTTTCTACCCTTTTATTTAAAAACATGCTTTAATTTTTGGAAAGGCTTTTTAATGGACTACAAGACATATACTTATGGGCTTGGTTTCAACTGATTGGTGTTTAAATCTAGTTAGCCATTTTTTCTAATGGGCTGGGCTTGAGATTAATTAGACATACATCATTGTGATGGACTAGTATTTTTTTTAATTAGGCTTGATTTTATTATGTTTGATAAACTATTTTAGTAATTTTATTGGGCTGAGATTTGTATCAGGCTAAAGTTTCACTTTTATAAATATGAGTATTTGGACTCAAATTTTTTATAATTATATTATCTAGTATTAGATTTTATAGTTATACTTCAATAGTAAATAAGTTAGATTTTTAATGTTTTAGTCGAAGTTATTAAATGGACATTGATGATTTTAGAAAGTGGTGATATATTTTGAGGTTTTGAGAATTTTAGGTTTTGAGGAATTAAAATAGGTTATTTTAGAAGCTTAGGCTTAAATATCGAAATACGTGATTGATTGAAAATTTATTGGAATTGCATGATTATCTTGTAGGTGACGATAAATATTTGTTCGGCATTATTGAGAAAATTTTTGGAAAGCTAAGAAGTCCAAGTAAGTGTGGTTCCTATGCTAGACTTTGCATAAAAATAAATAAAATGGGTTGAGGTTGATTTACGAAAAAATATGCATGTTTTGTTATGAAAATAAATTTGAAACAACCTCAGTTATTTGTTCTCCATGACTCATGAAATTCTGTATAAGAGTAAAGTACTTCATATCACGACTGGTGTAGACATGAACAAAGTTTTGGCATTTTATTTCTGAACTATGCAAAAGAGAGTGAATATGAAAAATTGGGCATAAATCATATTTTTGTGATCTAATTATGTTCTGTACTCTAATATAATATGATGTGATTTCTGAAACCTCTGGCATGACATTTTGTTTCTATTTTGTTCTGACCTTACCTCTAGCCTCTGTTTGGTTTGGTACCAACTTTTCTGATTCTGGTGCACCCACTTTGGAAACAAAGTGGTTTTCTGCATGATCTATCCTATGTATGCACTCGGGGCTCCGAGAATAATGAGGGGAAGATTCACAATCTGTTTCTGCTTGGTTGGTTGCCGGGGTTTACGCAACCCTACCACTGTGGTTAAACTTGGAATTATGTTCTGATATGATGTTTCAGTGATGCTGTGCCAAGGAAATTTTGAATAAGAATATTTTTGAAACTTTCGTTCTGATACTTTTAATAACATGTTCTGACTCTACATTCTTAGAATAAAAAGTATTTTTGTTATGCATTTTGAACTCTGTAAATGCTCATATTTGCATACTAGTATATACTCTCTGCTTACTAAGTTGTTGATAACTCACCCCTTATCTCCATAATAGTTTTTAGATAATTTTGATGCGTCAGCTGAAAGTCAGGAATAGGGAGTACTTGCAAGTTTTGTTGATCATAGAAGATTAAGTGTCGTAGGGTACAAGGACTTTTTGGAGAGTCTTTTTGGTAGTGTTAATATTTTATGTTGCTTTGGTATTTTGAGTAATGGAAATTTCTAATCTTTGTGGAAATATTAATGTATATTATTGAGGTACTTCTAATGCATCCTTATGTAGGAATATAAATATTTGTATTGAATAAATAGGTTAATATGTTATGGAGACTCTGGGTTATTTTAAAAGTGTTATTCGAGATAACTTTAGGTGACATGAGTTAACTCTCCGAACCTACAGGGACGAGGCATTACAACCACGTTGTTGTGCTCGGAGGTAGTGCTCGACTACTCTACTACAGCTGGAGGTGTATTCGACCACGTTGCTTTAGCAGGAGATGTACTCGACTGTGCTACTCCAGTAAGAGGTGTACTGAGCAATGCTACTTCTGCGGGAGAGGTACTTGACCATGCTGCTTCTGTGGGAGAGGTACTAGACCGCACTGCTCTGGAGGGAGACGTACTCGATCGTGCTATTGTGGGGGAGCGATGCTCTACCTTGCTGCTACGGTAGGAGGTAGTGCTCAACCGCTCAATTGTGGTGGGAGATGTACTCAATTGTGCTACTCCTACATGAGATGTACTCATCCGCACTGCTTCGATGGGAGATGTACTCGACCACTCTACTCCAACAGGAGACGTACTCATCTGTGCTACTTCTATAGGAGATGTACTCGACCACGTTGCTGCAGGGGGAGCGACGTGGTGAATTACTTTATACCTAAGCAACATGGTGAAATTTCAAAAGGATTTCACGAAATTAAGCGATCAATTTGGTTTTAGTTTGTTAGCGTAGTTGGATCCCAATCCATTATGGCGACGAAGTTACCTATTTATTTAAATTAA
Organism: Juglans microcarpa x Juglans regia; assembly: GCF_004785595.1. Lineage (NCBI taxonomy): Eukaryota > Viridiplantae > Streptophyta > Magnoliopsida > Fagales > Juglandaceae > Juglans > Juglans microcarpa x Juglans regia. Next base: position 7,460,986 of record NC_054605.1, read on the forward strand.
GGCATCTAGGAGTATAAGTTTATGAAACTAATTACACCATTAGATTCATTTGAATATTTAGGATTTTACGGTGCAATTATACATTCCTAGTTTTCAAGATGAATAGTAGTCGGGATTGCTTTTCTTTTTTTTAATTATGGCACTTAGGAGTAGAATTTAGCAAAATGAATTGTTCCATTAGACTCGAATAAATATTTAAGATTTTACGATAAAATAAAAAAGTTTCAAGTTTTTTCAAGTGAATAGTAACACCTGGGAGAGTGCCATATGGCAACTAGTTCAAACAGTTGTCCAATCACCACGTAAGATGTCCAAATCCACTTAGTATCACTAGGATTACTTTTTAATTGGATACATGTCACAGTCCTAGCCATCCACTGGAAACCCTAGGAAACATGTTTAAGAGTTGAAGTGTAAAACAAGTCATGTGATCATGTCTCTTACACCAAACACTATTCCTTCCAACCAAACACTATTTGATCAACCAAAAATAGGGTTTCAAGTGTTTTATCACTTGGTTAAATCACTTACTTACGCAATTAATAACCCAATTAAACACCCTTACACACTTAACCACTTCCTTATATCTTGGTAATTTGATTTAACTAAGAAAAGTTTAATTAAACACTCTTATAGGCTTAATCACTCTTAAATGCACTTAATCACTCAATTAAACACTCTTACACACCCCTTTCCATTTTGCCTCCACACTTAGCTCATTTTCCTCCTTTTCCAAGAGCAAACCGACAGAGTGTCGAGAGAAACGTTCTAGGTAGTTTTTGTGTTCTTCATTCCTAACTTTTTAAAGCTAATTTGTTTGGCTAAATCCTCTTGTATTTTGTTTATCATTGAGTCTAGTATACATGGGTGTGTATTGGTGAATTTTTCTTGGAGGTTTGAGGGGTGAAAGATGATTTTGATGATGGAAAGGTTTCAGTGTTGACAGTTTTGATGTTCGTGTGGAACTTTGAAAGGTTTGTGATATTTTTGATGAAACATTGGGTAGATCTTGATATGGTTAAGTGCTAACATGTATATATACAAGTTAAGATTGAATTCAAGCATGTTAGTATTTTTATAAAATAGTTTTTGCATTATTTCAAAGTGTTAGAAACCAATTGACTCAAAACAGCTTATGTTTTGGCTTTGGTTGTGATTTTGGTTCTAAAAACTTGATCCTATGGCTTTGATTTTCGTATACAATGTTCTTGAGGATTTGTTTCATAAAACATTGTTTTAGATCTTTGATGGAATGTTGTTAAACATGCAAGAGTTTGGTTTAAACTCAAGCTTTCGAGCGTGATGATTTGTTTGGATGAAATTTTTTTCATGGCATGCTAGTTTTAATGCTTAGATCTAGTTAGGGTTTGAATGTGAGGTATATGGTTATGTTATCTCAAGATCTAGTCACTTTGTTTAAAGTCCAAATCATGCTATACTTGGTTTTATGGTTTTTATACAAAGTGATGGTTCTAATTATATTTTGTATTTTTGGTTTTTTAGTCAAGCATGAAATCATTTAGGTTTGAATTATGACCATGTTAGGAGAGTTATTTATGAAATTGTGGAGTCCTTGGAGTTCATATGAGTATGTTAGACCAAGAAGATCAAGAGTTAGTCTTATTTGACCGTATCTTGATGTTTTAGCCTTTTTTATTGTGTAGTGAGTTTAAGTTTTCATGAAATGTGTAAATTGTTGTCTTAGCATGATTTAGAACTAAGAATGTGATCTTTTAAACTTGTTAAAATCGGTTTAAGCATGTTAGTATGTGGGTAAGACAAGAAGATACAAAATCATGTTTTTGGCCTCATACATGAATCAGCTTAAGTATGTTTTTTATAGTTGTGATTAGTTTTAATTTCTTCTGAGTTCATATTTGGATTTATGAAAAAATTTTGGTAAGTTTTCGAGTTCATTTGCAAAATCCTTAGTTTAGTTGGATATTCTAACCCTAGAAAATATCTCTTCTCAGTTCGCACTCATTTACGCTTCGCTTTACATTACACGACATGACTGTAAGTTAGCATCTAACTCAATCTCGGTGTATTTATGTATGCACGGTGTTAAGACTGCTACTATTATATTCACGTTGTTTATGCTTATTATAGTTGTTATAATATTCTATGCCATGTCATCAGTTATCTTTTACATGTTTATCTATTAAACGATTGTCATGTCATTTGTTAGACGTTTATCTTTTACTTGTCATGAATTCCATGTCATTTGTTACACGTTAATATGTTACATGCCACGAATGTCATGTCATCTGTTACTTGAGTATGTCATGAGTTACATATAAGTCATGCATGAGTCCCTTATTGTTATCACGACTCCAAGTATTAGGATGAGAAATTATCCAAGTGGAGCACCAATGTCCACACTGGAGTATTTAGATTGGATGTGGAATCTCCTGGGTTGATAAATTATAGTCAACAAGCTTCAAATGGGATCTAAGTAACTGGTTACTAGAGTGAAGTCAGGCACCCAACGCTGGTGGTGCCAACAACACGTTTAACAAGTTTTATCAGTTCAGTTATCATGACGTGCTCACAATTGGCACAGATTCCTATGATGTGATGCAGTATCGGCAGGAGCACATGGTCATTGAGGAGTCTTGGAGCATTCACAATTCACATTAAACAATCATGTATTTAACAAGGACATGTCCATGTCAAGTTCATGTACAGCCATGTTATTTACAAATCATGTCACGTATGATCAAGTCCATGTCATGATACATACATGTCATTTTACTGTCATGCATGCTTATGTACACTGTTGGTAGTTTACTATCTTGCTAATATTTGTAAAAATTTTATTTGGTAGTCTCAACTACCATTCCCCTCAAAATGGTAGATGATGTGTCGGGACTTTGAGAATCTGCGCACAATCAACTGGACGAGGTCGAATAGACTACAGAGCGATGACGAGGTGTTGATAGCGTTGATACTCTATTTTTTGGATATGATTTTGGATAGTTTAGCCAAGTTGCGTGAGCGGCTCAACGATTTAGCTCAATAGCTTTTATTTGCAGTCTGTACTTATGGAGTGTTGCCTCTAATACTTATTTTGTTACAGACTTATTGGATAAGTGTTATAACATTTTGGATATTTGTTTGTTATGGAATTATGAATTATGATTATGTTTTGGGATATAGCGTTCTGGTACTTGTGTATTGCTTAGACAATTATTATATGTTGCATATATTGCATAATGTTATATGCATACTAGGTGTACTGCATCTTTAACTATCATGAAACAACGTATATGACTTTGTGTTGCATGTCCCGACGCTTCAAGTTCAGTCAAATCATTTGGGGGTGTCACAATACTTGACTACATTTTAAGATGTTTTCACCAAAATCCAAATAGGTTAGTGTAGGTAATCAAAATTACAAGCTACAAACTTGAAAACCTAAGCCATTTGGCAAGAGTGTTGTAAAGGCTTGAGGCGTTCAAGTGAGGCTTAAAGGTGACTTCATAGCTAATATTCCAAATCAGGTGGAAGATTCCCAAGCTTCTTGTCTGGTGACGTTGGATTACAGTCAAGAATCCTCTATGTTCAGTTTTACTCGCTCGGAGATCGCATTTGGGACATGGGTTGTCTACATTTGTTTTTAGGTAAGACCAGTGAGCAAAGTGCATTCCAAGGAAGTACGGCCACTAGGAGTCTCATGGAATCTTAAGGATTTTTATTATGCACAAATAAATGCAGACAGTAAGTGAAGAAGTTAACCCGAGCCATTTGGCTCTTCATTGTGTGTTTGGCAAAGAGTAGTCGCCAAGTAAGAGTGTTGCACAGAGAGCACCACGCACGTATTTTCTTAATTTGTTCGTCCACCGTGGTGGTCCATTCGCTTGTAATAGGGCTTATAGTTGAGTCCCAGGTGTTTGAGCATTGCTCGTCAAAGCCTTACCAACCCTCCTCCTATGTGATATTCTCTTTTTGGCCCTCATAGAATCCTAAGGAGCTTTGCAGGAAGAAAATCTAGACTTAGAACTCAATGGTCGTCTTCATGCGGTTTCCTTTTTTGATTTGGAACTCCATTCATTCTTTCTCGCAGTAATCCTTTATTGATCCTAGTGTTGGTGAATGAGGGATCCTTAGATGTGAATAAGCTTGAGGGGTTTCCTTTTCAGAGGTATAAGGATAGCGGAAGGTACATCGACATCAACTTCATGCTGCTCAACCGTCTATGGCTAGCACCGCATTCAATTTCCCTTTTCTGATGAGATTGCTTAAGGTTTCTCCATCTGCCAACGATAATAGGTATGGCTCCTATTCTTGTCCATCTGATTGGCTACATTCTTTGTTGTCACTAAGATTCTAAAGCCTAGTTCCTTGTATTTCATCTAAGATCAAATGAAAGGTGGAACAATCTGATCCTAGCTTTTGTCACGGGCCTTCTCCAAGAACGTAAAGAATGTACTCCAAGAAAGAAAGAAAGAAAGAGAGAAATAATCCAGAGAGAGAATTTGAGTTGACTGTAATTCTTCAGATGATTTATTCACTAGACTTTGTACTGCTTTTATAGTCAATATTACTTCAATACTATTAATGGGCCATAACTACAGATGGGCTCGATTTCCATATAGAACATCATTACAATTAGACCCACAACTCTTACACTTAAGCCCAACCCTTATTAAGCCCATTCTACCAATACATGATGCCCTAACTCCCCCATTGCCCTAACTCCCTTCAGATACCCAATTCGACATATGACAATACCTCCCCCTTTTAGAACACATTGCCCAGAAGGTGTGGGAAAGTTGTTGTCAATGACTAATACTCCTCCCATGTAGCATCATCTGCCGATTGTCCCTCCCAATGAACAACTAACTCTGTTAAGGCTCTGTTGTTCCACTTCCTCATCCTCCTTTGAAGTATCTCGACCGGTTATGGCTTCAATAATCTGTCTGAATCAATTGGAGGCAGATGTGTAAAACCACGATGGAGGAACCCAACTTCAGCTTCAATTGCGACACGTGGAAGACAGGGTGAAGCTGAGAAGATGCTGGAAGTCGCAAACAATAAGCAACCTCTCCCATGCGCTGCAAAATCTGGAAGGTTCTGAAGAACCTCAGAGCTAACTTGAGAGAACAGTGCTACGCAATAGAGGTTTGTCTATACGGTTGCAACCGCAGGTAAGCCCAATCACCTTCAGAAAAAAAAAAACTCTTTCTTTCATCTTTAGATCTACAAATCTTTTCATGCGATTTTGTGCTTGCTGAAGATTTTCCCTCAGTAGTCGTAATATCTGGTCTCTAGCTAAGAGTTGTTGCTCCACCTCAGCCACCTGGTTTGTACCAAGCATGTAAGATAATAACCGTGGAGGAGGAACTTCGTAGAGTGCTTGGAAAGGTGTCATCTTAATAGATGTATGTATAGATGTATTATACCACCACTCCGCTACACACACCCACTTCACAAACAAAACACCTTAGATAAGTTTCAAGGCTCTTATTAATAGCCTCAGACTGCCCATCCCTCCGAGGATGATAGGCAATACTATGGCAAAGCTGAACATCATGTAGTTTAAAAAGTTCCTTCCAAAACCTTATTGTAAACACTGGATCTCGATCTGAAATAATGGTCTGAGGAAACCCTGAAGTCTGAAGATGTGTTGTAGGAAAAGCTGAGCAATAGTCCTAGTTGACTCGGCTATATTTAGTCAATCTGTCTACTACCACCTTATCATAGAATGACCCTTAGATACTGGCAAACTATCAATGAAATCCATTAAGATATCTGACCATGGCTTCTCTGGAACTAGTAGAGGTTGAAGCAATCCACCTGGAAAAGATTGTTCAACTTAACCCTTTGACAAATATCACACCCACGAACAAACTCCTTCACTGATCTCTTAAGCCCAGGCCAGAAGAAATTTCTTCTGACTCTATTAAGAGTATTATCAACACTAGAATGGCCACCTTCCGGACTACTATGTAACAAGTGCAGCAACTTATTGATAAACTGCAAATCTTTAGGCACATTCAACCTGCACTTATAAAATAGGAATTCCCCTTTAACAAAGAACCTTGAAGGTGATTGGGTTTACCTCCGGTTGCAACCCAATTCCCCTTTAACACTCTTTCTCTCTTGTACTCCACAAGAGAATCATAGCCAAGTAACTTTGTTATCAATCTCTACTGCATGGGAGTGCCAATTCTCTACTCTTGCAAGTACTTAAGACTCTGGTGATCAACCTAACAACAAAGGACTAACCCAACAAATAAGGTCTACACCTCTGAACAGGTGATACCAACGCCAACAGTTCCTTCTCATATGTAGACAATGCTAGAGTCCTTCCTTTCAAGGCTTGACTAAAGAAAGCAACATGCCTTGATTCATGCATGAAAACTGCCCCTATACCTGTACCAAAAGCATCACATTCAATCACTACCAACTTAGAAAAATTAGGAAGTGCCAACACTGGTGGCTTAATAACAGCCTGCTTCAACCTTTGAAAGGCTTCCTGTGCTTCATCATTCCAAACGAAACTATTCTTCTTCAGTAGGGCAGTAAGAGGAGCGGCAATGCCCCCATAACCACGAATGAATTTCCTATAATATCTACTTAAACTTAAAAAACCCCTCAAGGTTTTAACTGAGTTAGGAACTTGCCAATCAACCACAGCCTACAACTTAACAGGATCTGCCCACACACCATTCACGAATACTAAATTGCCCAAATAATCAACTTCATCACATCCAAACCTGCATTTACTCATTTTAGCAAATAACTGATTTTGCCTCAAAATATCCACTATTATTTGCAAATGTTGCACATGATTAGATTCAGTATTGCTATATACTAATATATCATAAAAAAACACCAAGATGAATTTCCTCAAATAAGGTCAAAAAATTGAATTTATCAATGACTGGAAAGTAAAAGGTACATTAGTCAAGCCAAAAGGCATGATTTAGAACTCCTAGTGACCTTCATGAGTTCTAAAAGCAGTTTTGGCAATATCTTCATCTCTTACCTGAATCTGGTGATAACCATATCTTAAATACAGTTTAGAATAGATCTGAGACCCACTTAGCTCATCAAGTAATTCTTCTACCACTGGAATTGGAAACTTGTCCTTAACAGTTTCCTTATTTAAAGCCTTGTAATCGATGCACATCCTCTAGCATCCATCTACTTTTCTGACCAACAAAACTGGAGAAGAAAATGGGCTCTGATTTGGCCTAATCACTCCATTCTATAGAAGCTTCTTAACTATCATCTCAATTTCCTCCTTCTGGAAATAAGGATATATGTAAGGTCTAACAGATACTGCCCTAGCTCTGGTTGTAGATGAATAGCATGGTCATGAGACCTATTAGGGGGTAACCCATTGGGCTCAGCAAACACATCTTGATAGCTTGTCAACAAATTTTGAATCTCCTTAGGAGGCTGAACATCTTCTGACTGCTTGTCCATGAGATGCAACATCACCCTTCTTTTCTCCAAATCTCTTAACTTCAAGCTAGAAGTTTCTTCAAATAACGTGGTTTGCTTCATACCATTCAACTGCAAGTTCTCATCATAATAAGAAAACTGTATTGAGAGCTCATCAAAATTTCACAAAATATTACCTAATGTCTGCAACCATTGTATGCCAAGAACAACATCACAACCAGCCAACACCAAAACAAATACATCATCATAGAATACAATCCCTTGTTGAATCACAGCTACCTTCACTCACAATCTGATCACCATTTGTTATCCTTACCCGAATCTTTTCTTGGGATGTAACCATTAACTGGGCCATTTTTACAACTGCTGGATCCCCAAAATTGTGGGTTCTTCCAGTATCAATCAAAATAACAACCCACTGCCTTCCAATTCTACCTTTTATTCTCATCGTTCTAAGGCCCACAACTCCTGTAATAGCATGTAAAGATATCTCTAGCTTGCCAATTCCTTCCAAGAAGCACAGATATTGATCTGCCCCAATTAACTCCTTCCCATTCCCATCACATTCCTCCACACTGGGAAATTCTTCCACAATTTATTTAATAAAAACAACTTAGGATTCCTGCACTTATGCCCAGCTACCCATTTAGAATCACAATAGTAGCAAAAACCCTTCTCCCTCTTTTCTTTCATTTGAAACTGAGAAATCTTTTGTACTGGCAAACTGGTCACATTGCTACTCTTGGTACTATCTACTCCATACCTCATTGATGCTTTTGTAATTCCAACATACCCATAACTACTATTGTTTCTTGCCACTTTCTTGCTAATCTAGACATATTCTTCTTGAATCTTGGCAAGACCATAGGTAGATAGTAAATTCGTGGGGCTAAACATTATGATTGGCAGCCTTATCTCATCCTCAAGGCCACTTAAGAAACAACTTAACTTGTAGTTTTCTAACAAACCTTTAAGTCTATTCAACAATGCTTCAAACATAGCCTTATAATCTTCCACTGAATCAGTCTGTCTAAGTCTAGTTAAGGCTTCCATGCGATCATCATAGCAACTAGACCCAAACCTTAACAACAATGCTTTCAGAAATGCATTCTAATCCAATAACATGCTAGACTCTTCCAAATCTTGGAACCCGATGAGAGCTTTATCCTCCATATGAAAAGATGCTAACTGCAATCTTTGATGAGAAGGAGTATTGTAATACAAGAAAAAATGATTGACCTTATATAGCCAACCAGCAGGATCCTCACCATTGAAAGAAGGGAATTCAATTCTAACAAATATGGTATGTGTTGTTACGTGATTCATCTCCATTTGATGCTCACCATTACTGTATTCATCTCTATTTGATGCTCACCATTACTGTTATTTCCACTTTGTGAATTTTCCTCACTTCTCGATTGATTCATTTTCTGCATTTCAATATTTAAGCCTTTCAATTGCAAGACCAGAGACTCCATTGCCCTCTTCTGAGAATCAAGGACTTCTTCAAAGAACCCACCTCCAACTCCAAGGCCTTCTGGTGCGACTCAACTGACTTCTTAAAAGTGGAGAAAGAACCCTGCAACTGATTAATCTTGGTGCCTTGCACCATGGTGAGAAAGAAGATCTCCAATCTCTGATACCACGTTGTCACAGGCCTTCTCCAAGAACATAAATAATGTACTCCAAGAAAGAAAGAAAGAAAGAAAAAGAGAAAGAGAGAAAGAATCTAGAGAGAGAATTTGAGTTGACTATAATTCTTTTGATGATTTATTCATTAGACTTTGTACTACTTTTATAGTCGATATTACTTCAATACTGCTAATGGGCCGTAACTATAGATTGGCTCGGTTCCCATACAAAACATCATTACAATTAGACCTACAACTCTTACACTTAAGTCCAAGCCTTATTAAGCCCATTCTACCAATCCATGTTTCCCTGACTCCCTTCAGATACCAATTCAACATATGACAGCTTTCAACCATCTTTTAGCTCAGTTTGTCCAGTTTGGTTACTCCTTGGTGATATGTCATCCTTACAACCAATCTCGATGGTCTATTGGATGATGGTGGAGTGGCTTGGTGGTCGATGCTGGCCTTTAATGCATGGTGTAGGGACACAACTTTTGTTGGTCTAGTGCGAGTCCGAAACATGGCTAGAGGTGTTGTGTGGCGATCTGCTACTCATGCAGAGCGTTGCAATTTGGTGGTGGTGCCAAGGTACCGCTCTCATAATCCATGATGGTAGAGAAAAATATCAAGGACTTCAATATGTGTTCAAATGGCAGCTAAGTAGCAACTAACACTTCCAATGAAACATATGCTTTTTGTGTGCGAGACGAGCTGGCTAGGAAAGTTTTGCTTTCTCCCATCTGTATTGGGCACCAGGGTGAGCTTTGTGCTCTCCTTATTGTGTTTGTATGGTGGCAGAGTGTTAAGGACATGTTTCACACCACCAACCACCCGAATCACCTGCAACAAATAAAGGGGCGGCACTGGTTGCCCTATGGAGTCTCCGATGCCAAAGTCAGTAACAATATGAGAATAAATGTATGTAAAGAAGAAGTGAATCAAGTTCAATTTTTATTACCTCTTGTAGGCTATTTATAGAGGTTATTTCGTTGGACTTGGTGGTATGAAACACGTCCTTAACAGTGGCGCTGTGTGTGGGATCTTTACAGACTTCAAGTGATTTTCACATGCCAACTACTATGCGATCACATGCAAACCACAATTTCTTAATGCCAGAAAGGAGAGTAGGGAAATTTCGTGACTCACAACATCTTCTTCAAAAAGCTAGATAAAGATCTCCTCAACTTTGTTATTTTTCTTTTTGTTTACAGGCTAAAGCTACAACAAATGATTTAAAATATATATACATATATAGAGGAAGAACACAAGAAACAGACCCACTGCCCACCTAAGGGATGCATGGCGTGCACCGATAACTCGTTGATAACTCCACAACGATACAATGACGGCAGAGACTTCTGCCTGTAACTCATTGGATCAAAACGCCATGCACGATGTGCACAATGTGGGTAGAGAACAAACTAGCTGCTAGAGGCCTAGCACAAGCGCCCGTGAGTTGCATGGTGCACCACCAGCCACCACCGAAACTGCCAGTGCTTTCTGTCGTCGGGGGGTAGTTTCTCCACCATGGTAGACCACTGTCTGACTCGTCATGATCTTTTGTCATCAGGAGTGGTGGTTCCCCATCACAACAGTGTTCCACACCACTGTTCCTCACCAACACACTCTACTGGAGTTGCTCGTCGCCAGTTGTTGCTCACTGCGGAAACCAGTTCGACCACCACTTATCTCGCCAACGTCTTCTATCACCATCACAGTGGTTCCTGACCACGATGTGATTCTCTCCACCATTCCTTGTCATGGAGGTTCTTGTTCATTATCAGGCCTCGACAGCAAAGTCCCTCGCCCACAAAAATCGTCTCTATCTAGCCTGGCTCGTCGATGTTTCCCACTACCACCAAAGCACTCACCGATCCAGAAGTCACCGGTGGATTCAACCACACCATGCACGTGCAAGCAGAGCCAGCCGAGTGACTCCATGCATCTTGCCAAGCCATCCATGGCGGATAATTGCTCATCGACTTCACCCCATGCAAACACCTATCCAAGACATGGCAGCAAACGTGCAAGCGGAGTCAGCCGAGTGACTCCATGCATCTTGCCAGGCCATCCATGGTAGACAATTGCTCATCGGCTTCACCCCATGCAAACACCTATCCAAGACAAGGTGGCAAACATGCAATGTCTCTCCACCCTCATGACGAGTAACAACACACGGACAGGCAACCACTCAGTGGAAGACCACACTCCCACTGAGTTTGCTCACACAGTTCACATTGCTTGCCTCAGTTCGCGTTGCACACCACAGTTCATCCTTGCTCGCAGCAAAATTTTTGCCCACCAAAATCGGTCCTCGCCGTTACTAGCTTGCTAGCAAGGAAGTTCCTCGCAAACATCACCAAAGCATGCCATGAAAGCGGCTCGATGCCGATGCCACAATGTGAGCTTATGGTGCCACCCACAGCCACGCCTTGTAGCTCCGGCACTTTCTGTCACCATCACGGTGACCTGCACCAACCTCGCAGATCATAAAAATTCCTATCGCCAGCAAGAGAGTTACTCGCCACTGGAAGACTGTTACTCACCATCATGAAGACATCACCAAGAGGCCATTGCTCCCCGTCGGGAGTTAGGGGCCAAAAGGAATCAGCTGCTCATGGCAAGAAGAAATACTTTCGCCCCCACACTGGGAAGACATGCGGAAACGATTGGAAGCACCTCAGTGTAGAAGCTTTGCCGCCACCTTGAGTTTGCTTGCCACGATCAAGTACAGATCGACTAAGCCTACATGAGTCACTCACCCCCTTATGATGGGCAACAAGTTCCTCACCCCACCACGTGCCTAGTAAGCTAGCTCGCGACTCACTCAGTAACCAAGAAGGACATGGAGGTAAAAGGAGCCCACGACTCACTCAGTAACCAAGAAGGAAGCGGAGGTCAAAGGACCCCATGACCCACTCAGCACGACCCACTCAGCACGACCCACTCAGCAGTGAAGAAGGGCGTGGAGGTCAAAAACCCCACGAATCACTTAGCAATCAAGAAGGGCGTGGAGGTCAAAGAACCCCACAACCCACTTAGCAATCAAGAAAGGCTTGGAGGTCAAAGAACCCCATGACCCACTCAGCAATCAAGAAGGGCGTGGAGGTCAAAGAACCCCACTACCCACTCAACAATCAAGAAGGACATGGAGGTCAAAGAACCCCACAACCCACTCAGGGACCAGAAGAAAACCTGCGCCCCTAAGTGGGCAACAAGACACGTGCCACTTGGCGAGCAACAAGACCAATGCCCTTTGGCTAGCAACAAAACTGACATCTCCACCATGCAACCAAACCAAGGTCTCCATGGAAAGCATATGTGGTTCAGTCACTGCCCGTACCAAGTCATGGCTACCTGCAAGCATCACCCATGTATCACTAGCGTTCACCACGCTTTAGCGGGGTGGCTCAAGTTCACAAAATCTCAAACTTGTAATTTGTATTACACTTACCTAATTTGTTTTTTGTGAATACTTCTTAGGACGTGGTCCAATCAAAAGTCGAGTCACACACTCGTGGTGTAATCGAACAGGTGTGGAGGTTAAAAGACCACACGTTCATCTCTAGAGATCCTCATCGAATGGGCATGGAGGTCAGAAGACCACAAGACCCTCTCCAAAGATCGCCAACGGGCGTGGAAGTCAGACTACCACATGACCCTATCCAGAGATCGCCATCAAATGGACAAGGGGGTCAAAAGACCACACGACCCTCTCCAGAGATTGCCATCGAACGAGCGTGGAGGTCAAAAGACCACTTGACCCTATCTAGAGTTCACCATCGAACAGGCGTGGAGGTCAAAAGACCACACGACCCTCTTTAGAGATCGCCATGGAACGGGCGTGGAGGTTAAAAGACCACACGACCCTCTCCAGATATCACCATCGAATGGGCGTGGAGGTTAAAAGACCACATGACCCTCTCCAGAGATTGCCATCAAATGGGCATGGAGGTCAAAAGACCGCATGACCCACTCCAAAGTTTGCCATCAAACGGGTGTGGAGGTCAAAAGACCACACGACCCTCTCCAGAGATCGCCATCAAACAGGTGTAGAGGTCAGAAGACCACATGACCCTCTCCAAAGTTACCTTCGAGAATGAGCCACCAAGCTCCACAACCGCCTGGTGTGGGTTTCCTTTGGGAATGAGTCGACGGGCTCAACAACAACCTAATGTGGATTCAGGTAATCGACGGGCTCCCTGATCACTCAAGCACGAGTTACTAGCAGCGAACACCAACAACAAAACAAGAACACAACAACAATTTACACCAAGGGGCAGGAAATCCAATACTATCAACAAAAGCAAAAACGATCACAAAAATACACACCAAAAACCAATAAATAGAAATAGTCACTCTTTGCCGACAATAAGCAATCTCTCAAGCAAACATTTACACAAATACACAATCTCTTAAATCCACATCAAACCAAAAAAATGCCAACAAAAAATCACAACACGGGCGAGATCCTCTAAGGCCATCGAAAACCAAAAATGATCACCGAGCACAACCACCAGAATTGCTTTTTCTGCAGGTTACCTCCATCACGGTTGACTTGAAGATTCCCAAGACAACCAAAAGGCCGAGCACCAAAGGTCGAGCCTCATTCACTGTGCAACCAACTGGTAGCCGACCAAAAGGAAGTGAAGACACCTACACGCACTAACTAGCATGGATCCTCGGTGAGGTGGGGGAAAACAAATGTAAGCAGGCAGCCACGAGCCAGCAGGGTAAAAGGCTAGTATAGAGAATGCAAAGTATTTAATTTCCCATGTGCCAGCACAAAGAAAATTAGCGAGGTAACTAGAAGGAATATTTGAGCCTCCACAATTTTAGCTAAGAGATAAAGTCAAGAAGGGACTCAGACTCCTAAGAAGAGATAGACTCAGACTCCTAAAAGGAAAAGACTTCATAAGGCAAATTGGATTCTATCACTCCAAGGAAATAACCTCGATAAATAGCCTACAAGAGGTGACAAAAACTGAACTTGATCTGCTTCTTCTTTACATACATTTATTCTAATATTGTTACTGACTTTGGCATCGGAAACTCCATAGGGCAACCAATGCCACCCCTTTGTTTGTTGTAGGTGATCTGGGTGATTGGTGGTGTGAAACACGTCCTTAACACAGAGGGAACTGAACTTTTCACGCCTGCCGCCAGCCATGGAGACTCCCCACTTTTTATGGTCTGGCATTTTCTATATGTTGCCAACACAAGTGCACGACACGATGTAATGCCATGTGTAGATTTCGCCCTTTTGTTTTCTCAACTAGTGATGTTCCACCAACGATCAGATGGGAAATTCTGACGCTTTCTTGCCCGTGGTACTTTGCTGTTGTTCCCTGGTCATGGACTTCACATGCTTATGTCTTTGGTTACTTGCTCAGCCTATACACATTGGTTAGTTGACTTGTGGGTTCGTTGTCCGCTAATGATTTGTCCTTTAGGGAAGGCATCAAACGATGCTTATCATGCACATAAGCAACTATAGGGAAGGATGCTGCTTGAAATTGCTTCTCCAGAGGTTTTGGAGGGGAACCATTTAAGCCACAATCAGCCCCAATACTAGCACCATCAAATGTCCCTAAAGGGAAATATTGGAGCATTGCTTAGTCCTCCATTTGGGAAACTGAGACATTATGGTAGTGCTTCTATTCTTATGGTTGTATCTCTGCAGACAAAGCTAGGATTTCCCACAATCCTTCTGTAAACAAATTGACCCAGCTTCCTCCTCTAGTGAGCACTAGATTGTTCTCTATATTTCCTAGCCAATATAATCTGCCAATGGTTCTTCACTTCATTATCAATTTTTCTAGGAAAAGGTCTAGCTATCATGGCCATTTATTTCCATACATTCTATATGCTTGCATAAGTATTTCTTCTTATTCTATTTTGAAAGCTCTCTTGTTGATCCTTGGATCCAACTAGTTAAACCATCTCAGTCTGCAACTCTTACCCGATCTTTATTCTAGCTTCTCAACTATAAGGTTCAAAGTCTGAGGGCTATAAAGAACGACAAGTTACTAGAGCTTGGTGTGCTCTACAAGCCTCTAATGCCCCTACATAACGTTTTGTTGTGTCGAGCAAGGTTTTTCCTGTTGTGGGCTTGTTATTGACAAGGTTGGCAAGCTGTGTTGGGCGAGCAAGGTGCTCGCCCATTATTTCCTCTGGGTTGCTCTCCACTTGGAGTGGCGAGTAATAGTATGCGATCCATTCTGTTGTGCTCAAATGTGCTGTGATCGATGGTGCATGTTGCATGGGGCCATGCAACATGATGTAAGGTTCATCTCCTTTCTTCTCATTAGGTAGAGGTTCCAGATGTGGAAAATTCTGTGTTGCTCACATGTGGCTACTGCCCATTGCTAGCCGCAAGGACGGTGATTTCAGCAACCTGCTTGTGGTCATTGCTCGCCACTGGGAGTGGTGAGCTAGGCGACGCGCTGCAATGGTTCAACCAACGTGTTCATGGCAAGACCGTTAAGCTATAGTGGGCAGGCAATAGAGCTTGCCCATCGTAGAGGTGGTAAGCTATGGTGGGTGGGCAACGGAGCTTGCCTGCTGTGTAATCTAGGTGGTGGGCTTGTTGCCTACCACCACAAGTCCATTATGGTTGGTGGGTCATCCACTAGCCAACGCTTGTCCTCTGCAGGAGGTGTTGTATGCTTTAGTGCAGTGACTCTGAGCATGCCACAGGGTAAGAAGTGCCACAGCCGTGACACTCTTCGCCCTATGGCATTTTTTCAAGTCTCTTCCGTTGAGCTTGTCACTCACTAATGTGCCTATGATGCTTACCGGCATTTTCTACTTGTTGTTGCACCACTTGTAGTGGCAGACGGTGTCGATGGAAGCTTTTAGTGACTCCCAACGAATCCCCATAGTTGTTGGTGGCTCTACCATTACCATTGGTTTTCATTGGGCAAGTGGTTTGCTGGTAGGGTATTCCCACTAGCTCTTGCTACACGTGGGTGTGAGGAACAGAGGGAATCTTATATGCTTCTTTGGAGACAGTCTCATGAGCTGGAGATCATCCTTCTTCTATTTCTCTTGCAGAGCATAACTGTTAATGCCAAATTTAGCACTTGCCAGAAGGGAAGAAAGGGGCGTCCTATGCCCACAATAATGATTCATGCGTCAATAAGGCATGCTTGATTTCATCCATGGCAATAAATAATAAATGAAGTATCAATAAGAGAACAACACAGATTTATATGATTTGGCATAAAGTCTACGTCCACGAGATGTTTGAAGGGTAAATCCAATATAATATGTGATTTTACACTGTTTCGTGACCTCTTGTATCTCACAGTACAAAGGAGGTCGATGACCCTCTAGCCTAGAGAAGATAATGCATTTGGAGTCCCTTGGATGAATGTAGAAGAAATCTTCCGAGAAGCCCCCCAGTGCCTATAGGAAGGTCCCTTTTTATTGAGGTCTTGGTGTAGTAGATCTCCTGCTAACTTTATATCACTTTCGACTTTTCCCTTTATATGCCTAATTTTACTTCCTATGTTTTATCACTTTCTTTAGCTTTGTCTTATCTTGTCTTCCTTCTTTTCCCTTTTGCTTTTGATGGAGGTCACCCAGTGGGTTGGGCCTAACACATTTTATCCCTAACAATCGTTATTTCAATTTGGGCCATATTTTTGGTGAGAACCTTCTTTTATTACATATTTTATTTTTAGGCAATAATTGAGATTTGGCTTTTCCGGGCAAAATTCTCTGAGTCTCGATTTTCCTTAGCTATTTAAGCCCGACTTATGGGTTTTTGTAGGAGTTTTCAACTTTTATGAATAAACCCTATTATCAGAGTTTTCTATATGCGTTACTTCTTTTCTAGTTTCTATTGATTAACTAACAGTCTGAATAATCCTAATTCTGTTTGGCTTCATTCCCTCTCTCTCCTCTCTTTGTGTGTGTTACAAAAAATACTCCAACTCCACCTTAAGGTTGCAAAAAAGGAAGAAGCTCCCATTAGCCTCTTCTTGTAACACCCCGACCCCAAGGGTCCGGAGAGTTAACTCATAAAACCTGATAATCAGCTTTAACAAGGCTAGAGTACTTTCAAATTCAAGAATATATCCCTTTTCCAAACCTCAAATCGAACGTAAATACTTCAATTAAATAAATCAAATAAACTCATTTATCCAATATTCAATCCAACAACCCAAATAAAATCAACTATTCTTCATGTCTCAAATAACAACTAGAAATAATAAAACATTAACATAGTCTCCATAAACCGTCTAAATCCATTGAAGCAAACTTAAGAAAGATAATTAACCTCCAACACCAACACTAATATCATGAGATACCCAACAACAAATCAATGCTAATCTTCTCCATAGACTCTAATACTGATCTTCAGCTGAGCCATCGATGTCATCTGAAATATTATGAAGATTAACAAAGTGAGTTATCAACAACTCAGCAAGCAGAGAGTATATACTAGCATGTAAACATGAGCATTTATAACATTTGATAAGCCGAACAAAACATTTACTTTCAGAATGCAAAAACAAAACTTGTACCAAAAACATTAGAGCGAAATTTTTAGAAAAATATACTTATTCCAAAAAGAGAATCCGTTGGCATTTCTAAACTGAAACATTATAATCTTATCATCGTTTAATATCACATCGGGACAATACCATGTTTAACCCCCGTGGTAGGGTTATAAACCACCATTATACCCGTAGCTAGGCCATTTTCCATGTTTCACCCCCGTGGTAGGGTTATAAACCACCATTATACCCGTGGCTGGGCCTTAACAGAAACAGAACGGATTTCATCGAAAATCCGATTACAATCATATACAGAATCAGAACTTCATGCCAAGGATTTCATATGACACATCACATCAAAACAAAACACTGAAAAGTTTAAGATCATTTCACATGTTCGAGATAAACAT
Organism: Juglans microcarpa x Juglans regia; assembly: GCF_004785595.1. Lineage (NCBI taxonomy): Eukaryota > Viridiplantae > Streptophyta > Magnoliopsida > Fagales > Juglandaceae > Juglans > Juglans microcarpa x Juglans regia. The sequence goes on from NC_054605.1 coordinate 7,478,953, forward strand.
AAACAAAATATTCTCATTTGTTCATAACAAAACTTTTAGAATTCCTTATTCGCTCTTTTTCATAGTTCAGAAATAAAGTGCACAAAACTAGCTCATGTCTATACCAGTCATAACAGAAAAACACTTTCTCTTATGTAGAATTTATGCATATACAGAATAAACATCTGAGATTGTTTTCAGATCATCTCTTTTCAAAAAAATAAACACATTTATTCTCAAAGTCAACCTCATTTTTATTTGTTTTATACAAAACTAGTATATGAACCCCGCTTACTTGACTTCTTCATATTATCAACACCTTGAGCCGGAACTCTAATAGTAACACCACCTAAACAAAACAAAAAAAAAAAAAAAAGAACATATATCCAACATTTAATAACCAATCTAGTAGGCTGCTATTTATTGAGTAATAAACCAAAACAGTCCCTTCACAGCTCCATAACTATCTAATAATTAAACCCGAACAACTCTCTCTTCAAGTCATTCGCATTTAAAACCCAAAACAGCCACCACTTTCTATTAACACCAACCAACTATAATTATTTCCAAAACCAACAACAGTAACTCCAATAATTAAAACATAACCCAACCCAACCCAAACTTCACTTCCAACCTTCGAATAAAACAATTTCAGTGCACGCATCAATACTCTAATCATTCAACAATTCAAAACTTGCACGAAAATTCAATACAACCAGTTCCAAAACATCCATTATTTTACACCAAAGAGTCTGAAATAATAAATCAAAAACAGTCTCACGAATCATCCCGAAACTATACTCCTCAACATCCACAATTCCAACACACTCCACTGCTCCACAAATAATACATCAACCCAAAAATAAACTTCACAAAACCTTCTACTGAAAGGAACTAGTGGTCTGCGCAATGGGAAAAATTAAGACTAAGTGTGGTGCACGGCCAAACAAGCAGCGTGCGTGTGTGCGGTCAAAACAGAGCAAAACCGAAAATAGTAAGGAGACCCGTACGAGTAAAACCGGAAGAAGAAGGAAGGAGAAGAAGTAAAATAAAATAAAACAAAAGAGAGGAGTTACCAATCTTTGTTCAAGAAGTCGAACAAATCTGCAGTGGAAAAAACAATTTGAAGTTTCAAAACCTTGAGTTGAGCGCACAGTGAAGGTATGAAGAATCGAAAAATAGATGAGAGGAAAATCGACTGAAATGCTTTCAGAAGTGAGTGAAAACCGAACCTTGAGTGTGGTAAGAGATGGAAATCAACTGCTACTCGTGGGTTGGTGCGCACGGTTGAGTGGGATCCGGAAATGCAGAGCAGTGGAGAAGGCAACGCGAAGAAGAAAAACAGTGCATCCGGAAAAGGGAATTTAATCCCTTCACCCAAACGACGCCGTTCGGTCTCACCTTAACCGCTCGTGGGCTGGGCTTCACACATCCGACCAAAACAAAGGGCTGGGCCTAAGCCTGATTATTACACTTCTCGTTGTGTAGGACAACACTCCAATGACATCCAACCACCGCACGCAATATCTTATTCCTGCATGAAATAACGTTTGGTTTGTGAATATGTGGGGTGCATTTGAAATAGGTTAGGCAAAAGTAGGTAAGATGCTTTCTTTAACTAGAATTTGGCTCAAAGTATACACAAGTCAATGTCAATGCTCTAGCCATTAGTATTGATGTAGCTAAAGTTTTAGGCAAATTTTGGATAAAATGTCACATTTTGCCTTTTGCCTATTCTTAATAATTTTGTATCCCACATTGAATTGGTCATATCACTAGTTATAATAATAAAATATTATTATAGCTCATAGCCATATCACTCAATACCCATTACAAAGATGGCTAAGTTATTGATAGCCATATTTGTTTAGTCATTATAGCTTATAGTCAAAACCAAATGACTATTAAAGCTGTGCATCCGAATCTGGATTGGAATATTTAGAAACATTCGAATCCGCATCCAGATTTTTTAAAGCGGATAGATACTCAACGAATAGAATAGATCGAAATTCAGGCAGGTATATGGCTTATCTAATAAATAAAACAGGATATCCAGTTATCCGGATTGCAACCGGATTCGGCTATGAGCGTTGAATACCAAACGGCCGTCCAGAAGGCCACGAGACAACTAAGGGACCTCATCGCCAAGAAGAATTGTGCTCCCTTCTGTCTCATGTACGATCTTATTCTCCAACTATTGACTATGAATAGAATGACTCTTGACGTATAGATGACAACACTCTGCTAGGACCTTTTTAACGGGAGGTCACTTCGACACCATATAGTACGGAGGCAAACTTGTACACGCTGCCAACAATAGCCTCGACATCACCATCAGGCTCTTGGAGCTCAACAAGGAGCAATTTCCCATCCTCTCTTACGCTGATTTCTACCGGGTACCAACAAAAAAAAAACTTTCCCCGTTCCAAAACCCAAGCCTCTCGCTCGTTCTGCCATCGGCTCCTCTTTCCATACGGGTAGTACTCCAACCACCAATGCTTTGAATAGTGTAAAGCTATTAATTAAATTCAGTATTGCACAACAGTCCAAAAAAGCTCAGAAGACGAAAAATAAAACAAAAGATTTGAAATTAAAATCTGATTAACACCTCCTCTCTTCTCTCTCTCACTAAATCAGTAAAATTACATTCTCACTGTCCGTGTCAGTAATCAAGGCTTAACACATTACATCCTGTCATCCCCCACTCACTCTGCCTCTCTCTTTTTTTTTTTTTCTCAGTTTATCTACTCTGAAATTTTCCCAAGAAAAAAGCACTAGAACTGCCGAATTTCTTTCATATCTCAAAGGTGTCAAATTGCATTCCGGGACTAAAAAGGACCACTTAAACATGGTGAAACTCTGCTAGAGTTGGGACTTGAGAACAAAATGAAAACAAGAAAGAAAACGGTGGAAGAAGACGGGTACGAGACGAAGAGAGGGATGACTTATTGCAAAATGACGGAGTTTAATTTATTTTTTTTAAATAAAGAGAAGAGTATGCGGGTATCCAATTAATATTCAGTATCCGTAACCGGGTCTGGGTGAGTATAACATTATTTTACCCGCCTGCTTACAATTTGGATGGATAACTGCCCGAATTTAGCCCAGTATCCAGGTTTCGGATCGTAAAAAAATTCGATCTGGATGCACAACTTTAATGACTATGCCTAATCCAATGCAGGAAGATTGGGAGTTTAATTAGCTGAATTTTAGCTAACTCTAGCATTTGGCTAAGCGGCAAGCCAATGCTACTGCTCTAACGCTTGAAAATGCACAAGAGGATCCAAACGTCATCCTCTAGTAGTATTGAAAGGAATTCAAACGATTTATAATATTAGAGTATGTAAAGTTATAGGCGAAGATGATTATTTGTGAATGGTAGATGCTGCAGTGTGTAAGGTGTGATAATAAGAAGTTTTCTAAAAACAAATTCCTACTGTTTCTTACGAGATTAATTCCAGTAAGTAGTAATTGATACGGATCAGGATTGAAACATAGTTAGCTCGTGATGCCAACCATGTTGTTGATATGGATGTTTGGAGAAATTCTTTTCCTTTTCTGAGTTGATAAACAAAATGTTCTTTGATGATGTTATGATATACTAAATAAGATTTTTTTTTTTTTTTTTTTATCAGAGTACTACAAGAAATAAGCCTATTTCTGGTGATCAAAGTCACGGAAAATTCTCTCAAAACACGCTGCAATTGATCAATTCCAGCTAAAATAGGCTGCTGTCAAGTCGCCGATTCTAAAGAGCCCAATTAAAAAATTTCTGCTGACTTTTGAAATTGACGGAAATACTTATATTTTCCGGCAATTAAACTAGCCGGAAATAAGATAAATGATCCCAAAAAAAAAGGTTTGCCAAAATTTTCTAATTAGTTGGTAAACTATATTTCCGCAATTCTTAGATGCTAGAAATAATCTATTCAATATTTGCGACGAATATATATTTGTGGCGACACATATTCGCCGCAAATATTTCTCATACATTAAGGGTGATGCTTGTCTTTTGTCGCTAATGTAACATATGGCTTTTGCGGCGATGGTACCATCGCATACTTTGATGAGTAAAAAATCGTCGAAAGTACTTTGTGGCAGTTTTTGTAGTCACCTCTAATGTAACAATGCCTTTTACGGCAAGTTATTTTTGCCATAAATGATTGTTATAAACCACATCAGTTTGTTTGTATTTTGTCCTACGTGGTTGTTTTTTCTCTGATATTTGTTTCTTTCATGATAGTTAGTTGCTTGCTAATAAATTAAAAATATTAGATTTGGAGAAATTTATATTTGATTACCAGCATATATGTCAACATCATTCAAATAACTTCGATGTACATATTTGAAATTCACCACTATTTAGTCTTAAGTTTTACACAATACCATCCAACATATCACAATGGAATATAAATTTACAAGTGTTTTTCATTCTAACCATAAATGTCTAACTAACAGCATGTTGTCTTCATGAATGCACCAGCTTCTTCATTAATGTATATCACTTATTGGAGGTCAAGCTGGAAACCTTCTTCATTAATGTTTGTTATATGGTTGGAGTGCGAGAACTGAACATCTGCCATTCTGAACACACACATATAATATATATTAGCTTAGTTTGCTTGCTTGTTTACATATATTCAAAGCATCCACCCTAACCTTCCAACTTACCATTAATGATATATTCAGCCTTATGAAAGAATATTAATAGCATGTGCAAAGAACTTCATGCTTGCTTTACATTGAGTAAACCATTATGGAATGAGTGTTAGAGCCAAAATGTTGAATGTTGAAGTACCACTGGTAATCTAATCACGAGAAACAAGCAAAGACATAAAGAAAGGGGAATACAAATTGCACCTCACTTTTGAATTCCTCAAGTGATTGGCCATAAATATCTTGGTCTAGAAACCTCTTCATAGCCACTTCCTATGGAACAAAATAATGACAATAAAAATCAACGTATAAAGCCTCCAAAGAAATGCAAGCAACGTAACATATAACAACCAAAAGACAATGAAATATGGCTAGACATTTGATGTTTCTATCACGACCTGTACAATTAAATAAATATACAAAAATAGAGAAGATAATGATGTGCCATTATGCATTTCTGGATTAGGAAAATGGGTGACGATGCTCTGGGCTTCAAATACATAAACAGGGTCCAAGAACACATTGATAATTCAATCACGGGTAAACCTTCCACAACTTAACTCAAATTAGCAAACACAACGAAAGGAGATGAAATAAGTGAAGTTCAGTGTATCCTATGCTAATTAAAGATGACAGCATACTCATGGATTTCAAGCTGTACTAGAGCCATATTATTGAATTATTCATAAAAGAAACAATGACCCTAATTATTTTGATAATTATTCATAAAAGAAGCAATGACTCTAATTGCTCTTTTAATAATTATCTACCAATGGATTAGAATCATTAATAATAAGATTCTTTTTTCAGTCATTTTACTAACTATACAAAACACAATACTCATGAGTTTCAAGCCACACCATTAGTCTTTACACCTAAAGCATAACCAACTTCCTTAGGGAAAATTTCATGTCAAATAAAGGGAAAAGGATTAGACCTAATATACTTAACATGTCTTAAACCAAGCCTAAAGGAAAGGATTAGACCTATAGTATACAACAGAATAACAAAAATGCACTGCCATCATTCAGGGTCAACAAGGAAAACTCACAGTTCCATGAAAGCTTCCACGATATACCTCTCCATATGATCCTGCCACGCAATGTATGCACCAAAAAGATGAAACTACACAGGTGAAAAGCCATATGCACTTATGTTTCTTTATATGAGAAGTACATAATTTGATGGGATAATGCACTAGTAAATACCAAGTCCGCTGCACTCACCCAAGCTGGAAATCTCGCATCTAGCAACTTCATTGACAAAACAGAGAGAGAGAGAGAGAGAGAGAGAGAGAGAGAGAGAGAGAGAGAGAGAGAGAGAGAGAGAGAGAGAGTAATGATGAAACAAGTTATTTGTTTTTTCATACAATTGCTTTTGGATTGAGAAAACAAAACATTGACAGGTATATCTTGGTCATATAGATGTCAAATGATACATAAAAAGCAACAAGTAAGAACAAGAATAGATGAAAAAGTACAAGTCAGTGATATACTAATAATAAGAAAAAAAGGTTACATATGTACTGATAACTTACCTCGTTGTAAAGCTGGTGGATGCGTGTGTGCTACTGGTTTCGTTGTGGAAGAAGTTATCACAAAAGGAGGTGTTAGTCGGATTGATGCCTTGTTTAATATCTTGGAAGTTGTGGCAATGGCGTTGTTCAGCCAGGATGGAAAGGAAATACCAATCGGTGGATAGTGTATGACTTTCGATAAGAATTGGTTGCAGTGGATTTCTAGAAAAATTATTGAAGTGAGTGTCGTTTCTCGCTTGGACCATGTCATTCTCGCTGCTTTAAATGTGTCAGTACATGATATACCAATTCGGTGTCCTCTGAAGTTTCATGGAAGAGACCAAGGGATGGTTGGTTCAAGTTAAATGTAGATGGCTCTTGTAGGAACAACCTACGTAGCTGTTGGGGGGGGGGTGTGGAATGATAGAGGGAAAATGGTGGCAGCTTTTTCTACTAAGTTTTGTTATGGTACCAATAATGAAGCCGAACTACATGCCTTAATGCATGGTTTATTGCTTTGTAGGGATCTTGGATTAACAATCATCGAAATTGAGTGTGACTCAATGTGGGTGGTACAAGGGCTGAGAGATTCTTCTTGTACAGTTTGGTATTTATGGGATTTTTAGGAAGAGCTCATCAAGGCTATTCATGGTTTTGATCACATGATTGCTCATTAGTTTAGGGAAGGGAATAAAGTGGCAGATTTTCTAGCAAAGCAGGGGCAAAAGGGGAAGAATTGTACATATGTGAATACCGATGATTTGCCCCACCGTGTGAGAGGTTTGCTTAGATTTGATTATCTTGGTTTACCTAACTATAGGCATTAATTTTTCTGGTTTGGATTTTCTTTGGTTGGATATTATGGTTTATTAGTAATATTGTTTGTGAGGCTTTGTTAGCAGTATTGTTTGTTTAGGTTTTCATCTACTACAAGTGAGGGTTTCATTCAATAAAGTTTAGATGTGCCGTCCTCCTTTCATTAAAAAAAAAAAAAAAAAAAAAAAAAAACTTATCTTGTTGTATTTCATTTTTGACCAACAACTTCCAAGTGACCAGTTGGTGGTAAAAACAATGTACATCTTGTGACAGAAGCTACAAAATATCCTCAAAACCTAAAAATATACTACCTACCCCACATTAGTAACTGATATACAAAATTTGGGTTTCGGAGATATTTTGTTGCTATATTACTTCAATTTTTCATCTCCTTACCAAAATTTAGAAAAAAATTGTTACAACAAAATTTGTAACTAGCTTTGCAGGTCCCTGAGTCTCTCCATGAGACTCTCCCTGGGTCTGCCTCTCTGACTCATATCTCTCCATAAACTTGTGTATTCAGCTTGTTTCTCCATTACTAGCATGACATTCCGTCATAAGTCATCAAGCTAACCCTTATAATGTGCAGCTTCTTCCTCATTTCTTTCTGCACGTTCAATTAATTCTACTATTCGGGCATTAGTTGCATGTCTAGATAACTCAGGAATAACCAACTCACCGAGCCCCCTTACATACACTGGCCTATGGCCCAAAACTTCCTTAAAGATTGTTATTGCAGCCTCCTTAGTCCGTTGTGGCGCCCCCAGCCCCCGCTTGGGATTGGACTGTGATTAAGAGTCAGGACATGTAAGACAAGGCTATACACCCCTCGTACATGACAGATAAAATGGTATGCACCTAAGTATACTAGCAATATGCAATAACGATGCAATGAAAAAATTATAAAAGCCAGATAACTAGGCAATGTGATAAGCAATTGCAAACTACATGGCACCATAAACTAATATCATAACCCAAAACATTGTCCCGAAACATAAAATAGGCCTTAAAGGCAAAATGTCCCAAAAGCATGAAACATAATTGTAAGGTTCCCAAAACATGGAATTCACACAAAAGAAACGTGAATCCACAAAAGATGGCCATAAACATTGATGTCCTCTTTTTTTTCAACAAACAATATTTAAACTCCCGTACTCTTTATAACCATCGTCCCATCGGGAGATAGCCACCAAAAGACCCCATAAGATTGTCGAGGCTTGGGCGATAACAAACCTAAATCCTTTGCTACTGCCTTCACGTCAACCGAAGCCTTAGAAGCTCACTCTAAATATGTAGACAACTGGTTCATGTTCCACCAAAACTTCAAGTTATTGGAGGGTTGATAGATCGTAGCGTCAATCTCTGTCTCACTAATACAATGCAAGATCTCCCTGAGTAGCTGGGCCATGTGAATTAGTACATCTGCAGTGTAATTTTGACAAGCTTGAATAGTAAACTCGTCTTCTATCAAAGAACCGTCCTGGTTCATATTTCCTGGGTGTCTAAGGTACCTATTGCAACTTCTACCATTCTGGTTAACTGCCATAGTGAGATTTCGAAAAATTTCAGCAAGTAAACACACAACATACCACAGTTGATACAAACATACAAAAAGTATATCATGATATGCATGCATGGACATGTACTTGACTTATGTCTTAACCAGAACTTAACTTATGCACTTGACCATTTGCAAAAAACTTATATCAAAGACTTAAACTTTTCAGAAAAACTTCATAGCTTTTTCTTATTCACGTGATCTTATTCAGAACTTGCCTTATCAGAACATATCACAAGATTTTTATCGAGTGATCCTTATCATATGAGCTCTTATACTTGTTCAGAGGATGGATACAACACAGCTCCCCTCTTTGCACCACGTGTTCCTATTAGTCATCATACCATTAACGATCTGTAGGCGAGAATCATAGGTGGAACTCTACCACCATCCCTACTTACCACCATCCCTACAATTCGAGATACACAGAGAATCATAATAACTCGACCTTACTTTGTCAAATTACATGCCTTATGCACCTACTAGCATTAGGTACTTCCTTGCTCCGGCATTCTTTAAAAATAATCTCTTCGAGGTTCGTCGACTATTTTTCGTTGACCCAAGGGTTACCACTCCGTTCTTATATACTCCAGAGTGGACAGATGAGTTCCACTAGGACATTCTCCCACCCTAGCACTTGGGGTCGTGATAAAACTTTTAGACTTTTTTTTCTTTGAAAAACACTTTTTGAAAATACTTCTTTGAAAACATATTTTTTGAAACATGTCTTCCCCAAAATGCATGTGACATGAGACTTAAACATGCTTACTTATGCATGATATATGACATATGAGATGTCGTGCATAGAATAACCAAGCATAACATCTTCATTTCATAGCATAATTACATAAACCATGATAGATATGAAAACATGTGCATAGAACCATAAAATCTTGCTAAGGCCGAAACTCATGGGCACAAAAACATGAAAAATCATCACATAAACTTGTTCCAAACTTTAAGCAAATAACATAGAAATCATAGTTTAGTAAAACAAAGCATGAAATCGTAACATTTGACCAAGATCCAAATCATTCAAGACATGGTATGGCTGAAACATCATGTTACATTTTCCATCATTCATAAACATGTGAAAACCAAAACATATACAAGAATTTCATGGCATATTCATCACAATTTCAAAGCATATAATTCCTTCCATAGATTGATATAAAATCATAGTAACATAATCAACAAACAATCAAGAAATAACAACCAAGATAAACATAGTAATGAAAATATTTACATAATCATATACAAGTGTTAACCAATAGTAGGTTGAGTGTATACCTACAAAAAAATCCACGTATAGCAATATTACAAGTTGTAAATCCGAACATTCCTCATTAGAAAAACAATTAAAAACCTCACCTCATTATTCTTGAGTGTATGTGCAGATTTCTAGAGCAAAACTTGTCTATATCTATTCGGCTTCTAGGGTTTTTGGGGTAAAAATTTCTTCAATTCATTATTAAGGTAAACCAAACCCTAAAATAACTAAAGACATGGGTAGTGACCGAAAAACATGGAGTATAAACTCTTCCCTCCATTCGGCTTCTAAAGTTTCTTAAGAACCTTAACCATCTTCAAGAAATCACAAGAAAAGTGGGTATTCTATCTTCCATATTGACCAAATGAGATTTGACTCTCATTTCGGGCTAAGCAAGTGATATGTGTGTGAAGCTTAGAAGGAAAAACTGATTCTTACCTTGACTAGACTTAGTTTGCCGAAATCTCTTCTTGAGACAAGAAAATCTTCTTGTTTGGTTGAGGAGAAAGTATAAGAAAGTGAGAGATTCTTCAAGAAAAAATGAGAGAGTTGTATGGAGAGGGTAAGAGCATGAAAATTTTGGATTTTGCAAAGGAAAAAGCCTTTGGGTGTGTGGTCTTCCTCCCATTTTATAGGAAACTCCTCATTCCCTCATTGGTGATTGAAAACCAATGCATGTAAGACAAGTGGGAAAGATTTCCTTCCTCTTTTCACTTTGGCCAAAATCACCTCTTGGAATTCCCTAGATGGATTACATTGGGAAGGTGCAGTTTTCTTTAGAGTTGGCATGTAGGCTCCCTTCCCTTGGCCAAATTCTTCTTCTCTCCCCTTTATGCCCTTCCTTTCATCAAACAATTGGGTGTTTCTTCTAAGGGTAACATGGTAAAACATCATGTGACTCTTCCTTTTCCTAATCAGGTAACCTTTTGCATGGATGACAAGTGGCAAAAGACACATGCCATGGTCTTGCCGTCCACCTCCTTCTTCCTTTCCCAAGGTGATGTTTCATCTTCCAACTCTCCTTCCCTAGGTGACCTTCATGTTCTATTGGTCTAATTTTTGTCTAGGTGACAAATGGCAAAGATACATAGTACTTGGAAGTGTGCTAGCTAAAATTTCAAGGGCATTCTTGTCCTTCATTCCAAAAGTCTCTTCACATATCCTTCTAGAAACTCCATGCATGCTTGACACTTGGCATTATCTGACTAAATTTTGAAATCCCATAAGCCTCCATTCAGTTTCCCATGTAAAACTCCTAGAAAAAGCCTCATTTCATTTCCCTAAGCTTCTCTTTCCTAGATAACTCCCTTGGAACTCGAATTGGACAAGACAAAGGGTCTAAACATGTCAAAATTTGAATCTGGCCGAAAATCCTTTGGTCTCCTCTAGGTTCCTTTTGTCCCTTGAATCATCTAGAAAGTTTCTTACACAATGACAAGTGGCAACTTTTCCAAGATAGGCGTGTAAGCCAACCCTTGGCATTTCCTATGTTTCACTCTTTCTCCTTTAGCCCACATTCAAGACTAGGTTCAAACCAAAACATTCTTGGGTTACATAACCCTAGCAAATGGAACTGGATCATAGGCCTAAACCTTTGGACCTAAATTCCCAATAAGGTTGAAATTCCCATGTAACTAAAGCCACTCTTCTCTTGAGCTTAAGTCACTACATCAAGGCTTCTAAAACTCCTAAAATACCATGGCAACTTAGAACAATTCTAAAGGCCAAGTCTAGACGAAAACTCGGGCCATCACATCCACTTCTTAGGCTCCAACTCTGCCATCTTTGTAGCCATCTCATTCTATCAACCATTAGGAAATCACACATGTTAGTGCTCATAATATGTACTTGTAAGCACTAAAAAATGGATGACGGTTTTTCTCGAAAATCACAGGATTTTAGTTTAACACTCACATATTTTTCTTCCGTCAGAGGAGTCACAAATTTGTCTTTCTTCTTTGACCACCTCACTTTTTTAAAGAGATCAACCAAATTTTCCTCATTCCCAAACTGCAAATACAAGCAAATTACATTCAAGCTCAGATTGAATATATGAAATCTTAAAGTGTCTTCAATATGCATCTTGCAACCAAAATGGAGACTTACCCTCATCTCCATTAGTCGCACAAATGGCATTTGTCCAGCCATGTAATGAACCCCTCATCTCCATGGGCAATGAATTTCCTCATTGGTAGCATGAGACGGGGCCAAGGTAATGAACTCCTTAACTCCTTTAGCATATTTCCTAAATCCAAATCTATCAGTGATTTGCATCCAACTCTTATCCATCTAGAAACAAGTAGAGGTGGAAAAGTTGTTTAATAAGAGATAAATTCAGCACACTGCCACATAGAATTCAATAAAGTAAGGGAAAAGTTGTACAGTGAGTGGGTTGTAGCTACCATGTCCGGATGCAAACAAGTATATGTACTTGAACTTATGAGCAAATATATTATTAAGGGTGTGCAATAATAGGCAAAAGCTTTAGTACTTTTAGGTATGACGATAAGTGGTAAGAAATGGTGTCAAGAGGGTACTTTTATTTTGTTAATTAGAACCTGATTAAGGTAATTCCAACTCTGACTCTAATCTTGATGTTAGATCATTCCTCTTCATCCTCCTATTAAGGTAATTCACTTCAATCCTCACTACTTATGATTAAGGTAATTTTCATGGGCAAGTTATACCTATCCTAGATATATTCCTACAATTATGGTAGATGTCATTGCTCAAAGAAGAGGTTAGACTTTGTTTCTTCACCATCTCAGCCATTTAATTATGGTCTTAGACTTAAACAATATCAATTTTTCCTCCTCCCATCTTTTGGGAAGTGATTTGATTTTTAGTTAACAGATTTTTCTTACTGTTGCCAAACTAGCATATATAATAATTTAGAATCTACTAATCAACAATTACACCATATAGAAACTAAATAGCAAAAATCTACTGAAAAAAGAGGAAAACAAAAGAGCTAGATAAAAATATGCTCGAGCAAACAATATGTCATTGACAATATTTTGAGGCTACCCCAAATAATAGATAGAATTAACAACCCAATATGAATCTAATCACAAATATTTGTGATGTTATTATATATAGATATAGCAACCATCCATGCATGGTGGCCTTTAATTTTTATTTTTTGGTTTCTAGGGTATTACCACAAGAAACAACCACGCTTGCAACATTATCATATAGAACTTCGAGCAAATTGCAATCCCTGTGAAAGGATAGTGAAACCAAGCAATTGGCAAAAATGGCTTATAATTAAGCTTTGTGTTAGTAATTTTGTGATATTTTGATTTCTACGCTTTCCACGCACATTTCTTTCGTCTCGTTTAAGTAAATTTTAAAAATCAGCAGGATGGATAAGCTAAGATATTTACAGGAGGTTTAGATTTTGATTTTTCGAGTGTGTGATCTAGGAAATATGTTAACCATGTATATGTTTGTGCTATATCCTAAAAAGACTAAACTTTACACCTAAACTATAATTTTATGGAGGCATATGGGCTATTAAGTGCTAAAATAGGAAAAAAAAAATCATGGTCTAAGCCTTCAGCCTTGTTTTTTCAATTGACATAATGACGATGAAGGTGATAATTATGTGGATTCCACTTGCTTTTATTATATATACGTGCATAATCTTGCTAATTCTTTGCTGGATTATTGGAAGGAACTGTACTGTCTTTCAATTTTTTTACATCATTTTGTGAGGAGGAAGTAATTTCTAGCTTCCTAAACCTATAGGACATTCTTATTGTTGGGTTTTCTAGTCCAAAGACTTGAGAAGCAGTCCCAAAATACCAACGAACTACCTCGTCATAGGTCTCTTCTGAATGTGATAATCTTATATAAACAAAATTATATGGTCACTATAGACACTATCTAACACTATATATATAACACGAAATTATAAAGAAAACTGCATATATTAGGTTGAAATTAGGCAAGAAATTAGGGACACATAAGGAATCGATTCCGACATCACTATATATAGAAAACATTTCTCATAATCTAATTCAACCAAATCATAGTAATGAAAATGACTAATGTAGGTTCTATGAAAATGATTCTGCCTTCTAACCGAGTGGCAGTTAGAGAGAGAGAGAGAGATCGGTGGAGCCTATGATAGTGAAAGAGAAACTCACTAGATCCGGTGAGGGGGCAAGAAGATAATGAGAAGGCAATCGAAAACCGCTACACAAAGCCTCGAGCGAGAGAGAGAGAGAGAGAGAGAGAGAGAGGAAATCGCAGGGGGAGAATAGGGAAATCAGACATGGGGGGTAAATTAGGTTTTTTACTATGCAAGACTTATTACAATGAATTAGATGTCGTCGTAAAAAACAAAATGTGAAAAGAAATTCATCTTCTACAAAAAAACTCAATTGCGGCGACATAAATCTGCCGTAACAAGGATTTGTAATGGCAACAATTTTGTAATGATGAGGGCTAAATTCCGTCATACCTATTATTTGTGACAAAAATATTACCGACGATATTATATCTCCGGAAATAGTCATTTATTCTGGTAATTTTTTTTTTATCGACACAGGAAAAAACCCAAACAGTAAAGCAACTTTTTAGCGGCAATATCTACATCGTCGGAAACAAAAGTAGTTGTAAATTCTACATTTTCTTGTAGTGATTCATAAAATGTATTAGTTTATAAAAAGTAAACTCATAAAATAATTTAGTTTAATATAATGAGTATAATCTATTTATAATTTAACGTACATCGCACTAAATTATATTAGTTTATAAATTTATTTTTATAAAATCTACATATAAACTAAAACATTCTCCAATCATAATCTCCAGTGTTGATGTGTATGTCTTGGGAAAGTTACCTGAGATTCTTATTTTATCTCAAAAATTTTCATAATTTCCATCTAAATATCACTTAAACACAAAATACTTTTCAATTTCAAATATTAATTTTTTTCATCTAATCATTACCTAATCATTACAACTTTCTCAAACTTCTAAACAAAATATAAAAAATAATACAATTTTTTCAAATTTCAAAACAAAAATAATATTAAAAAATAATATTCAAACAATTTTTAATTTTATAATATTTTTATTCAACTTTTTATTTTTTGCTTTTCAAAATCTAATAAAACATCTTAACTCAAATTATTTCACTACTATTCATAAATCATTTTACTAATATTCACAAAATTCTTATCTGACTTTATTATCCAAACATGAGCTTAAGCACTCTTCCAAAAACTCCTGTCCGAACACTGCCCATTAGGGGTGGGCAAGATTTCCGATACTCCGACTCCATCCGAACTCCAACAAAACTCCAAATCCGACTCCACTAGTCAGAGTCGAAACCCATGTAGGCTCTAAACTCCGACTATATATACCTTATCTATTATATATTGTAATATAAACATCATATAGCCAAGTGGTTTAGTGGTTGAGACATGGTTTTGGTTCTCAAAGAACCTGCGTTTGAGTCCCTCAGGCCCATTTCGTGTTTTGCAATTTTTTTTAAGAAAACCTAAAACGACGCCATTTTTAATAAGCTATATATTCATCCTTTTCACATATCAAAACCCTAACCTACACATTTGGCATTTCCTCTCCTCTCTTCGCCCTCCAGGCTCTAGCGTCTCCATGAGTAATGCCACTCCATCATCTAATAGGATGTTGGTTGACTTTACGTCACAGTGTATGATCCATTTCTTCGCACCATAGTGAATATACTCTAGCCCACGGGTGGCACCGATGCAAATTTGGAGGCATTGCTTCCATGGAAGAGGTGGGGCTTCTATTTTGTGGAGATGCTCGCAGAGAGCCCCATGAGCCATGAAATCGTAGACGAAAATCATCTCATCTTCACATCTTGGTCTTCACAATATCTGATAAACAACAGGAGATAGACGCGGTAGAACTGGAAGAGCAGCTCGATTTCTTGATTCTTTTCTTATGTATCTTGCTTGTTTTCCTTTCATTAATCTTGTGAAAAATTAGTAGACCCATTACAAGTTCTCTGTAGCTTGATTTGTATTTTGTGCATATAATTTCTTGATGTGGGTGATTTTTGCAATTTGATTTGGTTTGGTTTTTGCTTCTGTGGGTGATTTTAATTTTTGTTAGGTTCTAGTTCGAGACATCATCTTCATTTCACTTCATAGGATCTAATCTCTACTTCACCTCTGTCTTATTCCTCATGTCTCTAAGGCTTTTGTTGCCACTTCACCTCTGATTTTTACTCTTTTTTTTGTGGGTATTTTGGCAATCACCTTCGACTTCCCGACTCCAACTCCGAGAAATCCAACCGAAGTCAAACTTCAACTCCAGTGGGGGTTTTGACCTCCGAGGTGAGCATTCCAACTCCGTTGGAGTCGGTGCCCACCCCTACTTCCCATGGTCCTATTGGCTCGTGTACCTTGTCGAATATCAAGTTTTTGGAGAATATCGACTTCGATATAAAAAATATTTAAGATTTTTAATTTTTTTTTATAAAGTGGATTAAGAAAAATAAGTGAAAAAAATTTGAATAAAAGTATGAAATGTCCCATTTGGATACAAAAAGTGTTTCATTTTATCTCATCATTACAACTTTATCAAATTCTCATAAAATATAATAAACAATTTAACATTTTCAAATTCTAAAATAATAATAATAATACTAAAAAATAATATTCTAACAATATTTTATTTAATTTTCAACTTTTATTTTAACTCATCTCATTTCAATTTACTATCTAAATTACACCTTAAAATAAATATTTTATTGTAGTTTATAAAAGCAGATAGAAAAAATTATTTGTTTGGAGATAACTTTTAAGATTATTTTTCATTTTGAGTTCCCAAAACCCTAACGCTTTTGTTCCCTCTCTCTGTCTCATACATGACTACTGACTAAACTCCAAAGCAAGCGAGCGAGACACAGAGCAAGGGAACCACTAGGGTTTTAGGCCATCACCATAGCCAGCGAGCGAGAGAGAGCTAGGGTTTCTGTCCGAGGCTGCAAATATGGGGGCCGACAAGGGAAAGAAGCTGAAGGTAGCGGAGAAACTCGAGGAAAAAGACTCGGAGAGCATCGTTGAGAAGCTCTTCGTCTCAGTCGAGAAGCTGCAGGAAATCCAAGACGAGCTTGAGACGGTATAATTCTCATCCACGCTCCGACGCATATGGTTCTCTTCCGAAATACTTTTTTTCTTTTTCTTTTTTTTTTTTTTCTTTTGAAGAGGGAATTAAGATTTTACGAGATATTTGTCAGTTTCTTTGCATCTCTAATTCCCTCTGCAATAAAGCCGGTTGATTTGATTTTCTACCGACTATACTGGTTTTCTTTTTCTCTTTAATTTTCCAATCATCTACTGCAGATTTCTAATTTTACAAATTCAGTAGTTTTTTAACTCATAAAAAAACTCTACTGATTCATTTACTTCAGGTAAGTTCACGAAGCTGATATCTTTATGCCCCTAATGAACTGTATAATCTTGAATCTTTAATTTTTGTTTTCTGGGTAAGAGAAATTAAACTAAACCAGGAATCAATTCGTTCAGCAGATTCATGGTGACATTAGCAATGTCAGTTTCTATATAATGTGTATGTTGAGCTATGCAATCCACAAAATCCAAATTCATTTCTATCATTTGTTCGTTGGTTGTCGCTGGTAAGGATTGTGAATGCTTAGAATTCCCTAATTATAGTTTGTATATTCATATTTAATTTGGAATAATGTATGGTATGTCCAATACTCATGATTTGGTCGTTGTGTATGATTTGTCCAATTATGATCTCCGATAAAAGTAAAAATAAAATGCCGATCAAAAAAGTTTGTCCAATTGTGATCTGTAACAGTGACCCTGTGCTGTTATCATTTATTGCGTCTTTCTGAATTTTCTTAACGTTCTAGATCAATGAGGAGGCCAGTGATAAAGTCCTGGAAGTGGAGCAGAAGTTCAATGAGATACGCAGGCCTGTATATGACAAGCGGACTGAAATTATCAAATCCATTCCCGACTTCTGGTTAACTGCTGTTAGTAATATTTCTCTGTCCGTTATTTTGTGAATGTGCAATATATTAGCTGTCATGAAGTTAGGACGTCTTTTATTTGGCTGACTTGTTTCCAACTCTATGCAGTTTTTGAGTCATCCTGCTCTAGGTGATCTTTTGACTGAAGAGGATCAAAAGGTTCGGACTTTGTGCTTTGATTATAAAATCAGAGTTGCACACCCATTCATTTTAACGTTTAAATCAATGAGCCATGTTGTGAGGATTCTTCTGGTTTCCTCAATTTGACATGTACGTACATAGTGATTTTGCTTAATTGTGGGCTACATTGTTGGTAGATATTCAAGCATCTAAGTTCTCTTGAAGTGGAAGACTTCAAAGATGTTAAATCGGGTTACTCTATCACATTGGTGAGTTTAATTTTTTTCCAATGATTAATTTTGAAGATAAAGATTTCCTTTATTCGTTTTCATTTGCCCATGTGTGTGAATTCCTGCCATGTTTCAACTAATGAATACAGTCAACAACTGATTGTGTCTACAACATGCAGCACTTTAACCTAAACCCTTACTTTGAAGATACAAAGCTTACAAAGACTTTCACTTATGCTGATGACGATGGAACGACAAAAATTACTGCTACATCAATAAAGTGGAAAGAGGGCATGGTAACGCCTACTTAAATTACTATTACTGGCCGTACTAAACTCCTGTTTTATTGTGGTGTAGTGACTAATTGCATTTTTCTATGGGAAGGGCATACCAAATGGGGTCAACCATGAGAAGAAAGGGAACAAGCGGCCTGCTAGCGACGAAAGGTCTGTTTTCCAGAACCTGTCGAAATGGCTATTACCCAGTTCCATAACCCTTCTCATCTTTTATTTTTCAAAAAATTATATGTAAACAAGGACCAGAATTATGCAGTTCAGGAATATAATCACAATTTCGAGTTATTAACTCTTTGAAATTTCACTTAAATTATTTTGTGGTCTTCCTAATCTAAGGTCTATTCAACCATGCTGCAATAATGCATCGATAATCCTGGTAATCTCTTGATATATTTCAAGGAGGTTAAAACTTAGAAGGCATAGTCTCATAGTCGCATGCATGATTGGATTTCATAACAATTTCAGTATTCAGGTTCTGATCATTCTATGACATTGGATGTAAAAGAAACCGGGAGAAGTTTTGAAATTTATTTCTGTGTTTTGAGGGAAGACTAGCAGCTGCCAAAGTCATTTGATTGGGTTATGCCTAGAAGGGTGAGAGTCTTGGTGAGCTAAGTAGGACAGCAGGGGCATGGTAATTTTTGGTGTTGTGGAGGTTGGTTCCTATAGGTTTAATGCAGTGTATTTGGAGAGAGCAGAATGGCTGAACATTTGAGGATAGAGAAGCTTCAGTTGTAGAGCCTAACAATATTTTCAAACCCCTTATACATGTACAGAAACTTGTGATAGTTTCTCTCTTCCCAGCATTTAAAAAATATTCAATTGCTTCTTTTTTTCCTTATTAGGAATCCTTTTGTATGCTTCCTTTGTCCTAGGTTGGCGCCCCTCTATGCTTTTTAGTGAGATTGTGCTACTTACCAAAACAAAATGACAATATCATCCTTATTTTCTCTTTGTAGTTACCGATAAGATAGCATCTTAATATTCTTTATGAGCATCTTTACTTTTGCTTTTCCTTCATGATTATGCCTGTATCCATTTTATATTTATCGTGTTGAGTGAATGCAACTTCTTTAGCTGGTTTACACATTTGAGAGAAAGTTCACATGATCTACAATTTTGCATTTCGTTCATGCTTGTTATGTCTCATTTTACACATTGAATGCAGCTTTTTTAGCTGGTTTACAGATACTCAAGAAAAAGATCACTCGGACATTCATGATGAGGTAAATTCTACTTCTATCTGAAAATTCTATCTGGAGATTTCTTTCCATGTTGGAGGTACTCCAGGGGACACAGTTTTCCAAAAACGCATGTGCTTCTCACATGCTCAAATGACACGTCATTTTTATAGATGGGTTGGAGGAAAACTATGTCCTACTCCAGGTATCTCTTCATGGTTGTTAATATTGTTCTTTTTGGTACTCTCATCACATTTCTTTTTTAACCTTTCACTTCCAACAAATTTCAGATCGCAGAAATCATCAAGGAGGATTTATGGCCGAATCCACTCACTTACTTCAATAATGTACCTGCTTTTTCTTCTGGTTTCTTTCTCGCTAATCCCATTAGTTATCAATGTATTTTTATCTAGTGCTTAGGAGCTTTTATAGTAGTCTATGCTGATAATATATTTTTCATAATAATAATAATTTGTGGCTGCTGTGACATAGGATGCAGATGAAGAAGACTTTGACGAGGAAGGGACTGTTGAAGAGGTAAAAGTTCAAGTGCATGATCTATGTTGCTCTGGTGCCATGGTCTATTTCAGGATTTTATGCACATTAATATTAAAAAACCTAGCTACTTATCGAAAACATATATTAAAACAATTTTTTTCTATATTTTTGTTCTTTGCCAGTCCTAGTCTAGTTTGCAGATTCAGTTGATACTTTTCAGGTAATATAGTATGTGGTTATACTTATAAATATATATATATATATATATAGTATGTGGTTTGGAGAAAACATGGATATGTATGTTATTGACGTGTAGCAAATGCTTGAGAGAGAGAGTCTGATGGTGGCTTACTTTGTTTGACATTTGGATTTTGTGTATTTAGATCTGAGAAGATTTCTGTGTATATAATAAATATTAAGTCGAGGACGTCATGAGGTTACTAAAATACTTTAAACTTTTTCTTCCACCTTAATTGGCCGTAATTGCATAAATATATCTGGCTGGTGTTAGGAGGCCTGGATACAGATGTGCTTACCATACTCTGGACAAATTTTATATATTCATATTAGTCATAACTATTTCATGCTACTTCCAAATCCTAGGTTAACCTTGGATGGGGGCGGACAGTTTATGCAGCTTACCATGAAGTATCACAATTCCCTTTACACTTATAATAGGAATTCTATGGATTTCCTTTAACCAGGTTTACAGGGGTCTGGCCCTGGCCTAATGAGTCCTGGTAATTCTTTCTTTTTCTTTTTTCTTTTTTTTTTAAGCTACATATTGCTAAAGAAGTCAAGGTGAGTTGACTGCACCCAGTGAAATGATTATGCCAGGACAAGATATATAGTTTAGTTTCTATTGGGTATGAATCACACTAGTTTTAGCTATGACAATCCTGCTTTACATAAATATCCCAACCAATTCTGTTGAGTAGGACAACTTGCAGAAATATGCACAGGTTTCAAACACTCGGTTCATTGTGGTTCTGAATGTGGTAATTCAAAACTAAAGTATTTAATTGCTGGGGATGATATAAGGTCTAGGGATCTTGAAAATTTTGTTGAATTATGAAAGCCACTAATTTAAAGATCTGTCTTTTTAACTTTTTTTTTTTCCCAATAAGGTAAATTTTGTTCATAACAAATAAAGAGAAGCATAGGCAACATCAAGTAACGGGGAGTTTGCATTGAATACATATATTAAAGTGAGAAAAAAGCTTTGAAAACACCTGAATACTAAAGAAAGAAATACAAAGCTGGGCTGTCATCCAATGGTAAATGACAGTAAAATCTGAAGCCTTGAGTTCTTCCACTGTCCTTGGACTAACTCCTTTCAGAATGACTTGAGATCAAACATCCCTGCTTGGATAAAAGCTCCACCGTCGTTTGTCTGCACCATTTTCTCTCTCTTTCTGAACCCATATAGCTGAGCATAGAAAGGTGGAAAAAAATCCACCTCTCAATCTTGTATTGCATGAATAAACTCTACTTCCCATTGAGGAGAACCATTTAATAACTGGAAATTGTCTTTTTGAACTTTGGCTACTTTATTTTTTTTATAAGTGAACATTGGCTGCTAGCAGGGGAAGGATGGTGATGACTCTGAAGAGGATGAGGATGACCAAGAAGATGATGACGATGAAGATGGTGGTGAGGAGGATGGCAAGTAAGTCCCTCCATCTGGGTACTCACTTATGGCTTTCACTACTATGGTGATGGCTTATGTAAGGTGAGTAGTCTCTGAAGTATCCGGTGATAGTGGAGGATGACCAAGGTAACTCTTATAATAGGTCTCATATATTGTAGGCATTTGATTGCCACCACGGCCAGTCTTAGCTCTCTGACTGTTCTTTCTTTTTGCTTTAAGGTCATTTCTTGTGTTTTTTTTTTTTTTTTTGTTGGTGGGTTCTGGCCTCCCTAATTGCTGGCTCCTTGACGATGATGGACTGCTACATTTTATGGTTAACTTAATGAGGAGAGTAAAACCACAGTACTTGATGTAAAGCTGTTCTGGTGTTTCTACACTGCACAGATTATACCCAAAGTTTGGGTTATTTATTAGCATTTTCTGGATGGTAAGTGCTTCTGTGTTAATATGTTTGAACAAGAATGGATCAGGGACCTTATTTATCCAAAAAAAAAAGAATGGATCAGGGTCCTCTATAATTATGCCCCAAACACCGGGTCAAAAAATAATTGTCCCAAGAAATTTTCAAGAGTTTTGCTATTGAGCTGCCTACACCGCACATCTTTTTTTTTTTTTTCCTATCAAACTAATTGAGTTTTTCTATTCATCATCTCTATACAATTTGTTAAGAGAAAAAATAAAAAGATCGAAAATAAAAACAGGTGTGTGGCATAAGGATGATGAGTAGAATTTTTCTTTACAAATTCATATTCAAGAGGTGAGAATTGGTGGTGATTCAGCTAGAGACTGGTTTCATCACCTGATTAGTATTAATTCGTAGCAACGTGTATTTACACTTTTACTTATAAGATTTATTTTGTTAGATTTTTTTTAAAATTTAAATTTCATGATTTTTAATAATTGATAAGTGGAGAAGTAAGTTTTTTTTCATGTATATATTAACATTTTCCTAACTCGTATTAGTGATATCGGTTATAGAAAATTACATTTCTGGTCATGATGCTTAAGGAGTGACTCAATTCGATCTCTAATGTCGATAACTAAAAGTGAAATAGTTGTATGGAAATTGAAATTTTGCATTAAAAAAGTGGTCGTGATTCGTAAATCAATGCAGTGCAATAATTCCTAATAAGCGGTAAAAACTCCCAACCGACATGGAAGCATATCATACTTTTATGCACGTACCTACCAAATTGGGTCAACACAACAGGGCTGATGAAATGGGTTTTGCTTTTAGTGATATTATGACAACCTCAAACGATCGTGACGTCAGCCCTAGGAAGTGCTGATCAAGTGGTCTATCTATACGAGAAATATTAAATATAGATCTAGAGAGGATAATTTTGTGCAAATCTTTTGTAAAAATTGTGAGTCTATTTTAAAAATGTGATTTTGTTTTCAAGTGAGTCTCATTTGTTTTTAGAAGGGATTGTGAAGGGCTTGAGAATTCTATACATTATTTTCCTTGAACCAAATACCAAAAATATAACTACCCAAATTAAACAATACATACATTTTTTTTTATTGGCACCGGGTGTTCCGACTAATCTCGAGAGTGTATAAGCCCGCAACAATGAGTTTCTCATGAGTGCACCTCAAATAATTTAAGAATAAAAATCCTCCAGTTCAATATATAGCTTGAGATTGTTTGTACTCAAAAAGATTTGAACATTAGACCTAGGAAAGCATATCTCTAACCACTTGAACCAACCTCTAGAGGTTAAGCAAGGCATACATTCGAAAAATAGCAAATCTGGTCTCATGTCTTGCCTATATATTCTTAGCCTACAATTATATGCCCTTGATGAAACCGAAGAGATCGAACTTCAAAGACACCAGCACAAGCCCAACGAACATTGAATAATAGGTTGCTGGATTTATGCCCAAGTTGCCATATAACCCTCCACCAAAACCAATACTGATCCAGGTTAAGCTAGCTAAAGTACAGTCCATGGCCGAAACTTAACCCACAAAATGTGAATAGGATAGTTAAAGGTCTATTTGGGAATATTGTTCTCAAATATTGTTCTCAAATATTCTCAGACTATTATTCTCATTATTATTCATAGATCATCTGAAATACTCTTAATATCAAAACGGAACCTTATCATTCTTCTTGAGAAATTCTATATGAAAGCCTTATGCTACAGTACATCTAGTCTACCTAATCAAGATATGATTTGTACGTTATTTTTACCTTTTTATTTTAATATTTAAATATATGTATTTAAATATAATGATAAAAACGATAAATTAAGTGGAGATATATGGTTTAAGATTTCCTTATAATATTTTTCCTTTTTCTTACCTTGCCGGTCAAATGCATGCTAGCAAGCTGGGCGCACCATCCACCAGTACTGCAAAACGATAAAGTCATCAAGCACTATTATATATATATATATATACATGTGTATATATATATATATATGTTGTGGATATTTATACAAATTATAAATAAGATTTCCCATGAAAGTTGGCTTAGTAGGGGTTGACCACAACATAGTATTTAACTAAAACCGACGACGTCAATATGCCTAACAACCAGACCCACTAGCTTGTGGTGGAACTGGTCATCAACCTGGCCTTGCGTTTCCTTGATCTTACAATTGTCAGGTCCTGGTATGAATCAGAAATTGCTGCAGTAAATTATTAACTCTGGCGTTAATAAAGCTAGGCTAGCTATTAATTCCTGACATGAAGAAACGTGGATCAAATGAGGCCAAAGAGGCTCAATATCTTAATGGATCTGATTCAGATGAAGTCCTCCCTTAGCCTATTAAGTCAATTCCCATGCATGCGAGTTATGTACGTAGCAAATGCAGGTCCTGATCATAAGTATTAATTATTAAATTAATGTTTGTCATTTTATTATAAGGAAACGGCTCCTCTGCTTGATCTGCCTGCAATTGCTAGTACGTACGGAGTTAGTAAAAAAATTAATACTTTTGAAAAATATGGATTCTCATTAAGAAAGCGATTTTTTTTTTTTTTAATGTGCGTTGCATATTTATCACTTCTTATAAAGAGAATGGACGAGAATTATACATTATAAGACGGTAAATATCATTTCTTTAGATAAAAAATAGCCCACACGATTCCTTTCTTTCTTTGTTTCTATTTTTTTTTTCTTTAGTAAAGAAATTATGTCAATGATCTAAAGGTCCCAACCGGGTTCGAACCGGGTCATGACCTCTCGATCTGCAGTCAAATGCTCTACCACTTAGCTATGGACCCTTTTATTCACACATCTCAACAGTACCCACATGAAAGAAAACACTTATTTCCACAAGGAAACCTAATTTATGCCATATATAGTTCCAGACGGATGATCAGTACTGAATGGGGCAATTATAACCATGTACGTTCAGTTAAATCTTTAGTTTTTTTTTCCTAAAAATTCTTAGATAATATAACCATCACTACAATAAATAAGAATTTGTAAAACGAAAAATTTTATCTCAAAATATTAGAATTTTGTCCCAAAATATATTTTACAAAGAAAAAAAAATGTCTTAAGGTTGTCCCAATAAAACTATATCAGAAGGTATTTTAAGACAAAAATTACAAATTTATCCTAAAAAATATCTTTTTAGACGAAATTAAACTAGACCGTTCGATCACGCTCGAACGAAATTTTTTTCTAGGATGATTTAAATTCATCTCGGAAAGTCGTTCAAACGGCGTAAATGACTTTCAAACAATATTTTTATTCGAAAGGGTACTTCATGGCCAGTCGATCGATACCAGTCCGTTCGACCAAATACACATGAAGAAATGTTTGAACAAACAAATTGATGATCGAATGCAAATAGTGAATTGCATGTTCGAACGACGCATAACTTTTTCTACCTTTCAAACTCTAACTTGTGATGTTCAAACGATTGTGTCCAATTTATATATGTTCGAACGTTTGATAAGAGTTTGAACGGTTATTATTTTCATGGACAAATACTGAGTTAAAACCAAATAGATATTTATATTTCAAAAATACATTACAAATTGTTCAATATAAATAAAACTAATCTAATAAGTCAGAACTAAATAAATAAAATACTAATAATACTAATAAAATTATCAGGACATGAAATATAATTGTTCAATATGCAAAACACTTCTAACGAAAATCAATTGCTTGGATGCCTGAATTGTTGCATAAGTATCTGCATTTGAAGCTACATCTGTTTTTGTTGTTCTTGCATTTGGAGTTGCATCTCTCTTTGTTGATCTTCTTGTTGTTTTATACGCATCTTCATGTCTGCTTGTTTTGTCAATTGAGCCTCTAACTCATGTTGTTTTGCAATCAATTCTTCGATTTGTTGTTTTATACGCATCTTCATGTCTGCTTGTTTTGTCAATTGAGCCTCTAACTCATGTTGTTTTGCAATCAATTCTTCGATTCTAGAATTTGTATTCTCTAACGCAATAGCAGTAGTGATTGACGTTGATGAAGAGCCTGAAGACTTTACACAGCGATCCAAACCCCTCAAATATCCTAAACGTTGACCCAGAACTTAACTAAAAATTTCAACATCACTTGTTGATGAATTCTGATCTGATGCAGTTTTAGCACGGAGGGTGACCGATTTATCCTACACACAATATATAAAATTAATATTGACACAATAATTTAAATATGTTTAATTAAAGGAAATTATAATACTTACATAATTCTCATGAACATCGAGATGAGTCTACTCTCCATTACTATTAGTATGTGATGTATATATAATTTTGTAGGATCATAATTGGTATTTGACTCTTTCTACAAGAGACATTGTCAAGATATAAAATCAATAGTAAAAACAAACTATATAGAATAAAAAAAAAAGTACATTACCAATTTCTGAGAAATGCGATAGAAAGATCTTGAGCCTGCATGATGATGAATTTTCAACTTCGATCTATTCGTTTTGTTTATAGAACTTTGCTTCTGCATAAAAGTTGTAAAAGTTAGTAAGTGAAAATTACAAATATGACACATAAGGAATTCATTTAATTTACCTTATATAATGGGTCCTCAAACATGTCGTAAAGTTTTTCCCAATCTTTAGGTCGGACATCCTGAAAATGATGCTGGCGTGCATCTTCCTTATTCTCGTACTTCTTGTAATGCTTGTGACACCTCACCTTATACTTGCGGAATGCATTACACATCAGCTTTTCGATAGTCCTACGCTCTTCTCTCTGACCAAAATTTAGTTCGAAGTCATCCTTGAAAAAGTATATACACAAATATATTATCATTTAGAATATTAAATAATATCAATATAAATTTATTATTTAAATATTACGTACCAAATAATGCTTCTTTATAAGCTCTTTCACATCTTACGAAACTTTATGCCATGAACTCATAACCAAAAGTGCATAAGTCAGTTTAAGAGCACGAGCACCCACATGCGATGCAAGCCAAGCTGTTTGTTGTCCTTCGCCTCTGGTATGTTCGTCAGGAATGTTAATCTTAATCTTATCTACACGCCTCTAGTAGTGCCTCATCTGTGACAAAATTGTACTGTTATCTCTATTAAAAAATATTAGTTATTTACCTCGTATCAATTATCATATATCTTAATTGAAAAAAATGAGTATTAGCTATTTACCTTATTCCATAGAGTTAATATCTAATGGTGAGTCAGACGTAGAGCTAAGAACAGGTGGAGATAGGATGTGAACTTCCTTCCTCTTTGGTGGCATAATTGCGAGATACTTTATAATCTGAACACAAAACCGGTCAATCATCTGTATCAGTTTCATCTATAGATTCGCTCTTATCATCTGTAGATACTTCAGATGACTCAACACTTTTATCAACTGTCGCCTCAACTATTTCAGCCTCAATATCTTCTCTATGTAATGGGATCATCTCATACTGGCTCAAATCCACAAATAAGTTAAAGGCAGGTTAACTCTCTTGTTATGCTTATTGAGTAGAGGGATCATCTTCTTCTTCATCTTGTTCCTCAACCTCAGGAATAACGTCATAAATGTTTTTAGGAGAAAACTTTTGTATTACTTTCCATTGATTTCCTAATTGAGGATCGTCTAAATAGAATAATTGAGATGCTTGAGAAGCCAAAATGAAAGGATTGTCTAAATAGAACACTTGAGATCCTAACTGAGGATCGTATAAATAGAATACTTAAATCCCACCAATCACACTTAAATATATAAACCACAAGCTCCCCCACCTATCTCATTCTAATTATATCTACGATAACTCTATAGAAATCAACATTGTCTCCATCATGACTCATTTCAACAAGGACATCACTATTTTGTATTTTCCTATAAAGTTCTTGATCAATTGTGTGATACCTACTTCCTCGAGAAATACATGCAGAATATCAAGCAGCGCGTCTCGAGGGGTCACGCGCCTGTGCATATAGTTCGTCTGATGTATCATTTGAATTACTCGCATCCATTTGTACAACCTACATATTAAATAAAGTATAAAGATTCAACCATTAACAATCTAATCCATTTTAAATATGTTAGTGTAAAATTGCATTTGTATTAATGTCATTACTCGTTGTTCGAACCATTTCGGAAACTCTTGTTCATGTCTCTGGTCTATATTATTTACTCTCAGTTCTTTGAGCACGTTAATATGATCACTAAAATTAAAAATTACCAACAATAAGTATATTTGTATAATTGTTTAATAAGTAAATTCAATGATTAATTAATAAATAATTTGAACTTACTTCAAGTGGCTCTCTATCTCTGGGTAATTATTTAGCACGTACCACTGAGCTTTCTCAAACTCTCTTTCATACAAATCATAACCACGCTGAGCACCGAGTGAACGTACTTGTTAGAAAAATACAGAAAATCCGTTCCGTTGTCTTGCTTGGTCAATATCAAAGTTTCTTTTTGGCCGATCAAATCTTGTGTCAACGACGTGGAAGTATTTGGAACAAAATATATGCCACTCATCATCAATATATGTTTATGCAATTAATCCTTCTGGGTTGGCCTTATTACCCATTGTGCGTTTCAACTTTCCAAGAAATTGTTCAATGGGATACATCTATCTATATTGGACTAGTCCTGCAAGTTGAGCCTCACGTGACAAATAAACGGCTAAGTGAACCATGATGTCAAAGAATGACGATGGGTAAATAGCCTCCAACTTACACAATATTAGTGCAATTTCTCGTTCCATATGATCCAAAGCTTATACATTCAAGATTCTAGCACATAAATCTTTAAAAAATGCACCCAAATCAATTAACGTAACCCGCACATCTCTAGTCAAGAACCCACAAATACCAACAGACAAGATACATTGTAAAAATACATAACAATCATGGTTTTTTAGTCCAGTAATTTTCCAGTCATTTGTTTGCACACACCTTGTCAGATTCGAGGCATACTCGTCCAGTAATTTAATCTTCTATAACCACTCATAAAATGTAGCCATTTCGTTCTCTGACAATGTATGCCACCCTATTGGCATGTAAACAGATGAAATACTTTGTTGCAAGTGCATTTCAAGTCTAATTCCCAACCGCTTTAGATCTTTCTATGAGTTTATATTATCCTTCGTTTTACCTTCAATTGACATCAACTTTCCTAGCATAGATTCGCATATATTTTTCTAAATATGCATAATATCCAGACTATGCTGCAATTTTAATGTCGACTAACAGGGGAGTTCAAAAAATATACTCTTCTTTGTCCAATTCAACTCATTTGCACTTCGTTTTCTCTTCTGTTATTTTTTACCAAAATCATTACTTCCGACATCCATAAACTGTGCAATAACATATTCGCTAGATAAGAATGGTGGAGGGTGCCCCCATTCAACAGTGCCATCAAATATCCTATCATTTCTATGCCATTTATGGTCACTAGGTAAAAATCGACGATGACCCATGAAGCATAGTTTCCTCTCATACATAAGCCATTCAGATTGGTTATGTTTGTTACAAGTCGGACATGCCAATTTTCCCTTAGTGCTCCAACCTGTCAAGTTTTCATAAGCGGAAAAATCATTTATTATTCATAACACCGCAACATGCATCTTGAACGACTTGCTTGTTGATAAATCAAATGTTAAGACCCCATTCTCTCACAAATCTTTCAATTCTGTTATTAGTGGCTGCTAGTGTATGTCTATATCATTTCTCAGTGATCTCAGACCTAGAATGAGCAAACTCATCATGAAATATAGATCTTTCATACACTTCTACAGTGGTAGATTGTACGGCATAATTATAACTGGCCAAGTACCATGACTAGTACTCATATTTCCAAACAAATTAAATCTATTTGTTGCTAACCCAAGTCGAACATTACGAGGTTTTTTAGCAAACAATGGGTGTTCCAAGTCAAATTCCTTCCAAATTTGAGAGTCTGCAGGATGTGACAAAATATTATCATTCTTGACTCTAGATGATGAGTGTCATGTCATATCCACAGCCGTTAAACGTGACATAAATAACCGTTGTAATCTAAGTATCAATAGAAAGTGACGTACAACCTTCCACGGCACATTCTGCTTCTCAGTTGTTCATCTTGATGCATGGCAAATGGGGCACTCATTCTGTAATACCTTGCTCCTTCCTTCTTACGTACGTTTCTCTTTTCTGACGTACGTTCCATCTTTATGACGTAAGCAAATCCCGAGGGCAGAGATTATGTGATCTATCTGCCCTTTCCATCTAACCATTGCGAGCCTCATCATGCGTACCGAACCACGATTGCGTGTTTCAAAAGATATTATGTGACTTCTAAGACATGCCTAGTGTTTTAAATGTACTGAAAATATTTATAAGGAGTATTTCCAGTGTTTTTGAACTAAACTTGATTTTAAATACGACAATTATAATAATTTTGAAGAGTTCCAAAAATAATATAATTGTCAAAAATCATTTTAATAATATTATTAAAATGATTTCAACTTTTTAAAATAATATAGGATTTAAATTATGTTGAAAGTTTTAATTAATTAAATGGTTTCATCCTTTTAAATATATTAAATAAGACTTCATCATTTAGTAATGATGAAGAATATTATTTTATAAACTAAAATTAGTTTAAATAATATTTTACCTTAATTCCTCTAAGTGCTTTTAATTAAGTTAACGTTTATGCATTTTCAAATCAGTGTTTTAATATCTCAACGTTAGATCGTTTTGAGGACCCCAAGACAAAGGGACTGGATTAAATACCTAGACCCCTCTCTTGCTCCCTCACTTTGCCCCAGCTCTCTCTCTCTCTCTCTCCTCCCTCTCTCCTTCGGCGTACGTTGTACGCAGCTCCTTCACGTTGAAGCCTCCACTACTCAGCCCGGCGCCGCCGTGCGTCGCCAGACCTCACCGCCGGCACCACCAGCTCCGCCTCACGCCGGCAAGGCTCCCCAGCTCGATCTCTCACCCTCACGCTCTCCCTTTCTCCCTTTTGGAAGTGCAAAGCCTGAATGGGCTTGATGCACGTAGCGCTGCCATGCGCCGTCCTCCGACACCACCACCTCCATGGCAGTTTCCATTGCCGCTGGCCATCACTCTCCAGCGGACTCAGCCCCTCCCATGCAGCCACCTTCCCTATAGCACGCACACACAAGAGACCCACGCACATGCTTCACCGTGCGTCGCCTCTAGTGCCGCTGTGTGCGGCACCCACGGCCACCAAACACTGCTATGAACTTCCCCTTCCCTCTTCCTTCCTCCTCCACGTGACCCACGACTAGAAGCCTCTCTCCATGCACGGCTTCTCCCTCTCCCTCAAGTGCACGGGTTGCACACATCCGCCGCTGTGCACCACCACCCACGGCGGGTAACCACCCTCATGAGCCTTCTCATGCCACCACCAAGCCAACCCAACCACCCACGGCCCCGATCTGTCACCCATGCACGCACACTCTCTCTCACTCTCCCACGACTTCTCCTCTATCATGCGGCCAGATCCGCCGCCGTGAGTCACTTGGCTCCACCTCGACGCCACCATGTGTTCCACCGCACCTCTCTTAGCTGAATCCAAGGTCCAAAGCACCACTTTATGTGGTGGGTAACCACTGCACGTGATGGATAGTCAATGCGTGTGACTGACTGCCACTGTACACGGCTAGATCCGCCGTGTTACGCTCCTTGCCACCATCACAAGGCCTTTACGAGTACTTCCAAGATCACACTTAGCTATCCAAATGCCCAAATAGTCACCATACGTGGGTTAGCCACCACATAAGACCCTTCCGGCATCATCGACTGTGACTATTGACGAGCAATGCACGGGTTATCCCGTCGATGGTATAACCCTCTATCTCTTGTTATTTATGTTAGATATTGATTAATTGATTAAGTTGTGGACTATGCTGTTAGTATTAATGGAGTTGCTGTGTAGTACGAAGATGTGTTGTGCTGTGAAGTGTTGAGCATTCTGTGCAGTGAAGTGTTGGGCATTCTGTGTAGTGAAGTGTTGAGCTTATCGGTGTAGTGCATTGTGAAGTGTGGAGCATAGTTGGGAATTGTGTTGTGCAGTGTTGTGGATTGTCCGGTGTAGTATGGTTGTGGAGTATGTGCTGTATTGGTGATGTGGCATGTGGAGTGGGAATAGTACACGCTGAGTGTACTCTGTGTGTGGTTTAGTGTGGGATAAGGAGAATATATGTAAAATATACCCTCATGGTGTATGTGGAGTGAGAATAGTACACGCTGAGTGTACTCTATGTGTGGCATAGTGTGGGATAATGAGAGTATATGTAAAATATACCCTCCTGGTATATGTGGAATGGGAACAGTACACGCTGAGTGTACTCTGTTTGTGGCGTAGTGTGGGATAAGGAGAGTATATGTAAAATATACCCTCCTGATGTATGTGGAATGGGAACAGTACACGCTAAGTGTACTCTGTGTGTAGAGTAGTGTGTGAGGGGAGTACACAAGATGTGTACTCTATGTGGTGGAGAGATGCCCCATATGGCGAGTATGCCATAATGGTGATGGGTCGTAGTGTGTATGAAGGGAGTACACGAGAAGTGTACTCCATGTGATGGAGTGATGTACCATATGGCGGGTATGCCATAATGGTGATGTGGCGTAGTGTGTGAATGGAGTACACGTGAAGTGTACTCCATGTGGTGGAGTGACGCACCATATGGCAGGTATGCCATAATGATGATGGGGTGTAGTGTGTGAATGAAGTACACGTGTACTCCATGTGATAGAGTGACGCACCATATGGCAAGTATGCCATAATGGTGATGTGACGTAATGTGGAATAAGGAGAGTATATGTAAAATATACCCTTATGGCGTATTGTGGAATGGGAAGAGTGCACGTGGAGGGTACTCTGTGTGGCATAACGTATGTGAAGAGAGTACACGTGGAGTGTACTCTATATGGTGGAGTGATGCACCATATGGCGGGTATGCCATAATGGTGATGTAACGTAGTGTGAAATAATGAGAGTATATGTAAAATATACCCTCCTAGCGTATTGGAAAATGGGAAGAGTACACGTAGAATGTACTCTATGTGGCATAACGTATGTTAAGAGAATACAAGTGGAGTGTACTCCATGTGGTGGAGTGATGCACCATATGGCGAGTATGCCATAGTGGTGATATGACGTGGAGTGTATGAAGGGAGAACACATGGAGTGTACTACATGTGGCAAAGTGATGCATCGTATGACGGGTATGCCATATTGATGATAGGTTGTAGCATGTGAAAATGGAGTATAAGTGGAGTGTACTCCATGAGGCAGTGACACTCAGTGTGGCGTGTCGCAGAGATAAGGATAGTTGTATGATGATGGGCGTAGAACATGGTGAATAGTGTCGAGAATTGTGGAACAATGTCCCAAAGTAGTTATGGCGTAGCCTGTAGTCTAAAGTGACAAGTGTCATCGTGATGGACTTATGGCTAGGAATATGCGTGAAGTAGCAGAACAAGTATAAGAGTACACAGTGGAAGAATGACTAGGCAACGTCACGAAGTGACGTGGTTACTGATAGTCGTGCTTATGATGGGTGAGGAGTTATTGTAGAAATGATGTAGCAGGAACGTGACGAGATGTCACGATGTGACAGGAGTACGTGAGGAACCGTACTCATGATGAGTTAAGGAGTTGATGTAAGAATGACGTAGCGGGATGTCAGGTGACGTGACAATGTCATAGTATAGCTCGGGTGTAGTCTCGAGCTATATGGTGTGACATAAGGCGTAATGGTGAATGGAGCCTTGTCATGTTAAGTGTTGGAATGAACTATCAAAAGGGACGGGTAGCATGAAGAGTCATGCTAGCCGGGTTAAGAGAAGGTTGGTATCGGAGTATGACCCTTGCCCCTGCGAGCAGGTGATCAACGTGTCATATGTTGATCTTAGGTGATAAAGGGGTAAGGTACATGTGTAATCTGGTTAGACACATGTGCTGGATGAATTTACCATATGTAATGGGTAATCAGTCCTGAGCACAGTTACACAGTGCTTAAGCCTCAAAGTTGGCTTAGAGCCATGTAGCTTGTATAGATGGGAATGAGGATTTAGTATGGGCTAAGGTGCATGAAGGTAGTGACGGGTATATTGTTAGGATTGAGATGCGTGATTCCATCAGTCGGAATCATGCGTCGAATGTGGTTAGTAAGGAGTAAGAGTAAGGTCTTAGTGTCTTAATCCTAAAGTGAATTATGGGTTCACTTTAGTGGATGAGCACTCGAGGCAAGACCTTGAGTTGGAAGATATGGTAACCGTAGTGGTCCCCAACGGGTTTAGCATAGTGAAGGGCACATAAGTGCACGGGATAGAAGGAGAGTGTTCTAAGTAAAGGATAGTTCTATTTCTAGTTTAAGTTGATTATGCATTAGATAGAGAATGACGTTAAGGTTATGTGTATGCATGTAGGTTGCCATCTAACACGCACATGAATGGACTGCATGATATGCAAGTGGCATGGAGTCCAGGTAAGTGTTACGTTCATACTCTTCTAGTGTCTTCTTAAAATATATAAAGAAACGAAAAGAAACTCTTTTCCTCACGATGCCTTACGAAAAGACAGGAAAGATGTCTTACAAAAGAAAATGCCAAGTGTTCAAAGGTATAAGTATGTACGGCCCTCCTTGGCAGCTCCTTTTTATGCAACGAAAGTATAATTGTACGCATGTGAATGGATGACTATACGATGTATCTATTGTATGTATTTTCTAAAAAAATCCACGAACTGATGAAAATGCACGAAAAGCATGAAACTGATGCTTTTATGGATCCTACGAACCGACGCTTTCATGTGCACCATGAGGTGATGCTCATGGGTGCCATGAAAGATAACGTTCAAGGTGATGCTTGTGGATGCCACGAAAGCTAACGTTTAAGCCATGTATGTTTTTAAATGATGTTTTCCACGAACGAACTGTTAAATGAAAGATAGGACTGAAATGAACTGAAAAAAGAAAGACGATTTTCGGGCTTACGCCCCAAACGGTGTTTTCTCATGAAAAGAAATGTTTTCTCACGAGAATGAATGTTTTTTCATGAACTGAATCATAAATGAATGTTTTCTCATGAAAGAACTGCTAAATGAAAGAGAGAACTGAATGAAAGCTCCAGCTCTTTAGAGCTGGCATGAATGAATGAAAGCTCCAGCTCTCCAGAGCTGACATGAATGAAAGAATGAAAAGCAAAGAAAGGCATAAAATGTTTGAAGATACGTAACGGCCACATGAATAAATGGAAAGGGTACCAATGAATGGGCAGATTGCAATGCCGGGTACGTAGTACTGATAGTGCACCCAGTGCTGCCCCCTGACTAAAAAAGGATTCCCAACCCGTGGCCATGGGCGGAGTCCGGGTCAAAAGGAAGACCGCTAATCCCAACACACGGGACGTAACAGTGTGTACTGACCTATGAAAGTGATAAGAAAGAATGCATGTATGTATGTAGGTATGTATGCATGTACGCACGTAACGCACGAATGCACGAACTTTTAAGAAATGAAGACACTGACGGGGGAAACGTTTTACGAAAAGGAAGTCCATTTTCAAAGGAAAATCCCGTCCAGTGATGTTTTCAACGAACGCACGTATGCACGCACACGCGTACGTATAGTATGTACGAATGATAAATGCATGAATAAAAACCTATATTGATATATTTTAACCGTATGAAGTAATGCTTACGAGTCTTCGACTCATTTTAGTTTTTATGCGTGTCCCTCCCCCTCACAGGGACGGAATGAGAAGTACACATCAGGACAGACACGGCCCATGGGGAAGAGCACGGAAGTCTAGGCATGAGTTTTAATCGTACGAGGGAACCCTTTTATTGTAAGATTAATATTTTCCGCTGTAAACCTCTTTTATTGCAAAAGCACTTTTTATTTTATAAATGTAGAGTCTTGCACCCTGGGAAGAAAGTAAAAAGTTTTAAATTGGACGGTAATTCCCATCGTCCTTTATCAAAATATTTTATAAAAAGTCTTACCACAAGGACGGGCATTACACATTCAACTACTCATTCTCTCGCCAAAATAACACACAACCATTCTTATATGCATGTATTATATTATAATCAAATATGAGTCATCTTTTCAATTGTTTTGCTTCGTAGAAGTTACGGGGTAAAATATTGTCTAATAGAAGTGCTTCTTTAAACAGCTCGAGCAACATATTGACAACCTTAATAGATATTTGACACATGAATTTTATATGAAGTAGTCTAACTGTAAATGACAACTTACTGTACCTTCTACACCCTGGATATAACTCACGCTGTGAATCATTCCATAAGCGGGTAAAAGTATTAAGGCACGGATCATTTGAATTTGATGGATCTATTCCACGTTCATCCATAAACATTCTCGCATCAATGTCACCCAGCATTTGCTCTATATCCTCTTTAGAATCGTCACCAATAACCTCAGAATGTACATCTTCATCGATGTGTTCTTCTTCATCTTGAAGTTCAAATGCCGTTAGATACGATTCTCCATATAAGACCCAATCGGTATAACCTTGGTCAATACCTTTGACAAACAGATGCTCTCTCACCAACTCTATCTTATGAGAATGCAAATTCTTGCAAAGTAAGTATAGGCATCTAATACGACCGTTACTACTAATTGTACAGGATCCGAACTCCAAAAAGTTCTTAACTCCTTAAGCATATACATTGTAATCCTTACCCAACTGATCTCTAACTCGCATCCAACTCTTATCCATGTCTAATATCCTATTGCAAACAGTCACGTACATCAACAAACAATCATTTGTCTAACATATTGTGGAATTTCTTCATTTCATCGTATAGTTGGTCATATCCCATTCGGGATTGTAAGATAATAATCGCCAACTTACCAACTATTATCTGTCACGTCCAATAAAATTTTGGTAGCATCTCCCTATAGTTCTCCAAATATGCTCGTTTGGTTGTGCACACCGACAAGTAATACATCGATGCACCATCACCGAAATTGCATATTAAGAGAACAATAAGAGATGACTCTACGAAAATCATAATGTCAGATGCAACAAATATAGTTTGATAGTTTGCGAGAATGATCTTACAATCCCAAACTGTTCACTCTAGACAATTCAAGAGTTATCAATCAACCGTTCAACATGATTGATAACTCTCGAACGGGTCTAAAATTTATTTCAATGGTAAGTAGAAGATATGATATTAAAATATAACAATAATAAAAAAATATGAGAATACAAGATGATACGAGAATAGAAGATACAAGAATCCCAAAATCTTAATTATGTATTTTAATTATTATGTATTTTAAGTATCTATATAAATCATGGGTATTTTAAGTATCTTAAATATTAAATGTATTGTAAGTATCCTAATTATTATGTTTTTTAATATTAAATGTATTTTCAGTATCCTTAGTATATTACATTTTACTTAATTACTTTTTAGATTAATTATACATTATAGTTATTTTTAAGTATTAATTAAAATTTAATTTTATTATTTGTTAAGTTGGTCCTCATAGTTTGTAATTAATCATCTTTTAAATATTAATATAACGTTTAAGTATTAATAATTCGTATGTTTATTATTTTTAAGTTATTTATAATTTAATTTTATTATTTTTTAAGTTAATTGGAAGATAGATTTTACAACTATTATCTTTTAAGTATTAATATGAGTTTAAGTATTAATAATTCTTTTGTTTATTATTTTTAAGTTATTTATAATTTTATTTTATTATTTTTTAAGTTACTCATAAGATAGTTTTTACAACTGTTATCTTTTAAGTATTAATAATTCTTATAGCTATTATTTTTAAGTTATTTATATTATAACTCATGAGCACAACCGTTCGAACATTAAAATGATTGTTCGAACTCGTTTATCCGTTCGGACGGAATATTACAATGTTCGAACGGTCTCAACCTAGAATCCAAACACCAATCAATTTAGACGAAACACATTCTCACAAAACATCACAAACTCATATTCAGAAAACACTACAAACATATAACATATATACTTCGAATAGCAACCTTCTAACAAACATATTTTGTGTTTAATCTAATAAACATCTACACAATATATATAAACTATAAAATCAATAAACAACTATATTAAACTATATATTTCTCCAATAAACAGCTACACAATATATATATATATATATATATATATATATATGTAAACAAAATAGAATCAATAATAGATTTGGAAGTAAAATGAAAAATAAAGTCATACCTTTAAGCAAAATAGGTGTGCAATCCTCTTTGTAAGATGATAGAATGAAGGATTATGTGAAGAAAATGGAAGATTTTGGAGAGAAAACTGAGAAGAGAGGAAAAGAGGAGAGAAAAATGAGGGATTGATGGCGTGCGAGAACATTTTAAGTTCTTACTAATTGTTTAAACGTAAATAAATTACGGTCGACAAATTAAGCTCGCCAATTTTCCCGCCCGCAAAAATTTTTCCTATCACGTTTTAATGGTGACAAATGCCATTCGAATGGTAATCTAGAAGTCATTAATTGACAGGATATTTTTCAACCACTGTAATAAACTGTTTGAATGTTGATAAAGGACATTCGAACGGTAATCTATAGTCATTAATTGGCGAGATATTTTCCCACCACTGGAATAAACCGTTTGAACGATGACAAATGACATTCGAATGACAATCCAAAGTCATTAATTGGCGTGATATTTTCCCACCACTGCAATAAACCATTCAAATGTTTTTTTCATAAGTTCAAACGCAAATAAAGCCTTCGAACAGTTTACGGATACCGTTTGAACACATCA
Source organism: Juglans microcarpa x Juglans regia (assembly GCF_004785595.1). NCBI lineage: Eukaryota > Viridiplantae > Streptophyta > Magnoliopsida > Fagales > Juglandaceae > Juglans > Juglans microcarpa x Juglans regia. The sequence goes on from NC_054605.1 coordinate 7,517,945, forward strand.
CCTTAATGTTTAAATATATTTATTTTCATCAATATACATACTAAAGAAAACTATAACATCATATGTATTAGTAATATATACTATATACAATATATATAATATCATATATATTATACTATACTAAAGTATAAAGGAAAATATAAGATCATGTGTATTAGTAATATATATTATCATATATATAGTAATCATTTATACTATCATATAGTAAAGTATATTGGAATATAGAGTATGATATATATTAGTTAAGTATAAACTCATATAAATAGTACTATATACTATCATATATATATTATCATATATAATACTTTGATAGTAAAGAATTATAATATATTACTATTATACTATAATAAAATATGTTTTCATTTAAAGTATTATACTATCATAATATATATTATAATATTATATATATTACAGTATATATAATATACTATAATAGTATATATATTATATTAAATTATAGCATTATAAATATAATAGACCATAATATAAATTTTTACTAAACTTGAAACAAATACCATTCGAACGGTAAATAATAACATTTGAAAAGTAATTTAAAACCATTCGAATTGTTAAATATAACGTTCGAACAATTCTGCACATATAAGTTATCGCGGGCAGAAATTTCTCGATGAAAATGCGAGAAAACTTTGAACGCTATCAATGGCTGCCGTCTGCCCCCGTAATCACCACCTACATCGAACACTCTTCGTCCTAAGTGAAGGTATGAACTTTAAAAGTTATTTTACCATTTATTTTTATGGTTTTATGGTTTTATTCGTTTTCTCTAGAAAAATTATATTTTTTCATCAATAGTCACCGTAGAACACCACAAATCCACCGTAGGATGTTTAGAAATGAAGAGTAGCATTGTTTTGTCGAAAAAAACCTATGGAGTCGATGCATTTTTAAGTGTTTTCATGGCTGATGAGTTGATTTAACCATGGGTGAGCTCGATCTGTTTTCCGTTCGAACACGTTTGAACGGGTTTAACCTTACCGTTTGAACACTTTTTTAAACGTTTGAACAATTTCATTGTTTTCTGTTCAACCACTTTTTTATCGTTCGAACGTAAAAATTGTCGTTCGTATTCTGTTCAAACCATTTACTTTATATTAACTTATTAAATTATTTTCATCATTTTATGAAATTGTTCTATCAATTAATTTATTAAATTGCTATTAGTATATAATTTTGTAAATCTTTTTCTCATATTAGATTTTATTACTAATGTTGAATATATATTTTATTTTTTAAATTTTAGTTTCATAATAATATCTTATAGGGGCCGTAAATGTAGTAGATCAGGAGAATCTTTCATCCAAACAGTTCGAGAGTGGACTGTCTTACTTGAGCAGCAGGTAAAACTGTTTTATTTTGTGACACTTATATGAGAGGGTCATTCCCTCCCATCATTATTCAATGATTGTGGTTAGGCACCAATCTTATATCAACGAGAAGAAGGAATGGAGCTCATTTCCTACATTGACATCGTTGTTGAGTTCCATAAAGAGCTCAGTGGTGCGAACCCAGACGATGGAGGGGCATACAGGATCTGTGTCCGAGGAGCTCTTGTTATATTTTCAGTAGATGGACTTGCCGCATATCTCGGTAGTCTTAGGCTGGTCGATGCCTATCCAAACTTGCCTCCTAGAGAGTCTGATCCTCTAGGTGATGCAGAGATGTCTCAGGACTAGGGACTAGTTTACACATATGAAGTTGATACACTTGTTGATCATGAGGTCAGAGACTTGATTATAGGTCCTGATGCTCCAGTGTACAATGGGACGAAGAGCATTAGACAAATAGATTTATCTTCTTTTCTCAAGATCATGAATTTGATCATCGCCAATAATATTGACCTCGGCAGCACAAGACCGAGATTGGCATAGATCAAGCTAAATTTATGATACGGGTTGCTCGTGGCTTTCCGATCGACCTCATGGGATATATATTTAAGAGGATCCGATTAGAGGCTCGGTACATTATGAAAGATATACTGCCGTTTGTGATCCTCATTACTCAATTTTTGCTACATTCCGGGGTCGTGGCAGAAGTTGTCGAGCGTGTACGGGAGCTACTGAGACCGATCAATAGCACCACCTTGTCACAAAGCACGGGCCACTCAAGATTTCATTTTCATGGACCTGTTCCTGACAATGCTGATATTCAGAGAGATGCACAACTGGGAGATACTGGAGTATCGGATGGTGAGGCATCTACACAGGCTGAGGCATCATGCACATTTACTCGAAAGGAGATGGCTGACATACTGCATGCTGAGATCAGCATACACACATCATCGGTGATCAATGCAGTGCATACTACCATGTCTGAGTTGCGTACAGAGATTACTGCTAGCGTCTCTGAGTTACGTACAGAGATTGATGCCAATAATGCAACTCAGGTCATGCTCAGTACTCGACTGACACAAGTAGAGACACGATTAGCTGCAGTCGAGGATGTGTGCAGAGACCTTGCATCACAATAGTTTCTATTTTTTATTTATATATTTTTTTTTGTTATAGTTATGGGCAATATATATGGTATTTTGATAAATTGTTTTAGTTATAAATTAAATATTTTGTCTTTGCTGGAGTAATTATTGATTTATATTATGTGATGTATAGCTGATAATATTTATTTAACTAAAAATCTTATTTAACATAAAATAAATCATTAAAATATTTTTAAATTAATTACATAAAATTAATTAATGAATTTTTATATATGATATATGTATTTTTTATATTTTGAGTTGCATATCGAGATTAATATTATATGTTCAAATGTATAATGTGGTATTTGAATATGTTTGAACTAAATATATTCCGTTCGAACGATTTAGAAACCTTTCCGCCAGGTTTTGCCACCAAATTTTTTCCGTTCGAACAAAAACATTTATCATTCGAACGATTTTGAACTTCCCTAGCATAATAAATTACTTTCCCGCCAAAATTTTTCTGTTCGAATGAAAAAAACTTTCTAAGACAAATTAATTCATCACAGAAAATACTTTTAAATATATATTTATCCGATCGAACGGTTTTGTAAAGTCGTCAATTTTTATTTCATCCTAAAAAATAACTTTTAAGGATGAAATTTAGTTCATCCTTAAATAATTTCTTCTCTAAAAGTTAAATTTATTGCAGTGCATGCATAATTATCATCTTTAATTTATATGAAAAGAACCTGATCCGGTTTGGAGGGCCACGTACAAACCTCCATATATATATATATATATATATATATGCTATAATCAATAAAGTATAAGCTAGCTGCAGGATAATATTGTATGTGTATATATATATATATAGACAAAAGATATTTGTAACTATAAATTGTGTAACTGCCGCATAATCGTTTTAAAAAAATAAATAAAATATGAGATCCATATGAAAAAAATTAATTTTTTAATAGTAGACTCTATTATTTTTCAAAACGATTACACAATATTTATGTACTTTACAGTTGTATGTAGAATTACTCATAGAGAGAGCAAAAGAGAGAGAGAGAGAGAGAGAGGGGTTAATGTTGGTGTCGTCCAAAAATTGGAAGTTTAGATGTTGCTAGAGATCAGGTCTTAGCCGAATAAGAGGGTAAGCTGTCATGATCTTCAATGGCTTATATACATATATAAGTGGCATGGATATGCAAGGTGTGTGTGGTCTCGTAAAAGGCAGCATTGGCGATGGAATGAATTTGTGGTCCACATTTCTCAGCAAATAGGGGCCACAAGAGCGTCATAATGTACAGGACATGAGGGTGACATATTGCTGGAACTACTTGTTGATACATGATCGATCAGCTTCGTACCCATCACGCCAATCCAAATGTTTGAAAATGCTTCAATTTCTCCTCCTCAAAAATAATCTTTACTTTACGACAACAACATCTTCTAATAAATTTATAAATTGATATAATTTAATATAAGATGTCAAATTTACCTTATAATAAAATGAGTTTCACAATCTAACGTACCTAAAATACCAAATTATGTCAATTTTAAAGTTTATATTTGTGTGATTTCTCTTAATTTAGAAGAAGAATTAATTTGCAAATTAAGAAATGACTCATAACAATGTAGATATATAGTTTTGACTTTGAATCCTAACTCTACATTTCACTCTATTTAATTAAATATTTCACGTTTTGGATCACTTATTGAAGGGGAGTCTAGCCCACATGTGGGGAAGTGTTAAGATATAAATGAAATATGGTCTGGTTTGAATAGTAAGTTGAGATGAGATGATGATTTGTAAATAGTGCATATGGGATATTTGAATAGAGATAAGATGAGTTAGAAATTATCTGAATTAAAATGTTTTATGAGATTTTAGAAAATGAGAGAAAAATGTTGAATAAAAATATTATAAAGTGAAAATAAGATTATAATATAATTTTTACTATAATTTTTGTTTTGTGACTTGAAAAAGTTGAATTATTTTTTTGTTTTGTTTGGAAGTTTGAAAAAATTGTAATAATTAGATAGTGATTAAATAAAAAAGTTGAAAATTTGAAATTGAAAAGTATTTGTATTTGGTCGTGTTTAGATATTGAAAAGAGATGAGATAAGATAAGATTGAAGCATCTCTTTATCCAAACCAAGCCTAAATCTAAGATCTTGCATGTGCTAAGTTTTAAGATCTTTCTTCTTTGTATAATAAATAAATAAAAGAGTGCGGTAACTTGTACATACATATATATATATATATATATATATATATTAATAAGCACCCTATAGGTCATAATGCAACAATCCAAACTTACTTAAAGGGGAAGACAGACATCTTTAAATATTAGACCTTAGAGCATTAATACGCATGCATTAGGATATACATAAATTATTTTAAAGCAGATTGCAAGTTATAGCTAATTTTCCTATTGATCTTGCATGGAACGTCACAAACACACACACACACATGATATATAAGTAGGGGTATAATCTGATTAGGTCACTCGATAAGGTAGCTTGAATCCAATTCGGTTTAACTCAACTTGTCAACTATTAGATTATTAAATGTGCCAGTTCATAAATATGAAATTATGGTCTATTATTATTAGATTATTAGATTTGCTTCCATGTGCGGTTTAATTCTTTCCTACTTGACATGTATACATGTTGAAATGTGATTGGAGGGTGCATGTAAACCCCCTTATTCACTCATCGGTCCATAGCTTCTCCCAAAATAAAAAAAAAAAAAAAAAAAAAATTGCTCTAAAAGAATTCAGAGCACATTTGCTCAAATCCTAATAGAATAGGGCTGCTACAAATACAAAGGGATCTCACACACTGATAAGTGTGCCACGTCTACCCACCTTTTTTTTTTTTCTTCTTTCTTTCTTCCCCCTCCCCGTGGGTCTCCCCCTTCCCGTGCATCTCCGTCGGCCTCTGCCTTCTCCGTGGCCGCCAAAGTGGTCGGGGACCACCTGAGGGCCAGCAGAAGCGGCTGTCATCTCCCCTCCCCTCACGGTAGCGCCTCTCCCGTGCGTCTCCCCTCCCCTCCTCCCCTCCTCCCACTTTTCCTCTCTACCTCTGCCTCCCAGTGGCTGCCATGGTGATTAGGGACCACCTCAGGGAAGGCAGAAGCCGCCAGCGGTCCAAGCGGCACCATTCGGCAGGGGATGGGAGGATGCGTTTACACAGATCAAAATCGTGCAGCTAGCAAAAACAATCATTCATGTGAGGATGCATTTACACAGTCATCCCACCACAAATTGCGTACTTCATGGAGAAAGAACTTCCAGCTAAAATCCTTGATCAGGCATTAATGAAAATTAATTAGGAGTTTCTAATTATTTTCAAATTAATCCGAAGCATGCACGTACGACCGGAATAGCCAAGTCTCTTATAAAATTTTATAAGTAAATGCAAGCAAATTAAAGAAAAAGAGCTTTCTCTTGCATTCTTTGCTGAAATATTGATTTGTCAAAATAATGACAATCAATGTCATCGATCGATCGTGTTACGCAATTGAACCTTTATTAAATGCATATATGCATGAGACCCTTATAAGTAACTAAATAAACATGAAAAAAAAGCCTAATTATAAATTAACATGATTGAGGTAATAATTAATTTGCAGATATATATGCAACTAATTAAATAAATAAATAACCTTGGAATTAATTAAGTTTAAACAAAAATGATCCCTAGTAATTAATTAATTAATAAATTATAATATAAGGTCATGATGATCTCATGTATAATATTCCATGCCATGGTAGACCACAAAAATTATATATCATGAGCGCTTGAAGCTGCTATCAGCTTTGGTCATGCATCCATCGATCTTTTACTTGGTGGTCCTGAAGTAGTACTAGCTACTGCAATCTACAGTAACATCCATGTAGGGTTCAAAAGCAATGAACCTTCACTTTCTTTGATAATTTTGTCCTTCAATTATTTTTCTGTTTGGACGAACGTATCGATCAAAACGATCACGTCCGTGCATTAATATAATTTCCTCCATCTCATTCTCCATCTGCACATCATCAATATATATATTTATATCATGATCTGTTGCATGAGGTATTTCTTTCGAGTCTTTTCAAAGGTAAAAACTGCTGATCGATCAGGGTAATATTATAAGTAATACTCATTCATTTTGGGCAAAACCTAAATGAATGGAAAATAGATAAAGTTCATAAAACTGGGCTTGTTCGGGGAAGGACTGACAATTTTATAAATTGTAAGCTGACTGCAATTAGTTGTGATATTTGATGGAGACAATTTTATGGGAGTGCCTTTAGTTTGTCTGGATCGATCGATGGGTATAGTAGTACCAGTACTGGACGGGGTGGCCGAAAGGGAATTAGGAAAGACTTATAAACGTAGGAAAATGGAGGGATTCCCTTTAATTCATTAATTCGGGCCTAGTACAGTTCTTTTGCCCCTCAAATTGGGATGGAACAGATCGAGGGATATTGTTATTATTATTATATATTAGAAACTAATTAATTAATATTAAAAGAAGGCTGATCGATATAAACAAGTATTTGTGACGAATTATTTGTGATGATAACGATTATTTATGATAAAAATATATTCATTTTGATAGAAAATAATTATTTTTATTGAAAATAATTGATGATTACAAATAAGTAATTTACATATATATATATATTGTAATATTCGTACTGCATGATGATGATCACGATCCCGGCCAACCCATGGTCAAGCGCATGACGAAAACCCAAATAAAAGATGATCTAGAAAAACCCTAATAATCCTAAACATTGAGGTAGCTAGCCCAAATTAAGGCAAAGGGCAAGATGAGGCGGAATCCCAAAGTCCCCCAACAAAGGTGCAGCACAAAAGGCAAAGGGCAAAGGCAGAACGAAATCATTACTTGAATGGGATGGGACCCGACTGATAGCCTTTCCTTTCCAAGTCTCTCAATTTTTTGACTTGGGATCGGTCCCACCTCGGCCACCAGTGTCTTTATGGATTGAATGATAAAAAGAGCACCTCACGTGGAGTCTGAACCAAAGGGGCTGTCCAACCACAGAATAAAAAGGAAAATTTTAAAACCCAGGCCAGATTTTTTCATCCAAGAAAAATAATATATCAATTTCAATAAAAGAAATCAAACAGGAATCAAAAGCTCAATACACAAACAACAAAGCAATTTCTTTTTCAAAAAATAAATAAAATATAAAATAATTGCTTTTTAAAGCCCACCCATATAATTCCCACTCATTATCTTTGTTGCTTAAAGATTGTTCTCCTTCCTTATCTCCTCTCTCTAACTAGAGACCAAGCCACTCCCAACAACACATTAGCTCTCAAAGAAATTCCATCCAACAAAGAGAAAAAAAAAAAAAAAAACAGTATTAGTTTTATAGCTAGAGAGTTATTGAGAGAGACCCACCAAAAGATTAAATTAAAGGTTGCTCACAGTCTCTCATAAAAAAGCATTAGACTGGACCTATTTCCATGCGATCATGGAAGGAGGTGACGATCTCCACCGCCCAAATTTCCCATTCCAATTGCTAGAGAAGAAGGAAGACGAGCCATGCTCTACCTCAGCCTACCCTTCACTAGCCATTTGCCCCGCCGCCGACGCCAAGGCCATCCAACCCAGCACCGCAGCAGAACCCAGCTCCAAAAAGCCACCTCCAAAGAGAGCTTCAACCAAAGATCGACACACCAAGGTCGATGGCCGCGGCCGCCGTATCCGAATGCCTGCACTCTGCGCAGCTAGGGTTTTTCAGCTCACACGCGAGCTGGGACACAAGTCCGACGGAGAGACCATCGAGTGGTTACTCCAACAGGCCGAGCCCGCCGTGATCGCCGCCACTGGCACCGGTACAATCCCTGCAAACTTCACGTCCCTCAATATATCACTCAGGAGCTCTGGCTCTAGCATGTCAGTCCCCTCCCAACTAAGATCCTCCTACTTCAATCCAAATTTCTCGATGCAGCAACAGAGGAGAAGTAGTAGTTTGTTTCCGGGTATTGGGTTGTCATCCGAAAGCGGCACGTCCAATCTACTCAATTTTCAGTCCTCTAGCAGCATGAACTCCATGCTGCAAGCGAAGCAAGAACTGCGGGACGCCACGTCATCGTTGGACATGTCGGAGACGACGGAGGAGAGTATAGGAGGAAGGAAGAGAAGGCCACCGGAACAGCAGGACCTAATGGGGAGCTACTTGTTGCAGTCGAGCACGGGGGCCATTCCGGCCAGCCATGGTCAGATTCCGGCCAACTTTTGGATGCTTGCTAACTCTAATAACCAAGTCATGAGTGGTGACCCGATATGGACGTTTCCTTCGGTTAATAATAGTGCTGCTGCTTTGTATAGGAGCAACATGTCTAGTGGGTTACATTTCATGAATTTTCCTCCCCCAGCTGTGGCACTAATGCCTGGGCAGCAACTGGGGTCAGGAATTAGTGGTGGTGGGAACAGCAGTAGTATGAGTGAAGGCCATTTGAACATGCTTGCTGGGTTTAATCCATATCGGCCGATTTCAGGTAATAGTGTTTCGGAGTCTCAGGCGAGCGGGTCTCACTCGCATCACGGTGGCGGCGATGATCGGCACGACACAACTAGTCACCATTCATAGATCATGATCATCTTCAGCTACAATATGTGTAGCAGTTTGATTTGTAACACACGTGAGGATTGATTGCTCATCTTAAATATTTTAGTTTTATAATTTCTCAAATATTGTTTTGCTTTCTGTGTGTGATTAATATAACGTTCTTAGGGTTTGGGAAAGACACTATATTTTAACATCGATCGGTGTTGGCTGGTTTTTATTTTCTACTAAAAGAAGCATTTGGGATTTTCACTACACAATATCTTATCATCATTGTTTGTGCAATCTGTCTTTTCCTTTATCCTAAAGCTGTTACTTTGTAAATTTATGCTTTTTATGTTGGAGAAAATGACCTTCTTTGCATGCTATAGTAAGTCTTCCTCCTACCTAACTGGCAATTCATGTGTTCTTGATCTTTTATACATACATACATACATATATATATATATCACTAGGCAAGCTAGTGTTCGATCTTGTAGTGAAAGGGAGGAAAGAGTGAGGTGTTCCTACTGCAATGAAATATTCAAGTTAATCTACACTCTTATTCATCAATTAATCTGATTCTAAATCTCTGCCATAAATATCTCAAGGTTTACTGCGTCAATCATGAAGTTTTATCAGATATGGTGGGTAATAGAACTGTGGGGTCCAGGCCTTATAAGTTCCAGGTGTTGGCTCAGGTGGTAGGACCCAGCTGCTGGACATTGCCCTAACCAATGTACAATGTCCCTGACAAACAGGTGGATCATTCTCCATCGTTTTTTTTTTTTTTTTTTTCCTCTTCTTTTAATTTTATGGTGCAGTTGCTGGCACCAAAGAGGGATCAGTGGTGGGTTTTATGACCCCACTGGAACATGGCCCACTAGCTCCTTAATCTAGATCGTTCATTTGGTGGGCCATCTTTTCGATGGACACATGTAATGATTGGGTCTCAGTGAGGAGAATGATCCTTCCCATTCCATATATGCTACTCCCAAGTTATTACACAATCTTTTCTTTTTCTTTTATCTAGCTATATATGCCCAAGTTATTACTACATCTATCTCCCTTGAAGAGGTTTCTAGCCATTTTTCAGTCTTTTTAATTGGCAAATCGGGGTTCTTATAACAAAAGATCGATCCATGTCGGGTGAGTCTAGATGATTTATATATAACTAGTTTTATTATTCTTTTTTCTATAAATTGATCATCATGATCATATATATATATATATGTATTTAATTAAATACTAAATGTACTTAAGAAAAACTTACAAAAAACTTGCTTCTCCACATGTCAATTAATGATACGTTGAAAATCATGAAATTTTAAATTTTAAATTTAAATTTTAAAAGAAAATTAACAAAATGAGTCTTGTAAGTAAAAACATAGGTAAAATTATAAGTACATGTAATAGTACTACTATATATATATATATTATGTATATGTATGGTATGGTTGGCAGGTACTAGCTAGTTTCATACTCTAGATCGAGCAATAATCATAGCTCCTACAATATTAATATTGGGATATTGTTTAATTAACAAACCCCGGTCCAGTTGGCATTCATGAATAATGATCATGAAACGAAACAAGTGAAGTGTAAGTTGGGATTTCAAAAGGAGTTCAGGGTTTGATCTAAAGACTTGCCGTACAATGTAAACATTAATTCTTGATATACAAGCAATGCTAAATGATCAATCCCCAATGTCCCATTAATATTTCAACTGATCACCGGCCGCAGGCCTGAACGTCTTTGGGGGCGGGGGGTGTAGTACTTATCAGGTACAAATATTAAAGAAGATTAATTTAAGGATCCATTTTTAAATGTATTAATTAGTAACATTAATTTCAATTAATGGTGTTGACATCTATAATGATAGTTACATTCATATATATATATATATATATATATATATATATAATGCACACCAGTTTTCATCAATTGTTACCATAAAAGTTGTTTTCGTTTTCTCCATGATGATCATAATTTCCAATTAATGGACCTTACTAAGTTATATGTTGAAGACAGAAAATTATCAATATTAATTTGTACTCATGACCCTTTAATTTATAATTAACTATGATATATAATATATGCATCTTCAGGTTGATAAACATGCATGCATATTGATATTGCTTTTCTACATATATATTTAATTAGGTATTATTTGGTTTTTTATATGAAATATATTATAGGAAAGATATACATTATACACAAAAAATTATCATGGTTACACTATTGTACGTGCCTCATCAACTATAAAATATAATAGACTTGCTAATTAATTGCCTGCTGCCACCTCAACGGTTATATATATCATGTAAGTGTTACACTTGAAAAGTTACGAGTATAATTTTTTATGGTTTATTAAACATTGTCATGTTATCATAATTATGTGATAATAGTATAGTTTCCAATTATGGTTTTCTCAAAAAAAAATCTCAGGGTTAATCTAAAACAATGGTAAATTAATCACTACAAGAAAATTGTTTATTTGTGGTCAGTCGTTATTTCCTGCTAAAATAATTATTTCCTAACAAAATGAATCTATTCTCATTATAAATAGTCATTCTTATTCCAAATAACTCGTTGTAAATGCTCATTTGTCTTTTAGTGAGCTTAAGGTTATTACACCATAATTATCCTCTCTCTCTCTCTCTCTCTATATATATATATATATATATATATTTGTGTGTGTGTGCGTGTAATCATATCCTACCATTATAACTTAATTAGTCATGGTATTGCAGGATTTTCTTGGTTACTACTACTCGTTGATCATCATGTTTGATCACATTAATAAAAATAATGGTAAACCAGTGAGTAAATAAGGAGGCCTGGGGGACACTTTTTATTTACTGTTGTTGTTGTTTTTTTTTTTTTTTTTTTTAAATGTTTATAAGAGAATTATGTATAGCCAGGTTTGCAATATTTGATATTTGAGCGATCTTTATCAGATTATTTTCATCATTCTATATATTGATCGAAATTGTTGGAGTGTGACACAATATATATATATTATTAAGTATCTTTGTATAAATAAATAAAAATTAAAATAAAGAAGAAAGGTTTACAAATATGGAATAAGTAAAATAAAAAAAATAAAGAAGTTATCTAAAAGCAATAAAAAAGAGTTCTCTTGCATGTTTCTCCACCGTGTAGGTGATGCCAGAGGGGCATCCCTCCCGGCCAATACTCCACCCATGAGGTGGAGGCGTCGTGTGTTTGGAGAAGAGGGTATCCCGGCCCATCCACACCGCAAGTACTTGCACAATACGGTAAGGGGATTGCATGCCATGATATAGCTTTCCCATTACACCCTTGAGATAGAGACGTACAATCCCTTGGCTGGGTGAATTGATTAGGAAATGATCCCCCTCTTGTTATGATTTTGTGGGTTAAAGGTTTAACCAAATCAGTATATAACAGTCTTGGAATTTTTGGATCAATAGTTGGGTCTTTAACAATTGGTATCAGAGTAGAAACCATGTCGCGGTTTCAAGACACGGAGGGAGCGACCTATAACTAGGTTGGATTAAAATGTCTTGGTACTTTGTATAGATATAGTGTTAAGTCATTAAATACAAACAGATGAGTGAGTCGAAGCCGCCAAAAGGAAACGGGCTACCACCGGATCACTGTAGATAGACAGGGCCGCCATGGATGTCGGATTTGGAGGCGTGGTGGAATGTTATGATCCTGAGGGTTAAAGGTTTAACCAGATTAATATTCAATAGTCTTAAGGCTTTTGGATCAATGGTTGGATCTTTAATACCTCTTCTCTCTCTCTAGAGTTTTAAACGTCAGATTCTCACAATATTTTACCAACAGTGACATATCTCATTGATCTAATATCCAGGTATCACCTTTTGAAAAAAATCGTCTCATTTCTATGAAGTCTAGCTTTATTATATATATCACTAGAAAAATTTCAAAAATCTTCTCCGTAAGGATCCATTATGAAAAGTACATGCAGGTTTTAAGCATTTAATGTATGTCTTCTTGTGTGTTGTCGGGGAAAATGATGTAATACCATCCATCATCAAAGAAAAGAAGAAAGAAACAGTCATGGTCGAGCACATGGATATGAACCCATATCATAGTACCCAACGGTCCCTGAATGAAAATGAAATCGTACCCCATGCATGAGATAAAGCTTGATTAGACCATCTTGTGTATTGAACCATGCATGCATATATTCAGTCCTTTGTGGCGTGCAGGTGAACAAACAAAATCGAAAACGATATTGGATAAGGAAAAATAGAAAAAGAAGAAAGGTTGCAGCTTGCTTAAGATCAGATGCTATGATTCAGAAGATTCTATTAATTTGGCCCATAAAATCTGTTAATTCCTCTTGATTCTTTGGTTTTGGGCCCATGAAATCTACTAATCCCACTGTTTTTTGGATGATAGATATTGTTACAAAAGCATGTGCCTGCCTGCTGGCATTCAGCATACAAGTTGGTTGTTAGGATGGAAATCATTTAGGCCGAAGACCCACCACCACATCCACCCATATGTTGTGTGTCTAGCTAGTTGTGTGTTTTCGCTTTTGTGGTAGTGGTTTGTGGAGGATGAAGATCGAAATTGATAGCTCATTTCTTATCTAAATCAAAGTTTTCTTTTTACGATTCAAATAGACGTAGATATAACATCATGTGGGTCTCAATGTATTTAATGTCGTTGGAGTCCATGCATGTCTTCCATGGACACTATTGATGTTCACAAACTATGTATATCTCTTTTCAAATTATAAAAAGTACGTATAATTAAAATAAAATATTATACAATCTTGTCGAGATATGTCTATTTGGATAAAGATTTTCTACTATATTTTTCCCAAAATGCTTTCTACAATTATGAGAGAGATAGATACAAGATGTGGATCACACTACATTAAATACTGTATTGAATGTTGTTCAAGAGCATTATTAAATACAGTAGGATCCATATATATATATATGTTGTATCTATCTTTTTCTTAATTATAGAAAGTATTTTGAGCAAAAAATTGTAACATGAGTAATGCTAGTTTTCATCCTAGAGATTAATGTCATCTTCAATCACATTTGTTATAACATATGGTAGATTTTAACTTTTTAAGTGGCATCATATATCAACCATTTAAACTTAAAATATGTTGCATTGCGAGTGTGACCACAGATAATATATACATACATATATATATAAAAGGCATGAAGAAAAGTATTTATCTTGCAAGCATACATTCTATCTTCCATTCAATGTTATGGTATAAACAAGCTAGGCCCAATAGTCTATCCAAGATGGCAAGAACCCACACAAATTGCAAAATGGATCATTGAGGGCCTGGTGAGAGAAGGAAGAATGGGTGATTGCACTGATTGGATATTAGCTTCCTGCTTGAAAGCTGAACGGACTCCTCTTAACTCTTTTTTAGCCTCGTAATCGATTGGTTGTAATCAAGTTCATCACTTATAGAGTTCGATTATTTACAAATTAGTGTGTAAAGGCATTATTAGTTCATTATAAAAAAAATTATTTATTTGTGATCAGTTATTTCTTGTTAAAATGATTATTTTCGACTAAAACGATTCTATTCTCACTATAAATGTACATTTTTCCTCTAGTAGTGATTATAGAACTTAATAAAGTCTTTACATTCTCCACATTATTGGTATGTATTAATACATCTATAAAAAGGCTTGCAAATATATTTTTCTTAAATATAAAGAATTATAATGTCGAAGTCATGTTTATGCTTCTAACATGATTAGTTAATTTTATAATTATGATTCTTTAAAATTATCTTCACTTGTCAATGTCACATTTAACCACTTGCCTTAAATGTTAATTTTGAGGATATGCTTATCAGTGGTCTTCTATCGCAATATTGATATTGAGTCTTAAGGCTACGCATTTGAATTTTAAGATGATCTCAAATGATTTATAAATAATAGAAAAAAAATAGTGAATAATTTATAAATAGTAGTGAACTGCTTATGAATAGTAGTTTGAGACTACTTTACTTACCAAACATAGCTCGCTCACTTCTGATAGCACAGTGCATCGTAGTATGACTGTACTTGGAGTTTTTGTATTATTTTAGGATTAAGTCTGAAAACGGTCTGCATAGTTTTTGCATCTACTCAAAAAATTGAAAAATTGATGAATATATTATCAATGATCTACCTCTCCAAGAGAGATGTCTGGTCATTCCAAATTCTTTGTAAAGAGAGAAAAAATCTAGAGAATCTTTGGGTGATTATCTATTATTGAGAGTTGGGATTCAACTCTCTCCTCACAAGAAAACACAACTGTAGAAGGTTCCCTGTGTCTTTGGAAGGGGTTTATGTCCCACCTTATTGACACAATTGGAAGTGGAAGGGGTTTTTACTTTCCTCCTATAGGATCGTCCCATCTACAGTACCATCGGGAGGAAACGTGAATCTTACCTGAATTTCTTGTGCAATATTAAATAATTATGAAATACTATAAAACTCATTTTAAATAGAAATACTTTGTCTACACTGTAGTTTTACAAAAGAGATTTTACATGTTGATGTGTCACAATTTTTCTGAGTTGAGTTTTCGAGTTAACTTTTGTTAAACCAAGACTTGACAAAATGAATGCTGCAAAGCAGTGACAGCTGGGAGTGCCTCTAGGCAAAATTCTATTTTTTAATATTTTTAAAAAATATAAAAAAATACTAATATATTAATAGTCACTTTCTTAATCAGTAAGTAAAAAAAAAATGTAAAAAAAAAATTAAATGCATTAGCAGTCAAAATGAGACGACAAAATGGGATGATACTAGCATTATTCTTACAAAATTAGCATGTAATTTAGGTTTAAAGTGTTTGGTAAAATGCTAATATCTTTCTCACTCTAAATCCTAAATTTTATTAAGGAGTTTGATAAAATGCTTATAAGAGATTTTATTACTGAATCTATGGATATTGGCTTGGTAGATAGTAGATATGAAAGTTAAAAAGGAAGAAGTTCACGATACTAAGCACGTAAAAATGGCGGCGTTTATAAGGTTTTGTCTAATTTACATTGCTACGTACCTTGAATAACAAAAGTGATGAAGTTCATGTGACGGACTATGATAATTTTGATAGAAATTATGACCCTGGTTTGATGCAACCCAAAATTATATCTTCCCATGGTTGTTCAGTACCTTTTTGCAAATATTCTAGCTATAGGAGCTTATATATTAAGGATTTTTATGGTGGAAAGTCTGCAGCTGCACCAAAGGAATTGATTGAGTAATTTTAAGTTGGGGTATTCTCGCTTCTTGTGAGACTGATCGATATGATAAAATAAAGAAGACTTAGCTATTATGTTACAAGCTAGGGGGCTCCTCAAATTGCTGGGTCAAGAGTTCGAGAGTTTCTAGCTCTCACCTAAGTGTTAAGGTTACCGGGAAAGATTCATATAAAATGGAATTGACATACATGAATTTAGACAGATGGTAAAGTTTAAGCAAGACTTCACAAGTCTGATGCTGTTGCAGCAAGGAATAACTTTTATTGGCGAGCATCTAATGTACAATGTGCATAAGGATGAATGTGGAGTATTTGAATACTAGTAAGTCATAACTTGTCAATATTTGAAGGCATTGGAATACTTGAGCATATTTCATGCAAGAACTCGTCAGTGTTGAGGGGAATTGGAAAACTTGTGTAGAAAACTATATGTAAGAAAATTCTGTATATTCAACATGTATTGCAAATGTATAGGGGTGACGTATTTATAGGTATTAAGACATGTGTAATAAAGGAAATACAATAAATACCTAAATAGAAAATATCGTGACCTAGAATATTGACAGAATATGACCTTAATATTCGTAGAATATTATACAAGATAATAATCTAATTAAGGCTGGTAAATATATGCTAACATCCTTACTCAAATTCAATATGGTGGAGTCAACTGGAGTTTGGAAATAAGGGTACCAAGCTGAACTGGCAGATGATATTTTATAAAAATTCAACAAGATTATTTTAAAAGGATACAGAGCAAAGATGCAAAGTGCCTTGCTAAAGGTGATGACGGATAAAATGACAATCAATCTCGATATGCTTGACACGTTCATGGAAGACACTATTATGAGTAATCTGTATAGCACTGTGGTTATCACAATGAATGAGAGAACTAGTCTTCAACGGAATGCGCATGTCTGCTAAGAGCCATCGAAGCCACAAGAGTTTAGAGCTGGTGCTGGCCAGTTCGAGATAGTCAACCTCAATACTAGATCGAGAAGCAACTGACTATTTCTTGCTACACCAAGAAATCATAGATGTATCGAGGAAGAGTCAGTAGCTAGTGATGGAGCTCAAGGGAAGAGTATGATGAGAAGTGAGTCCATGTAATAAAGTCTACTTGACATAGTGCAAAATACGAAGAACAACAATATAATGAGTGGATCATGATGCACTCATAAATTGATTGACCAAATGAACGGCATAAGAAATATATGACCATGTAACGGTGAAATAAATGAGACTACCAACCAACTATTTGTAGAGTGTGGATCAAAAAGAGGCATACCATCGGGGGCAAAAAGATTAGCATTGTATTAAAGACGATTGCTAGTTATCTTATTATCAATCAAATTAACTTTAAGTGACTTAGAAGCATATTTGGCTTGCGAAAGATAATAACCATTTACGCTTGATGTAACCTCAAGGCCAAGAAAGTAGCTTACGTTTCCCAAATCCTTCATTCAAAACTCTAACTAAGAAAAATGTGAAGGCCTCTGATGCTAGTAATGTCATCTCGTATAACAATCATGTCATTAACATAGACAAGGATAATAATAGTACCAGTATCAGTAGAATAAGACAAAATGCAGAGTCATATGAAGTATGATCAGGGAACAAAGCCTTGCTTAGCAACTACGAAGCTTAATTTCACAAACCAAGCAAGAGAGCAAGCTTGAGCCCATAGAGAGCACGACAAAAACGTCAGACTTTATGTGGAAGATGTTCATAGCCAGGTGGAGGATGCATATATACTTTGTCTACGAGATCATCATTGAGAAATGTATTTTTGATATCCATTTGAAACAATTTCCAATTGCGAATACCTACAATTGCTATCAATGATCTAACAGAGGTAAATCATGCAACAAAAGAAATTGTTTCTTCATAATCAATATCATACTCCTGGACAAAGCCCTATGCCACTAGGTGTGCCTTATAGTGTTCCACAGATCCATGTACACGGGTCTTGATTTTGTAGACCCACTTACATCCAACTGCAATTTTCCTATGAGGAAAATCCACTAGATCCTAAGTAAGATTTTTGGTAAGGACATTCAACTCATCTGACATATCTTTCTACCAAAGACGGTTAGCACTAGCCTCTTGATAGTTGTGAGGTTCGTGGTGTAACAACCCCCAAGAAATTTAATAGATATATTTCTTTAGGTTTTAGGAACATTATGAAAACCCCCTAAATGTCTCATGAATCTAGCAATTGCATAGGTTTTAGTCTACCGGCTTAGTCCGTTTCTCACCCACTTTGGCAACAGAAATGCAATTTTATTTATTTTAGCTACCTAGGAGTATAGGATTGAGAAATGGTTTGTGCCATTAGTCTCATATGAATATTTAAGGTTTTACCGTGTAACAAAATGATTTTCGTTTTCCAGATGATAGTTGTTTGAAAATGCATTTTGATTTATTTGAGGTGCTTACGAGTCGAAATTCGTGAAATGATTTGCACTATTAGTTTTGTAGGATTATTTAGGATTTTATGGAGCAAAGTTATTTTCACCAAATTTGGAGTGAATAATAACTCGTGTTAAGCACTTAGTCCAGTTGTTTACAAATCACAGTGTAGATTGTCCAAACCAAACTAGAGAAGTTTTATCTGGACACATGGAAAGATCTTAGCCACACTTGGTGAATGGTATATAACACTTGGCACCAAGAGGCACAATGAGATGGAAATGTGAAGGAAATGAAGGAAAATCAAGTATTGTGATCATGCCACCTAAGCCAAACACTATTCCATCTAACCATACAGTTTTGTACCAAACCAAAGAGGATTCATTTAAACCCCCAAAATCTTGATGAAAATCAAAACCCTAAATGGTTTTCACAAATCCCAAATGGTTACCCCAAATCCTAAGTGTTGGCTGGTTTTAGTTTAGTGATTAATTACTTGATTAAATCACTTTCAAAAGCTATTAACCATTTAAATTCATGTCATTACACTCTTATTTATTCTTATACTTTGGTAATTTTATTGGGCCAAGAGAAATTGGGTTTGGGCTTATTAGAAACTGAAACCCAAACCAAACCCCATATGAGGCCCAATCGGTTTAGGCCCACTAAAAAGCTCGACCTATGCAAGGCATCTTGAGGAAGTTTCCCCACTGCCATGAGTGTACTTCCACTACCCTTGTCAATCCCAAATAGTGGTTGATGGGAGGTCAATTAGCCACCTCACCACCACCATCACATGACAGCTTCCAAGGTAGAAAACAATGTGCTGTTGCCCATGGTTTTGGCTAACAAGACCACCATCAAGTGGTCACTATCACATCCCCTCTCAGCCCCCCAGCTCTACATATGTCATCCATGGCTTTTATTTATTTATTTTATTTTATTTTTTATGTTTTGGTCACTTTCACTTTGCTTTCTTGGAGAGAACTCTAGAGGAGATTTTAGACAACTTTTCTAGCTATTCTTGCTTGAATTTGCAAAGCCTTTCTATGTAGATTATCACGAAACTACCTACATATAATTTGTTCCTCTTTGAGTCTAGTTTCCATTGGTGTTTTGCATGTAATTTTGCATGGCATTTTGATTAGTAAAATGTATGTTTAAGCATGCAAAGGTCATACTAGGTGACAATCTGGATATTGTGTGGATCTTTGATTTTTTTAATGAAGTTTTTCGCAAGATCTTGGTCCTATCCTTTTATGGTATAGATCTAACATATTAACATGCAAGTTGGATTTAGATCTGTTGCATGTTAAGAGTTTTTACTAAGTGTTTTGCATGGTTTTAGAACGTTAGAAACTGGAGGTGTAAAAATAGTTTCGATTTTGAAGGCATGATTCTATGGTCTTGATATTCACATATGTTGATCTTAGGACCTTGATCTATATTTTAGGTCATTTTTGGAGATTAATGGTTTTGATCTTGATGAAATGAACTTTTATGCATGCTATGGTTCGGTTAGGACACTTGAGGGTCACGATTTGCTTTGTGTTTTACGCAATTTTTGCCGTGTGATCTTAGTTTTAATGCATAGATCATGTGTAAAACTTAAATATGAGGTATATTCTTTTATTTCTTGAGGATTTATTTCATGAGAAACTCAGATCTAGCGGTTTGCTCTAAAATCAAAACATATGGTACTTTGTTTTGAAGTTAGCATGCAAACCAATTATGTTGGTTGATGTTTAGTATTTTTGTAGTTTTTGACTTGTTTGTTCAAGCATGATTTTTCTTAAAATTGACATATAGACATGTTAAGAGTTTGTTTATGAGCATTTGGAGTTCCTGGAGTTGATTTGAAGATTGTTAGACTAAGAATATCAAGGATTGTTCTATTTGGTCAAAACTTAATGTTTTGGCATGCTTATTGCTATAAGGAGTTTATGACTTTTATGGAATGTATATTTTGATATCTTAGTGTAACACCCCATCTAAAAAACTCCTTAGGCCTTAACCTTAGTAGCATTAATCTTAGTTAATTAGGAGTTAGGCTATTTGAGAATTAGATCAATTTTGGATACTTGAGTTTACAAAAAGGCTATATACTTTGGGTTTAGAAGAATTATTAGAAGATTCTAGTGCAATATTGATTTTGAGGAAAAATGAAATTTTTGGAGCTTGATTGGTTAGTAATATTATTTTTGAGAATTTTTAGTGCTTTATTAATTTTGAGGATGAGAAGCCAAGAGGCCCATAAGGGAATGACACATGGCATAGTGGATGGTTGCCACATTAATGGGCTAAGCAATTTGGGTTGGATATTTGATGGAATTGGAGAAGGCCCAAAGACTGGTTTACTAAGGGCCCAAGCTTTTTGGGTATAAAGGCTAAGAGAGGCAATAAGGTTTTAGGCCCACTTGATGGACATAAGCCTTTAGGGCCCTAATGCACTAAGAATGTGATGGACTAAGGTTAAGATGTTAAAGAGCCTTAGGCCCCAACTTGAGAGATATAAAGTTTTAAGTCTTTCTTGGAGGACTCTAGAAAATATGCCCAACGAAAAGAACATAAGGCCATTGGGCCTAACTTAATAAGAGTTGAGGTATTAGACCCAACTTATTAAACATGAATGATTAGAGAAACAAGACCATTAGTAATCCTATTAAGGCCTTTAGAACCTTAGAATCCATAAAACAAGCCTCATAGGAGTGCAAGACTTGGTAGGATATTCTTGGCCCAAGTATAAGGAAGACATAAGGCCTTTTTGGGCCAAGCATGGTATAGGTTTGACCCATGGTCCAATAATGTCAAGTTAAGCCTTTCAAGTCCCATCTTTGTGCATCTTGAGGTCTATTTTAATCCCTCAAAATCTGGAAACAAGGCCCCCATTCATTCAAACCCAAAAGTCCTTGGACCATTGACTCACATTCATGGCCCTTTTAAGCCCACAAGGCCCAAAGCCTTGTTTTGTTCTATTTCACTCTTCTTTTTGAAAGCCCAATATACCATACTATGAGTTTTATTAAGCCCATGTCATACCCTAAGTATCCAAATTAAGTTTTAAAATTGGTTAATACCATTAATCAACTTACTCAAGATTAGTGATCTTTAAACCATGTTTCGAAGCTTAATTTTCTTTCTTAATCTTTTTTTACCTTTTGATCTGAAATTTTCTTATTTTATTACTCCATTACATCATTATTAGATCATACTAAAACCCTAGATAACTTCCACACATGTCATTGGAGAAAATGACATATCAAACCCCAAAACTACACTAGTTGGCACACATGTGTGCCCTTTGAGTGCATGGACTGTTTTACCCTTAAGTCCAATCTTTTTGTGCCTTTTTATCAAGGGCACTATGGTCCTTACACGTCTCATGAGTCTCCTTTAAACCCAGACCAAGCTTCGGACAAGTTTGGTTTCAAGAACCATACCAAAACACCAAACCGATTGCACCTAGGAAGCTAGTTGGTTGCAAACTGATTTGATTGAGATTCAACAACCCATCTGCCCTTGGCTGAGCCACCACCCCACGCCACCTCCTTAACCACCCAATCCTCAAGAGGTCCTCATGGTCACCATGAGCTTTGGCCTCATTCTTTTCAGCCAAAGAAAGCACAAAACAGAAATTTGCCCAAGGAAACCACCATTGAACCTGTTTGCTTGTGTATGATGATTTTGTGTTTTTATTTCTTTTCTTCTGCACCACGACTTGACCAGCCCCCATAGGAGCAATGTAGCAATTTTAGAAGTGAAATCATGGTGGTTTAGGGTACTGTTTTGGTCTGCACAAGATGACACAAGCTGATGGACTGAAATCTGGAAACAATCAGCCCTTACACCACCTACCATCTCAACCAATCCCCTTGGACCAAGGCAACCGCCTCTACCCTCTTGGTCATCTATAAAAGGCCCCTTCACCCCATCATTCTTCCACACCTCCTCTCCAGCTTCTCTCCAGCTTCCCCATGAGCATAGAGAGCAATCTTCCCCCTTAGTCTTTAGAGAAACTGAAAAGTGAGTGAGTTTGAGTGTTCTTGGAAGTTCTTGAGAGTGCTTGTGCTAGGAGCTTGAGTGGGCTACTAAATTTGTAAGTTTTCTTGCTCTTGATCTTAGTTTACATGTCAAGCCTTGTTTTCAAGTGTTGGAGTATATTTTGGTTGAGTTTAGAAAAGGTTACCATGCTTAATTCAAAACCGGGTTCACTAAGGATGGTTTAAGTGTTTAAATTTTTTTCACTGAAAATTTTAGTTATGGCATGTCTTAACATATTTTGACATGATTTATTAAAGTCTTAGAATGATCATGGAAGGTTTTATTTTTTATTAGAAGCATGTCATGATAGGTTTTTATTCTATCTTGTTTTGATCTTCAAGATATGCATGGGTTTTAAGTAAGTTGTGATTAAGGCTTGAATCTTGATTTATTTCACCTAGGCTTGATCAATGAGCATTTAGAAGATCTTGTGATTGGAATAAGAATGAAAATACATGTTTTGGGTGAGTTTTGAAAGCATGCCTTGGTGATTTAGGCTAAGAGCATCATGCTTGATTAATGAAGATTAAGGTTTTTAGCCATGATTTAAGTGTTGGGATGAACTTACTCACCTAAGATTTAGCCTTTATCATGTCATTAAGGACTATAGTGATTGTTTGTGACTAAAGAGAGTTTCATATGCATGCATTTATAGGGATCAATAGTTGAAATCACGCAAAGGTATCAACTAGAGTGCATGCCACTAGTTGTGTATGTTTGAGCTAGTTCCACTATAAATTTTATAATTCTAAGGGTATAGACGGTTTTAAAATATGAAAAATATGAGGTCCATGAAGTTTGGTTGAATTTGAGGTTTGTTTGCAAATAGTGAAAAATTTAAGTGGCAATTTGTGATAGTTTAGGGGTATTTTTGTAAATACCTATTTTTGAAGCCTTTGTCTATGAACCTTATCCATAGTAGTATTAATCCTAATTTAGTAGGAACTTAATTTCAGCCGTTACGATATTTCCAAACTCGGGAAGTTTGTAAGTTAGCTTCTAACTTACTCTTAGATAATTTATTTATGATTCTTGTGTAAACACAACATTCATATTAAATGTCATTTTGAGCATGAAACATCATATGATACATCATTGAGCATTTGATTACGTGTTTACATGACATGTAAAATTTTCACTATTTTTAGCATATTGCATATAAATGTCATTTTTATATGAAAGCTTGCTATATATGCACATGTTATGAAATACATTTTTCAAGCATAAGCATGAAAATAGTTTTTGTCACGATGGCAAAGGTTAGGATGATGAATTATCCTAGTGGAACTTCTCTATCCATTCTGGAGTATTTAAGAATGGAGTGATAACCCCTGGGTTGACGAAAAATAGTCAATGGGTTTCGAATGGGTTCTTTTTAAAAAACACTGGAGTGAAGTCATATATGTTATAACACATAATGCTGGTGGGTGTATATGTTATGATGTTACGATGATGTTATGTTATCTTAGAAATGCATTGATAACAATGTCTGCAGACAAAGACATAGTGTCAATATGAGTTGTGCTACGCTCACTGGCAGGTGCTCACGATGCATATGGCGAACCGTGTTGTTACATTACGTATGTTAATGACGGCTTTAATAACGATGAAATATTATAATTTTTGAAAGCAATGAGGTATGAAATGTTCTCTTTCAAAATGTCATTTTTTTTTAAATGAGAAAGTAAAAATGTTCTTTGAAAGAGAAAGTGCATAATTGTTTTTTTGAAAATGTTGAGGAATCTGGATGGGAGACAAATACAGATTTATTTATTTTTTCATATCATTGCATGCATTTGATGTTTATCATTAATCATGCATATCTTAACTATGTGCAAGTTGGTTATTTAACTTACTAAGATTTCAAGTAAATCTCACCCTTGTGGACCCACTATGATTTCCCCCGAAATGATATAAGTTGTGTCAAGACCAGTAGAGGAAGAATAGGAAGGACTACTGGATATAGATGGTTGAAGAGGAGCTGGACTATGAACAAAGACTAGATATAATTTTGATGCTCATAAGTATTGTCTCTGGATACTTCAGAGTGTATGAAATAATTGATGTAAGCATGGAACTTGGATTAAGTATTTTGTATTAAGGAAATTTTCTATCTTTAAGTTTGAACTTATAATGTTTTTTTTTAATTTTTTTTAGAAAGAGCGAAGGTCACCTGTCCAAGACTGACCCCCTCCCGATTTTATTAAAAAAGCCTTCACTTGTGGCAGAGGAATACCATGAAAAACAAGCAAACCACTCCTAAAGCATAACAACCTCATATGCCAAAAAAAAAAAAAAAAAAAAAATCCAATAAGCTAGGACAAATACAACAAGAATTATAAACGTAAATAAGGAAGTTCCCAACTATCCATGCGCAACAATCATCTTAACATCCCGCCTCCTATATCTGCTCCAGTGAACGACACACCATTATTAGTGGCCCCTTGTTTAGCAAGGCAATCCGCAACCATGTTTGCTTCCCTAAAAATATGACAAATACTACAATTCAAGGCACTAAATAGTATTTTAATTTCTTCCCAAAAATCTCATAAATACCAAAGTGTACAACTTCCCAACTGGATCCATCCAACAATGACCACCAAATCCGACTCCACAATAAAATCCCTAAGTCCCATTTGTTGAGCCATTCTTAACCCATTAAGAAGTACACGACCCTCAGCTACTGTATTCTAAATCACACCATAATGCGTTGCAAAACTAGCCACGGTTTGGCCCTTATCATCCTGGAAAATGCCTCCCCCTCCAGACAACCCAAGATTGCCGAAGGAACTACCATCAATATTAAGTTTTAATCCACCCCTTCTCGGTTTCTTCCACTCAACCACCTTTGGCATTTCCTTCTCAACTGACACAAAAGGGATATTTAAAGCCTTCCCAACTTCTAGATCTTCTCATCTGTTTGAATTTCCGTTCTATAGAGAAAATAGCTATCAGGCCAGACTTAACTCATCATGTTACCCCTCTCCAATCAACATTTTTTTCTTCCATTCGTGCCTCACACCTTGCTCTCCATTACGCCCATGTGATTATAATAGGCATAATTCCACGGCACACACCTGTATGTGTAGACGTCGACGCACATAGCCACCATATATTGAGAATCCCCTGCCAAGACCGAGTTTGTGGTAAATGAACGCCCAAAATGCTAGCAAAATAATTCCAAACTTTAGTTGCTAACTCCCCACCACATAAAACATGATCAATGGTTTCTTGTTTAGGAGACACACAACAATTACACTTTGAGACCAATGGAATCCCAAGTTTAGCAATATTATCATCCACCAGTAAAGCCTATTTTCTTGCTCGCCAACACGCAAAGGACATTTTTTTTGGAATATACTTATGCCATAGCCATTTGCGCCAAGGACAAATATCTCCATGCGACTGGATAATCTGCCAAGCGGATTTTGTCGAAAACAACCCATCCGATGTTGGCTGCCAAACCAGAATATCTTTGCCACTTCGTAACTTCCCCGGCCAAGACATTATTTTTTCAACCATCTGCACAGGTAAAAGAGAGGTTAACTTTTCCATATCCCAACCAGCCGGCGTTATAACCTCTGTAACCTGCAACCGAGAATCTCCTGACACCTCCTGTGAATCAACAATAGCACCATCCCCCCAGCCAATTATCAAACCATAAATTAGCCTCCCCACTCTGGATCAAAACCCTGGAATTTTAATCACAAAAGGCATAACTGATAGAATTTTTTTCCAAAATCTAGACCTCACCGAGTGAGATATAGCTGTAGGATGTTCTCCTCTCGCATATTTCGCCGTAAAAAAATCTGCCCAATAAGATCTACCATCCAGTAATTTCCAATCGAATTTCATGAATAGCGAAGTTTGCACTTCAGTAATATCTCTGATACCCAACCCGCCTTCCTCCACCAGTAAAAAAATGTTCCTCCAAGCCACCCATTTCCTCTTCTTCCTCTTCTCCCCATAACTCCAAAGAAAATTTGAGAAAATAGAATTAAGAGCTTTCAACACCCCCTTGGGTAAATTCATGATTGATAAAATATGTATTGGCATGCTAGATAAAACGTGCTTGATAAGAGTAATTTTACCTCCAAAGGATAAAATTTTAATCTTCCATCCCGACAATTTTTTTTACACCTTCAAAAGCAAAGACAAAAAGGCGAATGGTGAAATAGAGAACTTTTCCGGGCTCACCAACTGCCCCAACATTGATTCATAACCATGTAGAGTCTTCATTAGTTGAGTCATAGATTTTTTCTCCCCATTAGCAAAGAGAAGAATATCATCAGTATAGAACAAATGAGAAATCAACACACCTCCATTTGCACTGAATGGTCTGACCTTTGCCTTTTGGAAGTCATCTTTTAGCATGCGAGAACAAATTTCCTGAGAGAAGATAAAAAGGTAAGGCGATAGAGGATCACGTTGTCGGATAAGATGGCTTGAAGAAACCCTTCATAGAGCCATTTAACATAATCAAACACATAGGAGCTGAAATACAATTGAAAATCAATCCCCACCACTGCTCCGAAAAACCTAGCCTTCGCATAACTTCCAAAAAAAAATTTCCAATTCACTCGATCATATACCTTAGCCATATCAATTTTAAGCATAATGTTCCTACCTCTCGTTTTCTTATTAATGCTATGCGCAAGCTCCTGGGTAATAGAAATGTTATAAAAAATACTACGACCCTTTAAAAATGCCGACTGCTTTTCAGAAATCAATTTCTCCATAATCGGCAAAAGCTGATGCACCATCATCTTAGAAAGAATCTTGTAAACTACTGAACATAGACTTATTGGTCTGAATTGTGAAAAGCTTCCGGATTCTTCAACTTTCGGCAATAAAACAATATTCGTAGCACCAAAGAATGTATACAACGACTTCCCTTCAAAAAATTCCACAGCCAACCGAAGTAAATCATCTTTGACAATATCCCAAGCATGATGGAAGAAACTTGTCAAAAAACCATCAGGACTAGGGCTACTGTCCTGCAGAATTGACCACAGTGCCTCCTTAACTTCCGAAAGTACTGGAATTCTGCACAAAGACGAGTTATCTGCATCATAAATAATAGAGTTCAACAAATTCATACCAGCAACTTCCACGTTCACATGCGATGTCGTCAGTTGAGCTTTGAAGAATTGAACCGCCTCATCCAACAACGCATCACCCGAGTCAATCACCCTACCATCTGTAAGTGTCATACGTTCCAACACTTTGAATTTCTTTTTGCATCTCAGTGAGGAGTGAAAAAATGCCGTGTTATCGTCTCCTTCCGATATCCACTTGATTCAGGATTTTTGGCAGCGCATGATCTCATATCTAAGCATGAACTGCAGGTGTTTTTGTTTACATCTCAATAATTCACCTTCCATCTCCTGGGAATACGCATTCACAATGGACTGTTCCAGCCCCAGTAACTCTTCTTCAATCATATTAAGATAAGATTCCACACTTTTGAAAACCTCTAAATTCCATTGTCTCAACATTGGTTTTAATTTTTTTAGCTTCACACTAACTTGCACCACAGGACACCCTTGCACTTCTTGATTCCAACATTCCCAAACAACTGAGAGAAAATCCTCATGATAGCACCACATACGTTGGAAACAAAAAGGCTTTGGACCAACCCTACCCTCTTGAACCAGCTGCGTGATCATGGGACTATGGTCTGAAGATGTGCGAGATAAATACACCATTCTACCATGAGGAAAAGTCGATAAAAAATCAGAGTTCACCAACACTGCCCAAATTCGCCTATCCCCTAACCTCCCATTACACCAAGAAAATCAATTACTAGAAGATGAAATATCTAATAACCCCCATTCTTGAATACAATTATTGAACTCAAGTCAAGCATGAGAAGAGCCAATTATTAGGTTGGTTCTCCCATTCTGCTTCTGAACAGATAATATTAAAGTCACCACCGATAAGCCAAGGCCTACCATCTACATTAACATCACCAAGATACTGCTATAATAAATGACGTTGTTGTTGAAAACAACTCGCATACACAAAAGTAGCCAAAACCCGATAATTTTCCAAAGAGAACCAACCTGATAATGCATGCTCCATGACCGAATAAAGTTGAAATTCGATCTCCTCTGCCCAAAACAACCAAACTTTGCGACCAACCTTAACATTATGACAAAAATTTTGAAAATGTAGCCATTGTGCCCAACGGGAGCACTTATTAACCGAGAGAAAAAGGTTCTAACATTGCTACCACTGATGGATGGTGTTTATTAAGAATATGCCGTAAGCTAGCCTTCGATGAACGAATGCCCCTAATATCCCAAATTAGAATATTCATCAAATCAGTAATGTTTATTAGACCGTGTTGTCCACTCAAGAACAACCATAGCTTTCTTCTTTTTTCCACCCCTCAACTGTTTAAGTGGAACTTTAATTTCACTATCCGAATTGTAGCATTTAGCGACTAGTTCTTCTAATTCATCGTCATCCTCCCTTTCCGACAAAAAACTACCCTGCAGCCTCATCCCCACATGATCATCAGCTTCTACAACCCCCTCCGAATTTTGACAAAGTTCAAATTCCAATGCTTCATCAATAATTCTCAAAGCACTTCTTGGAGAGGAGATTCTTTCTAACGCTTCATTAATCAACTTCTTTCCCACCATTTTTTCGCACTGTTCGAACCAACTGCTAGGAATTTGTGACATCACCAGTGTCGATTGATCTTGCCTACAACCACCTTTGATACCTTCTTCTCCCCCAAGCACATGCCTGTCTAGTTACTGCAATTGTGTATCATCTAGATAAATTGGCTTTGGGTGACTACGTCTCCACTATCAGACACATACAAAATTTCCACACCACATTTTTCTTGCTCTGTTTTTCTATCTTGAATCTGATTCATAATTTCTGTATGTCTAGCCTGATTATTTATTTTTTCATCCCCCGACACATTCGTCGGCCCCTCATCTACCTTATTTCCTCCTACAACTTTCCAATCTGTTTTCCCAACATTTCTATCTTCGACATGAAGCATTTTTTTTCTTCCCCTTTTTCTCTGTTTTCTCTTTAGCATTACATTGTTTTTCCACATGGCCTTGTTTACAGTACCATCCACAGAATGCCGGGACAGATTCGTAGATCACTTCTTGATAATGACTGGCTGCAAGCCCTGGCTAGCCTAGCCAAAAATGATGTTTCAAAGGTAGTGACACATCTATCTCTATGCATATCCTAGAAGCTTTCGGTCTTGATACACAAGCGGTAGTGTTATCACGCTTCAAGAAACGACCAAACCATCCCCCAATGCTTTTCAACATAGGAACATTGAAATAATTCGGAAGGAGGCCTGGGAGAGAGAGCCAAAAAAGGACCATTGGTGATTCAGCGTCTTCATCAAATTCTAGAGTCGAGTGAAAGACTTTATATGGGATCCGAATGATGTCTGCATTAGCACGAGCCATAACAGTTCTGAAATCCTCCTCGTTAGTAAGCCTGATCAACACATTAGGAGCGTTTTGCAGTTGTCCCACCATTGGCAATGATTTAAGCCCCCATCTATTTCTGATAAACCGACGAATATGATCTAATGATGGTCTACGTCACAAAAATTTCAGAACCACAGCAAACGGAACGGTTCTGCCGATTTAAAAATCTCCAATTGTGAAAACACAAAACAAATCTCTCCTTTGCTGAATTGCGGCTCACGTAATGGAATATCAACCTCTACCAAAACTTGGGGTCTATTAGCCACGACATCGGCATAACCACGTGTAAACCCAGATGCCTCCTCAACGCTGACCGCCCAACCAAGAGGCAGGCCTATCGAGGAGGACGGTGGGGTGGCGGGGGTGAACCATGCAAAAAAAAAAAAAAAAAACCTAGCAGCAACTCCAACCTCGAGAGAGAATTGAGAGGCACGCCATGTCAGCCAAAAACTTATACACACAGCTTAACTTATGATGGTTATTAATGCTGTTGGGATGTTTTAGTTCACTTTGGCATGAGTTATAACTAATCACCCTTATTTCGTTGCGATTATTGTATACTGCTAGTTGCATACTAGGATACATTGCACATTAACTGCCATGAATGAGGGTATGTAATCTTGTGTTGCATGTCCCGACGCTCCAAGTCTCCATTACATCCCAAGCGGGGGTTTGAGGGTGTCACACTTAGCATGATTTTAGAACTTAAGATATGATTTTTGGAAGTTGGTAAAATTGGTTTATGCATGAAAGTGTGTTTGAAGGTAAAAAATCCAACAAAGTGTTGTTTTTTGCCCTAGAGTGGTTCAACCATAGTGAAGTTCTTCTAGTTGTAATTTGTTTTAATTTTTTATGATTAGATTTTTGAATTTAGGAAAAAGTTTACACCAGGAATGTAAATTTTGGTGAGTTTTGGAGGCGGTGCCCTCGACCCCCACATGTGATTTGGTAGGAATTGCGACACCGGGGTGATGGCCACTCTAGTCACACACCCCATCGCCAAGTGCAAGTGTGTGTGGACATGTAATATGTGTACAGTTTATAAACGCGGGGGAAAGAAATATGGGAGTCTGAAATTAAGTACTAGAAAATTAAAATACAACCCAACAAAAAGTCCTACATAAAGTTATTACTGTCATCCAGCTGATCAAAAAATGAATAAAAATAGAAGTCCATCAACTACAATAGAAATAAACCCCAAGTCATCTACACTTCCTTTCATACAGAGCCTCATAGGGTACCATCTAAAGAGAAGCGCTTGGAAATAGTTGTTGTATGCAAACTCTATGAGCAGCAAGTGATTTTCCTAACTAGCTTTGAATTCCAAGGCACAAGCTCTTAGCATATCTTCAAGAATCTGAATAGTATACTCTACTTGGCCATCTGACTAAGGGTGATAAGCGCTGCTAAACATCAACTTAGTACCCATTACAGCCTTTAAATACTTCCATATATGGGATGTGAACCTTTGGTTCCGATTCGATACAATGATCTTGGGTATCCCATGCAACCTGGCTATCTCTTTCATATACAGCCGTGTCAACTTTCCCAAGGTGTCCGTATTCATAACCGGTAGAAAATGGGCACTTTTAGTCAAACGGTTAATGATCACCCAAATAGAGTTGTTCCCATTGGGAGTTCTCGGCAATCCACTACAAAATCCATAACAATATCATCCCATTTCCATTTTGGAATCGAGATAGGTTGGAGGTTACCGGCAGGTCTCTGATATTCTACTTTAACTTGCTGACAGGTGGCACATCTCTCAACGAACATGGCTATGTACCTTTCTATCCCTTCCCACCAATCATTTTTCTTTAGGTCCTAGTACATCTTCGTACTTTTGGGGTGAACTGAGTAAGGTACCGCATGCGCCTCTGACAAAATCTTCTCCCTAAACTCTTAATTAGTAGGAATCACCCTATGGTTTTTGAACAATAGAATTCCATCCCTGCACAAACTGCAATGTGTAGGTCCTCTTGACTTTCTAATCCTTTGCTAGATATATAATAGCTTCGGGTCCCTCCTTTGAAGAGTCTCCAATTCCTCAAAGTCCACAACCCTAACTTCTTACATTGAGGCTAAGAACTCCTCTTGTTGCAAACTTTCTACTAAAAGTCTCCTCATTTCGACGAGAAGAGAGTCTACCCCTGTGACGGCCCTAACCTCCACTTGGGATGGAACGAAGACTTAGAGCATCGGGACATGTAACGCAAGGTTACATACCATCGTTCATGATAGTTAATATACAATGCATCCTACTATGTAACTAACAGTATGCAATAACCGCATCAGATAGAAGGGTGAAAACAAAACTTATGCCAGAATAACTAAAACATCCCAATGTATTACTGATTATCATAATTTCAATGTCAAATTGTAGCATAACTTAATACAACTAAATATTAAAGCCTTTAAAGTTAAATTAATTGCTTCATGCGTTCTAGAGCATGTAGGACTAGGGCTATAAACATGATGATCAAATCTAGTCTCCTCTCGAGATAAACATGATGATCAAACCTAGTCTCCTCTCGAGGTCAGGCTCCTCCTCAATCGGTCGGATCCAGTGCTCCATCTAATCAGTCCTCTTCGTATCCTGACACAACTTCTATCATTCCAAGTTGATAGTGGGTCCATAAAGGGTGAGATTTACATGAAATCTTAGTAAGTTAACAACCAACTTGCACAAAGATAAATTGTGCATGAAGAATGATAAATATAAAATGCATGAACTACAGAAAAATGTGCGTTTGTCTCCCATCCAAATTCTTCAACATTTTCAAAAAAAGGAGACACATTTTTGTTTAGAGAACATTTTTACTTTAATCATCAAAAGATAATATTTTCATCATAACATTTCATCATTTCATTTTTACCAATTTATAAATTAGTCATAACGTGTGGTATCATTACAATTCCCCATGTGCACTATGAGTACCTGCCAGTGACCGTAATACAACTCATATTGAAACTGCGTTATCTATAGACTCATTTTCAATGCATTGGTAATATAACATAATATCATAAAATCATAACGTGTACACCTACTAGCATTAGGTGTCATAATATATTGACTTCGCTCCGGCGTTCTTTAAATAGGACATATTCAAAGCTTGTTGACTGTTCTTTGTCAACCCAGGGGTTACCACTCCATTCTTAAACACTCCAGAGTGGACAGAGAAGTTTCACTAGGATAATTCTTCATCCTAACCATTGGGGTCATGACAAAAATTATTGTCATGCTAAATTATAAAAAATGTGTTTCATGACATGTGCATATATATCAAGCTTTTTATGTAAAATAATATTTATAGATGCAATATGCTAAAATGGTAGAAATATCACATGTTATGTAAATATACACTCAATTTATCATGTAACATGATATTTTATGCTCAAAGTGATAATTGAAACATGAATGAGACATTTATCTATAAATCATAAATAATATGTAAAGGTGTAAGTTAGAGACCAACTTATAAACTTCTAGAGTAATTAAAAAAAATATCGTAACAGCTGAAATCAAGTGCGTACTAAGTTAGGATTAATACTTCTATTGTCGAGGTTCAAAATCAAAGGCTTCAAAAATGGGTATTTACAAAAATACCCATAGATTTTCAAAAATTGCCGTTAAGCCCTAAATTTTCACTAATTGCAAACGGACTCCAAGTTTAATCAAAATTCATGGACTTCATATTTTTAGCATTCTAAAACCAGATTTTCCCCTTGTATTTTTAAAAATCAAAGTGGAACTTGTCCAAATAGTTCCAACCCGTGGCATGCATTCTAGTTGATGCCTAAGTGTGTTTTCAACTATTGGTCCCTATATATGCATGCATTTGAGATTTTTTTTTAATCACAAATGATCACTAACATCTTTAATGACATAATGAAGGCTAATTCTTGGATAATAGAGTTTATACAAACACTTAATCATGGCTAAGATATCCTTAATCTTACTTCATTCAAAACGGATTCATACTTGATGATCAAAACAATATAGATTCAAAACCTACCATGGCATACTTCTAACCACAATTTAAACCTTCCATAATCATGTTAAGACAATGATAAATCATATAAAATCATGCTTAAGACATGTCATAGCTAAATTCCCACTTAAAATCATTTAATTATTCAAACCATCTCTTAATTGACCCGGTTTTGAATTAAGCATGATAACCTTCCAAAAAATAATCAAATTTCGTACCAATACTTGGAAGCAAAGCTTGGCATGCAAACTAAGATCAAAATCAAGAAAAATTACAAATTTCGTGGCCTTCCAAGCACTCAAGATAGCCTTGCACAAGAACACTCAAGAACTCACCAAGAGCTCACTCAGTTTCACTCTTTTGAACTCTAAGAGGGAGAAGTGCTTTTCAAGGGTCAAGAGGAAGCTTGGAGCTGAGGTGTGGTGTGGAGGAAATGAGGGGGTGAGGGGGCCTTTTATAGGCAGCCAAAGGGAAGGGACGTTGGCTTTGGTCCAAGGGGATTGGTGGAAGATGGTGTATGATTTTGAGTTTTCCAGATTTGCACTCCATCACTTGTGTCATCTTGTGCAGGTCAAAACAGTGGCCTAAACCACCATGATTTCACTTCTATAGTTTCTACATCACTCCTATGGGGGCTGGTCAAGTCGTGGTGCAGAAGAAATAGAAGAAAAATCAAACAAAACCATTCATGGGGTTGACGGGTTCAAAGTGAGTTTCTTTGGACAGTTTTGCTAATTGTCTTGACTTATCCTTTCGAATCATCATCATCATGGCTGATTTGTGCAGGATCAAGGTCACTTCTTGAAGACTTTTTCTGGTAGTAGTGTCACAACCCCGTCTCAGGAAGGACGGGATCGCGACGTACATGCCTGTTCTTTTCTTTTCTATTTTCTTTCTTTTTCTTTTTCTCACAACATGCGATTGGCATGGACATGAAACACGTGCACTCTAAACTTTTCATTTAATAAAAGGGAACACCTAATGGACATTCTATTCGAACATTCATCCATAAGAGACTCTCAGAGTTCATCTCAACATAAAATGTCTATACATAACATAACCCATCATTCGTAACATAACTGTCCTCGTTAGGGAAGGTCCTAAACGTCTGCCTCTCCCTCTGCAATAATGCCTTGCTCCCCATCCTTTTCATCATTACCTGGAGGTTTAAAACATTTAAAACAAAATGATTCAAATACTCAGTAAGTAGTACACCGTGCAGTGAACATACTAGGCATCTATTCTTTTCTTTTGAAAACATGCATACATAAACATTTTTGCTACCTCATGACAATGCTTTCATGCATAACAGTTTAAGGAATAAGCCATACTTTCATGCATAAACATTTCATTGCTTTCATGCATAAAAATTTCTTAACTTTCATACATAAACATTTCTTTGAAATAACTTTACTTTACGTTTCACTTTCTTTGGCCGGTACACACTATTACGCCCCGTGTGTTGGGGTTAGCGGTCTTCTTTTGGACCTGGATTCCGCCCGTGGCCACATGTTGGGAATCCATTTTCAGTCAGGGGGCAGTACTGGGTGCACTACCAGTACTACTTACCCGGCATTGCAACTGCCCATTCATTGGTACCCTTTTCATTCATTTGTATGGTCATTACGTAACTTCATACATTAAGCATTCATTCATTCATGTCAGTCCTTTCAGTCCATTACATTTACAGTTCATTCATGAAAAACGTCATTTAAAAGTAGGAACCTAACATCATCTTTTCATTTAACAGTGCATTCATAAAGAAACATCACTTTTAAAGCATGAGCTTAAACATCATTTTTCATGGCATCCATAAAGCGTCAGTTCATAGGGACATCTTAAAACGT
The DNA here is from genome assembly GCF_004785595.1 of Juglans microcarpa x Juglans regia. Lineage (NCBI taxonomy): Eukaryota > Viridiplantae > Streptophyta > Magnoliopsida > Fagales > Juglandaceae > Juglans > Juglans microcarpa x Juglans regia. The sequence continues at coordinate 7,553,984 of NC_054605.1, forward strand.
TTCCTTCGCATTATTTAAAACATGATTTCATAGGGGCATTTTAAAACGTTTTCTTCACGTCATTTAGAGCATATCATAAAGCATAAGGCATGAGACGTTCATCTCCTTCCCTTTTTCAATCAAAACATTTTTATCATCTTTCTTACTCCAATGCACATGCATTTTTATGAAAAAGATACATTTTCATGCTATACTACATATAGCAATAATCAATAAGTTTATTGAGAGCATGTATGGAAATCTCATGACTTAGAACTTACGTGCATGCATTACCTTATACATACACACAATTATAATCGATAGGGTGCTTAACAGGGGTTATCAAGGAATGGCTTGTACATACTATATCCATTTACTCTTTTCTTTAGAAGAACATTTGCAATAAGAGAGAGAGAGACGTTCTTTCATGAAAAGAACTTGGTGTAAGAAACATGGTCATAGCTACTTACTTGGGAGCTTTACTAGTGAGTTCCTTTGAACTTGAAAATAAACTCCTATTCAATGAAATGGAATAAATACATCAATATTCATTTCACTCTAAGCTTACCATCCGACACCCATACGCGCTCACTAAACTTCCAAGTTGGAATTAAAAGATTTCCCTTAACCCCTTTTAGCTACATACATGGCACTAAGTCAACATTAATACCCTCATTCTGATATTTAAGGAAAGCCATGAGAGTAAGAAGCTTGCTTGCTGTCCCTCTTTAAAGGCTACCATTTTCTATACAAGGGATAGGTAGGAATCATGAGTTAAAATATATAGGATGGTAGGGATTTATTTAAGCATAGTAGGGGAACAAGGAAGTACCACCCAAATCTGGAAATTTTATCAAAAGGGTACTTTGACAGCTTTGTAACATCATGTGGAAGTAAATCTAACAAGAGGCAATGCTCACAAGAGGTTGGTTTTTTGTCACTTGGTCTTCAAGGCTTTTCCATACTAAATTTATCTTTGGTTAAACAAAAAGGATGAAGTTAAGAAAGGGTAAAGTGGACTGGTTTAGGCTTCCAAAACAGAACATAATTTCAGAATTTCTGTAGCACATGGATAGCTAGCAAGTTCTAGTATTTTCATGGTTCAAACATCCTTCACTTAACCAAAATCCTATCTATACAATTACACAATATAAGAGTTGTAGAAGACTTAAGAAAGTCTCATGTATTTTCTGAAAACATAGCATAATTAAAAGAGTACAACACTTGGCAACTTAAAACTCTCATAGTAAGCTTACTAGTTTAATTTAGAAATTCTTAGTGGCTTACTTAGGCCATAAACGTGAAGAAGTGTTTAAAAATTGTAAACTTTAACTTTATTAATTTAACACATAAAATTATAATTAAAGACATGGCTTAGCTCAAGAAAACATAAGAAAATGACTACAAGATTTGCCTTGCAAACACACGGCTGGGACACTCAAAAACAGGGCATACACACACACGGTTTCTTCATATACATATATACACAATAGATCAAATAGTCATCACTTGTTACTAACAAACTTAAACTAGAAAATATGCTATCTCAATGATAAGAGACACACGGTAAAACTATCTCAAAACACTTGGTTTTTTACCAGAAAAACAGGGCTTTCAGTTACTACCCACTAGAGCAGCTAATAGAGGAAACAAATGAGAAATAACCCAGAAGCTACCACACAACAATCGGTTCACACAGAATTTTGAAAACCCCCAATTCACAAGAAATCTCATGGAAGGTATAATACCTGTTTGGGTCCCCTTTGAACCCAAGGAAGTACACACCACGAGAAGAGGAAGAGGAAATCCGAAGGATTTAGGGAAGGTTGGTTTCCTTGGAGATTTTCAGTGGAAATCTTAGGCTTAGGAAGTTGAAGAAATCAGCTTGAGGAAATGAGAGAGGACGCGCAGACTAGAGGAAACTGAGAAGTGAAGGAAACAACACTTGAGAAAAATCTTTGCTTTTGTTTGCCTTGGGTCCGATGTACAAGAGAATGAAGTAAAAGTCCAATGGCTTGTTGAGGAAGCTGACGTGTAGGAGAACAAAGAGAATTTAATTTGGCTTATGGAGGAAGCTATGGTAAAGGGGATTTACTTGGCTTCTTGAGGAAGCTATGGTTTCAAGAGGAAGAAAAGTCAAAGGGATTTAATCAAATTTGTCCCATAAGATAGAGAATGAATGGTGGAGATCAAATGTGGGGAGATATTTCCTTTTATCCACCAATCCAATGGTACAAAGAGTTTGGGTCATTTCTTAAATAAATAAAATTAAAGGGCTTAAGGAAAATATCTCAAAGTCTTAAAAATAATACCCTTGATTTATTTTAATAAACCATATTTTAAAATAAATCATACTCATCTTAAAATAAAATAATTGGAAGTAATAAATATATCTTTATCCCAAAATATTTAACTTGAGAAATTAATAAAAATGACGTAAGGATCTACGTAGTAAGACTTGGGTATTACAGGTAGAAGGTTGAGAGTTGGCTGCCTAGTGATCATGAAGGTGTAGCCCGAAATAAGGTGATGCAATGGAGGTGTTTGCTGAAATAAGGTGTAGCCCGAAATAAGGTGATGCAATGAGCAGGGGGAATAGTGGTCTGAAACCACCATGATTTCTTCTCTACTGTGGCTACAATGTTCCTACAGTGGTGGTGGTCAGGTCGTGGGGCATGGTTTAGTTGACAAAAAGTCATGAAACCCTCCCTTGCTAACTGGCGGGTTCAAATGGCTTCTACTTTGCATATTTGTTGTTGAGTTTCGGTTTTGGATAGTTTTGGGTAGGAAAATCTGAGTTGGAATTCTCATGATGGTCATGGGGCCCCTTGGGGATTAGGTGGTGAAGGAGGTGGCATGGGTGGTGGTTTAAACCATGACAGATGGTTGGTTAAATTCCAATCCAATCGGTTCCTACACAAACTAGACCAAGGTTCACCCGGTTTGGTTCATTGAGTTGGTTTGTGTAACTATTTTTGTCCAAAGCTCAAACTAGGTTTGAAAGGGTCTCATGAGGTGTTTAAAGACCGTATTACTCTTGAGGACAAACTACAAAAACGTTGGGCCCAAGGGTAAAACAGTTCGAGCATTACAAAGGGTAATATACAAAACCGATTGATGCAAGATTTGGGCTTGATATGTCATTTTTCTTAATGACATGTGGGGTGATTTAGCTAGGGTATTAATAGGACCTAATCATGGTTAATGGAGTATTAATTCAAGAAAATCTGAATTAAAAGGTTTAAGAAAAGATTAAGCACAATTAAGCTTCAATGCATGACTTAAAGTTCACTAACCTCAAGTATGATGGTTAATGGTCTTAGCCAATTTTCAAAACATCATTTGGGCACTTAGGGTATGATTTGGGCTTAAGGAAACCAATGGTATCATGTATTGGGCTTTCAAGTTGAATAGTGAAATAAACCCAAACTTGGCTTTGGGCCTTGTGGGCTTAAAAGGACCAAATGTGTGGGCTCATGGCCTAAGGGAGATTGGGCTAGGCCCATGGATGCTCTAAGGTCCTAAAACCCTCACTAAATTCACTAATGGGCTTGCTTTTCTATTCATTAGCTTAACAGTACTAAGTGCCAAGATTAAGGCTAACCTTACAATTAGCCCTAATATAAGTAATAATCCAAAATTATAAGCCTAATTTACAATACTTAAGGGTTGGTATAATGGTTATTTAAGCAGGGTGTTACATCCTCTCCCCCTTTAAACAAGATTTTTTTCCTTGAAATTGGGGTCAAAATAAAACATACAATACGCCAAAGTTGAGTGTGACTCACTAACCATGCTACTACTCAGGGCTCGATAGGGGCCTCTCGTCGCCATCCTCTGATGTCTCAGCTTGGCTGTTATAAAAGTATTCATCCACATTTGAATCGTACAATGTGTTAACTCTCTCCTTGTGGCATCTCCACTGCCTATATTCCTCGTCCTCAAGCAGGGGTCTCCCTCCTCACGGAAATGAACATGACTCGGGGAGGATTCAGAAGTATCAGATGTGTTGAGGTGAGTGGGGTCAGAAATGAGCGGCTCCTGCTCGAACCGACGCTGCTCTGCTGCCTGGTTCGACTCAGTTTGATCTGATCCAATTGAGAAAGCCGATCTCATTCGGCGTCTAAGCCATCTGGCCCTAGTCTTTCCCATCCAGCAGATGGGATCATAAGGCTGACGTTCCTCATGTGGCTAGGCTTTCCTCAGATGAATATGACCTCTCCCATCATGGTTGAGGATGTGAGTCCTATGGTACTCCAGCCTCTCCTGCTAGGCCAAAAATGCATCGGCCATACTGTCTAATCATCTCCATCGCTGCTCAGCTCTCAGCCTTTGAAGTTGACTGCGGGTCATATACGTTTGTGGGATGATCCTACCATTACCGGTCATGGTGCAACTGAAAATGATGGGAAAGAATGCGAATGTGATGTCAAACAATGCCAAAAAGTAGGGGTATTTGCTTCTCATATTGGATTCTTTTTCCCACATAGCTTCCTTAATATTTTGATTTCCCACAAAACCTTAACCAAACGAATTTTTCGATTCCGAAGTTCCTTATTCTTCCAATCTGTGGTCTTAATAGGAATCTCTTCATAAGTTAGGTTAGGTTGGAGCGAAATATCCCTTGTATCAACAATTGTTGGTATCTGTCTCTCAAAGTTCTTCTTGAGGGAAGATACATGAAAGACATTGTGAACTCCTTGAAAGTCAGTGGGAAGATCCAGTCTATAAGCGACTGCTCCTACTCTTTCCAGTATCTCAAAAGGGTCCTACATATCTTGGACTTAGCTTCCCCTTCTTTCCAAATCGAAAGACTTCTTTCATGGGTGATACTTTGAGGTAGGCCTAGTCGCCAACTTCGAATTCGAGGTTCCTTCTCTGACATTCAGCATAGCTCTTCTGCTTATCTTGGGAAGCCTTCATCCTTTCCCTTATTAGCTAGATTTGATCCTTCATTTCTTGAAGAATCTCTACACCATAAATCTTCCCTTCTTCTACCTCATCCCAATATAAGGGAGATCTACATTTCCTTTCGTATAAAGCTTCATAGGGTGCCATCTGAATGGTGACCTGAAAGCTATTATTGTAGGCAAACTCAATTAATGGTAAGAGTTTCTCCCAATCGCCCTTTTCTTGCAAAACACACGCACTCAGCATGTTCTCCAGGGTCTGAATTGTCCGTTCATTTTTCCTATCAGTTTGAGGGTGATAGGCACTACTAAACTTGAACTTGGTGCCTAGAGCATCTTGAAGGCTTTGCCAAAAATGAGAAGTAAAACGTGTATCCCTATCAGATACAATCGTTTTTGGTACTCCATGTAGTCACACTATTTCTGAAACAAATATTTGAGTTAACTTCTCCATGAGGTCGGTATTTTTCATTGCCAAAAAGTGAGCACTTTTTGCTAAGCGATTGTCTGTGACCCAAATATAGTTGTTTCCCTTCGAAGTTCTTGGTAATCCAATCACAAAATCCATTGATATGTCCTCCCATTTCCATTCTGAGGTTGGAAGTGGCTGTAAATGTCCAGCGGGTCTTTGATGCTCTGCCTTGACTGTTTACAAATCGAGCATCTATTAACATACTCTGCTACATCCTTCTTTAAACCTTCCCACCAAAAGTATTGTTTCAAATCTTGATACATCTTTGTGCTTCCTGGATGAGCCATGTATGGAGTCTGATGTGCTTCTCTTAATATCTTATCCTTGATCTCCTGAATAGCTGGAATAACCTTCTGGTTTCTATTTCATTTTTATTACTCTTTTATTTATGAAAAATGTTATTTTTCATTCAACACTATTGATTTTATTTTATTTCTATATATTTTTCTTTGTTTTCTTGGATTTGAAGGAATGAGAAGATTTAGTGTAAAAGGAGAGCATTTTGGTACAAAAGAAGAGACTATGGAGTTAGACCGACAAGAGGCAACGAGATTTGGAAAGGCAAGAAGACTTACCTCTCAGTAGGCATATAGTATTTCCTCTTGGTAGGCGAGAAGACCCAACCGCGACCAGAAGGAGCAACCAGGATTCGCAACCAGAATTGGCAACAAGAGTTAGGCGAGAAGCGAGATAATTTACCTTCTGGACGAGATGACTTAGCGCAAGGCTCTGGATGACTAGATTGGGCGACCAGCCTAAACGACCAATCTAAGCAACCAACCTAAACGACATTATTGGCAACAACTTGCAAAGGTGAGCAACCTTACCGCTTGGTAGGTTGGTGAGAGGGTTCTATCATCCCAATCAAGAGTCTTTCCTCTCAGTTGGTGAGAGGGTTCTATCATTCCGATCAGGAGTCTTTCCTCTCGATAGGCAAAGAGACCAGTTATATTCAGTGCTCAAGCCGCATATCACTGAATCTTTCATTTTAGATAATCATGTTATTCTTGGGATAATTTCTTTTATGTTAACTTTTATCTTTAGAAACTGCTTTCCAGATCTTTACACTAGATTGTAGCCGCATTTATCTTACTTCTAGATTTGCATTTTGAATAGATGGGTTTTTTTTAGAGAGTCTAAGTTTTAAATTTCAATTGTGCATAGATTATTCTTTGAGTTTCTTTGAAGAAGGTGGATTTGGAAAGTAGAGGCGAGAGCCACATGCTTCATCGACCGACTCCAACGAAGAACACTAGTTTTATTATTTTTCTTTTCAGTTTCATTATAAATCAATTCTATGTTATTTTATTTCAATATTTCCATGATTGAGTGTTTATTCTTTGTTCTTAATGCTTGCAATTTTCTAGCTAATTATTGTTCGAGCTATTGAATCGCATTGAGACTAAAAGGTGATTTGTGATTAAAGCTCTAGGATTAAACACCATTAGTTGAGCAAAAGTAGAGATACTTTACCGTGACTAGTGTGATTTTCAAGAAAAATCCATAAAACTTAATGAGTTTCCAATTAGTTAAATTCACGTAGAGATATGGAGTTGGTGGATAGATCTATTAAATACCCGAGAGGACTCATTGAGGACGTACTGAGAGTTGATAAGTTTATATTCCCGGCCAACTTCGTTGTACTCAATATGGTTGGAGGATGAGGAGATCTCTTTGATACTGAGCCGACCTTTTCTTGCGACGGGGAGATTTTTAATTGATGTCTAGCAAGGGAAACTCATTTTAAGGATCGAAGAGGAGCATGTCACTTTTGACATATTTAAATTTATAAAATTCCCTTCTGAGGTACCTTCTTGTTTTCAAATAAGCGATCGAGATGTGGTCATGACAGATGAGACTTATGTAGGTGAATTTCCAAAGCTACCACTTGAGGTTTGTCTTACGCACTCTACATCTATTGAATCTGAAGATGAAGAAGTTAGGGAGTGTGAGAGATATTTGGAGGTTACAACATCCTTTCCTCCTTCAATAAAACCGAAAGTGGAAGAGCTAAACTCTTCTCAGTCGACATCTCCAAGTAAGGAACCACCCAAGTCTGAACTCAAGCCGCTTACATAAAATTTAAGGTAGGCTTTCTTAGGCCAGGACTCTACTTTTCTAGTTATTGTTAATAGTTCCTTGAGTGATGTAGAGGAAGAGAAGTTGCTGAGAGCCTTGCGGGATCGCAAAATGACCTTGGGTTGGACCATCTCGGACATAAAAGGAGGATAATTTGCATGCACAAGATTTTAATGGAGGATAATTTTAAACTGATTGTCCAACCCTAGAGGTGATTGAACCCATCAATGCAAGAAGTGATGCATAAAGAAGTATTGAAGCTTTTAGATGTTGGGATCATTTATCCAATCTTAGATAGTGCATAGGTAAGTCTAGTGCAAGTCGTCCAAAAGAAATGAGGGATAATTGTGATCAAGAATGACAACAATGAATTCATACCAACGAGAATGGTCACGAGATGGCGAGTATGTATAGACTATCGAAAACTGAATGATGCAACTCGGAAAGACCATTTTCCCTTACCTTTTATTGATCAAATGCTAGAAAGACTTTTTTTTTTTAATGAAGAGCGGGAAGTCACATGTCTAAGAGTGACCCCTTCCCAAATTTATTAATAAAGTCCTCACTTATGGCAGAGGAATACCGTGGAAACAATCAAGGCCCATGGGAGAAAAAAATCCAACTAGACCACAACCAAAAAAAAAAACTAAACAAGCCTATAAATCAAAATAAGGTAACCAAAACCACAAAAACAGGCTACTAACACCTTAAAGTGGAAAGGCCGGAGAAGTCCAACTGCAGCAATCCTCTAAGACTCTAAGGCATGTTACATTTATTAGAGTAAACCAATTCTGCACTTGAGGCACATTCCTTCGCTAACCAATCCGCCACCTTATTACCTTCACGGAACACATGCTGGAAACGACAATTGAGAGTACGAGTCAAACCAAGAAAAAACTGCCATCGAATCAATCTCTACCATCACATTTGAAATATTTAATGATTTGGAAAGCCTCAAACCTTTAAGGAGCGCCAGGAGTTCCACTCTATTGTTAGATCCAAAACCAATACGATAGGCAAAGGCCTGGACAAGCCGACCTAAATCATTACGAATAACTCCACCAATGCCACAAGAGCCTGGGTTACCGAGACTACTACCATCCATGTTCAACCTGCACCACCCCGGTGGCGGCTTAAGCCACTTTACCACTTTGCAACAGTTAGCTTCTGGTGCAACTGGTTTAATCCGCAGGGCCTCCAGGATCATGCCATCCTGACTGGACAACCTATTGGGATTCTTAGCCACATGACAAAGGGAGCTCTGTAAATCAAGTCGTATATCACTGAATCTTCTATTTTAGATAATTCCGTTATTTTTGGGATAATTTCTTTTATGTTAACATTTATCTTTAGAAACTATTTTCCAGATCTTTAGGCTAGATTGTAGCCACATTTATCTTGCCAAATCCAGATTTGAATTTTGACATCTATTTAATCCAGTCTTGTGGGATGAATAAGGGGAGTTCTGAATCGAAGTCGAGAATTTTTTTGTTTTAGAGTCAGAGTCAGAGTTTAGAGTTTCAGAATTTATTCTTGAAATATTCTTTTGAGAAGGTAGAACTGGAGGGTAGAGGCGAGAGCTACATACCTCATCAACCGACTTCAACGAAGAACACCAGTTTTATTCTTTTTATTTTTAATTTTGCTATGAACTAATTCTATTTTTCTAGAGTTTTGATATAGCCTAGCATTGAACACACAACTTATATTCCAAGTTATTTTATTTTCAATATTTCCATAATTGAGTGTTTATTCCTTGTTCTTAATACTTGCAATTTTCTTTCTAACTATTGTTCGATCTATTGAATCACAATGAGATCGATAGGTGATTTGTGATTAAAGCTTTAGGATTAAACACCATTTGTTGAGCAAAAGTAGAGATGCTTTACCACGACTAGTGTGATTTTCAAGAAAAATCTAAAGAACTTAATGAGCCTCCAATTAGTTAAATTCACATAGAGATATGGAGTTTTTAGTTGGAGATATTTTTGATATTATTCGAGAGAAAATATTGATAGTTAAGGGATTTTTATCATCAACTTGAGATAATTGGGATTCTGTAATAAGGAAGAATAAATTGTGTGGGATTTGCTAGGTGAAGTCAAATGCTCTAGATCTATTCTTATTATCTTTAAAATCTTAATTGTAATGTTCTTTTCTTCAGTTTAATTTAGATAAACCATTCTTTAAATTTTGGTTTTTCAAATAGTAATTAATTTAGTCAATTTCAATACTCAATAGCATAATTATTTCCTATGGGTTCAATAACCATTTTCTTTAAAACACTTTACTACTTGATACGATTCTGTGTAGATATATTTTTATGCGAACAAGTTATTGCTACCATTGCTGGTGAATAGTTATTTGTTATTGATATTGATACCAGCTAGATTTTTACTATTTTGGATTTTATTTTATTTGTTTAAATTAGATCTTAGTTTGGGTTTTCTTTTAGGAATCAGAAGTGCATGACCCGATCTAAATTATTAGAGCATACACCTTTCGATCCCGAGATTGAAAGAACCTTACGTCGGATCAATAAATGAAGAAGAAAGAGGTCACCTCATCCAAATTTAATTTGGCTGACCAAGAGTACAAGGCATTTAGAGATTATGCTACTACCACATTGGTGGTGCAGATAGCAAATTTATCACAACAAATAGGTAAGATGAACATTAATGCTATTCAAACTAATGTTGTTTGTAATCATTGTGCAGGAAATTATTCAAGTGTAGATTGCCAAATGTGAAATCCTTTTGCCCAACCCAGTTATGAATAAGCCCATTACGTGTCCAATTTCTAACATCAAAATAATTCTTACACGTTCAATCCCGGATGCAGAAATCACCCTAATTCTTAATGGAACAATAACCAAGTGCCGGCTAGACCATCTCAACAATTTCCATAGCAAGAGATATGATCATGTAGTATGAAAGACTGATATGGTAATGCAGAAGACTGATATGGCAATGAAAAATGTTGATATGGTGATCCAAAACAACTCGGCTTCAATCCGAAATCTTGAGGCACAAATCGGTTAGCTCTTAAACATGTTTACCGAGAGGACAACAGGGACTTTACCGAACAACAATGTGACCAATCGGAAGGAACATGTCAAAGCCATAACATTGAGAAGTGGGTGAACATATGACCAGTCGGTAAATACCGAGCGAGACGCAGAACCTATTGAAAATGTGAAGTCCGAGAAGAAGGAAACCGAGTATGAGGTGAAAGAAACCGATCGGGATGTGACCGACCAGCAAGCTGAGAAGACTAAAGAGAACAAAGGGGCTGCAAAATCCAAGAAATTCAGGGAGTTTATTTTTGAAACTTATTCTCTTTCAATTTATGATCCACTAATTTCTTTTCTGCAGATATTGAGAAAAAATAAGATTGATAATCAATTCTCTCTACAGTTGGCGACTGAGGAGAGTAGTGCAATTGTATAAAAGAAGCTACCACCTAAGGAACTAGGTCTTGGAGAAGCAAAGCCGACCACCATCTCTCTACAGTTGGCAGATAGATCCATTAAATCCCCGAGAGGACTCATTGAGGACGTACTGGTGAAAGTTGATAAGTTCATCTTCTCGACCGACTTCATTGTACTCAATATGGAGGAGGATGAAGATATCCCTTTGATACTGGGTTGACCTTTCCTTATGACGGGGAGAACTTTAATTGATGTCCAGAAATGGAAACTCATTTTGAGGGTCGGCGAGGAGCAGGTCACTTATGATGTATTTAAATCTATGGAATTCCCTTCCAAGGTACATTCTTGTTTTCAAATAAGCGACCGAGATGTGGTCATGGCCGACAAGACTTATGGAGCTGAATTCCCAAAGCTACCATGTAAGGAACCACCCAAGCTTGAACTCAACCCGGTTCCATCAAACTTAAGGAACGAATAGGCCGGAGAGATCTCCAAGGGGTACACGGCTGCATCTTCATGGAAAATATTCAATTGGAAGACCAGAAAAAAAAAATCAGGGGAGCATCTCTTACCTTCTCTCATTCTTTACTTTAGTTTTTCTTCGTTTTTTCTCATTGAGGACAATGTGATATTTAAGTTTGGGGGGAAAGGATACTATTTTCTAAAATAATAATAATAATGATGATGATGATGATGTTGATGATGATGAAAAAAACAATATGGTTTGATGAATAAAAAGCTTATGATAAGAATATGATTGAAATTGATCATAATTTTTAGGAAAAGTTCTCATTGCTTAATTCTAGTTGTTAATTCTTTACTTGAACTTACTTAATTTGATATTTCCTATGTTCAATAAATGCCTCTTATGATCATGAATTGTTTTGAGTACCTAGAGAAATTTTATGTGAATTTTGTGAATTTGTATGGTCTCAACTTACTCTAGAACTTGTTTGATTACACTTGAGGTGAAATCGTAGAAAAAATATTACTGGGGAAATGATTAAACTTTGGACCGATTGAGCCTTTCAAGCTTACCTATTTATTATCTTTATCTCTAGTAGCCCCTTTGAGCTTTATTGAAATATATTTTGGCTTTTATATTTTTCTTTCTTGTAAACCTCATATTACCTACCCTATTTGAGCTTAAACATTGATTTCCTTACATTTGAAGAGAACTAAGTTTACACAAAATCACAGACTCACAAGAGCACGAAAGGCAAGAGAGGTAGAAGGTCTACAAGTAAAGTTAAGTATAGCAATATTATTAAAATCATAAGTTTCAGAATGTGATGAGTCAAATCGTCTACTGTGTGGCCAACAAGGAAAGGTCGACGAAAGTCATTGACAAAGGCAGTAAAAAAAAGTATGGAATATTTAAAAAAAATGTATGACCTACTGAATAGAACGGTAAAGAGAGGGATACTTGAAAGTGCAATAAAAAAATGTATGCTGAGAAATTTACGAAGATTGAGAGAGATGTTTGTGTTAGAAGTGAGAATGCTCTAACTTAAGCTCTCTTGCTTTGTTTGAATCCTACATTTTCTTTGTATCCCTCACCCTAGCCTTACATTACAAGTTTAATAAAGACCTATTGACCCCTGGTGATAGTTTCTGTTGTACATTCGTGGAGAGTGATTTGAAAAGCAAGCCTATGGAGTTTTTAGAGATCCATTATTGATTTACATGTTTGCATAAAACTATCCGGAGAGCTAATGATGAAGTGAGAATGACGAGTATGCATGAATGTGGAGATGGATAATGCAATGGAATTGAGTTTTGAATTCACTTTTGGACTTGATTGATCTTGAATGATTCCTTTGAATTATAGACTTTAGAGAATATTTGATGCAATAAATTTTATGAATTAAGTTTATGCTTGTTTTAAGGTCTTTCTTTCTTCTTTTCTCAAGGCCGAGCAAATATTAAGTTTGGGGGTATTTGATACGTGTTATTTTTATGTGATTTTTATAACTCTTTTATTTATGAAAAGTGTCATTTTCCCTTCAATATTATTTCTGCATATATTTATTTATTTTCTTGGATTAGTACCAATGAGAAGATTTACTGCAAAATGAGAGTATTTTTGTACAAAAAGAAGAGACTACAGATCCAGACCGATGAGAGACAGTGAGATCTTAAGAGAGCTGATGAGATTTGGGCGAGGAGTCTTGTCCCGTGGGCAGCAAAGAGATTTCTCTCGCCCAAAGGCGAGAAGACTTATCTCTCGGTAGATTGGGCAACTAGTCTAAATGACCAACTTAAAAAACCAATCTAAAAGACATCGTGGGCAACAACTAGGAAAGGGGAGAGGAGTTTTTCATCCCGGTCAGGAGTCATTCCACTCGGTAGGCGAGAAGAGGGCCGGGTGGCCTTTGTGACCTCCACACCCATTCATTTGTGAGCTCCATGCCAGTTATATTCAGCGCACACGACATCTACTCGGTGGCACCCTTCCGAATTCTACAATTAATCTGCTGAGCACCAAATCCTCCCGAACTCCGTAAATTAAGCCGCAAATCATTGAATCTTCCATTCTTGATAATTCTGTTATTTTTGGGATAATTTCTTTTATGTTAACATTTATCTTTAGAAACTATTTTCCAAATCTGTAGGCTAGATTGTAGCCGCAGTTATCTTGTTTCCAGATTTGAATTTCGACATCTATTTAATCCTGTCTTATGGGATGAAGAGGGAGAGTTCTGAATTGGAGTCGAGAGTTTTTATGTTTTAGAGTCTGAGTCTGAGTTTATAGTTCCAGAATTTATTCTTGAAGTGTTCTTTCAATAAGGTAGAATTGGTGGGCAGAGGCAAGAACCGCATGCCTCATCAACCGACTTCAACGAAGAATACCAATTTTATTCTTTTTCTTTTTAATTTCATTATTAACTAATTCTATTTTCTAGAGCTTTGATGTAGCCTAGCATTGAATACACAGCTTATATTCCAAATTATTTTATTTTCAATATTTTCATGATTGAGTGTTTATTCCTTGTTCTTAATGCTTGCAATTTTCTAGCTAACTATTGTTTGATCTATGGAATCACAATGAGACTGAGAGGTGATTTGTGATTAAAGCTCAAGGATTAAACATCATTAGTTAAGCGAAAGAAGAGATGGTTTACAATGACTAGTGTGATTTTCAAGAAAAATTCAAAAAACTTAATGAGTCTCCGATTAGTTAAATTCATATAGAGATATGAAATTATTAGTTGGAGATATTTTTGATATTGTTCGAGAGAAAATATTGAAGAGTTAAGGGATTTTTATCATCAACTTGGGATAATTGAGATTCTATAACAAAGAAGAATAAATTGTATGGGATTTGCTTGGTGAAGTCAAATGCTCTAGATCTATTCTTATTATATTTAAAATCTTAATTTTAATGTTCTTTTTTTCAGTTTAATTTAGATAAACCATTCTCCAAATTTTGGTTTTCCAAATAGTAATTAATTTAGTCAATTTCAATACTCAATAGCATAATTATTCCATGTGGGTTTGATAACAGCTTTCCTTAAAACACTTTACTACTTGTTACGATTATGTGCACTTGCAGATATATTTTTATGCAAACAACATTGCACGGACTAGATAATCAGGAGATGTGTGCCCGAGGAGGAGATGGAGAGCATATTCAGACATTGCCACTCATTGGGAACGGGAGGCTACTTTGGTGCAGCAAAACAGCAGCGAAAGTTTTACAATGCTACTTTTATTGGCTGACTATTTTTAAATACTCTTTTAATTATGTTAATTTATGTGATCATTGTCAAGGGTTCACAACATTTCTAGGAAACATGATATGCCTTTAAACAATATTTTAGTATTTGAATTATTTGTTATTTGGGGTATACATTTTATGGGCCATTTTCCATCCTCGTATTCTAATAAATTTATTTTTTTGGCTATAGATTATGTCTCCAAATAGGTGGAAGCGATCGCTTACCAACCAATGATGATAGGGTCGTAGTGAATTTTCTACAGAAGAACATCTTCTCCTGATTCGGCACTTCGAGGGCCATAATCAGTGATGGCGGCAAGCATTTTTGCAATCACCAATTTGAAGCACTACTGACTAAGTATGGAGTTACCCATCACGTGGCAACACCATACCATCCTCAAACGAGAGGCCAAGTTGAGGTGTTTAATCGGGAGCTAAAGCGCATACTGGAGAAGATCATGAGTGCATCTTAGATAGACTGGGCGAGAAGGTTAGATGATGCGCTATGGGCTTATCGGACAACATTCAAAACACCGATAGGGATGTCACCTTATTGGCTCGTTTGTGGAAAAGCCTGCCATCTACCCGTGGAGCTAGAAACAGAGCCTATTAGGTGACCAAAACTCTGAACTTTGATTTACAAGCAGCTGACGAGAAGAGAATACTGCAGATCAACAAGATGGATGAGTTTTGCAATGATGCTTATGAGAATGCTTAAATTTACAAAGATAAAACTAAAAGATGGCACAATAAGCATATTCCTGAGAAGGGAATTCGAAGTCAGGTAGAAATTTATATTATTTAACTCAAAACTTCAACTCTTCCCAGGAAAACTGCACAATCGGTGGTCGAGACCGTTTGTTGTGAGACGTGTCTTTCCCTATGAGCGGTTGAAGTTCATCACGAGACAAAAGGCACATAGTAAATGGACAGAGATTAAAACCCTATATGGATGGACACTTTCACTCAGAAAAGAGTTCTATCGCTCTCGCCAGTAATAAATGATGAGAGGACAATGTCTAGCTATAGATTTTAAATAAAGCGCTTTTGGGAGGCAACCCAAGTTTTTATTTTATTTGATTTCTTTCGCTTAATATTATTCCTTTGCTTTCATCTTGCAAGAATGAAGAGGTGAGGAGATCTTCAAGGGGTACATGGCTGCACCTTCAAGGAAACTATTCAATTGGTAGAACTGGTCAAAATCAGGGGAGCATCTCTTACCTTCTCTCATTCTTTGCTTTAGTTGTTCTTCCTTTTTGCCATTGAGGATAATGCGATATTTAAGTTTGAGTGGAAAGGGTATTATTTTATTTATTTAAAAAAATTAATAATAATAATAATAATGATAAAAACAGTACGGTTTCATAAATAAAAAGCCTATGATAAGAATATGATTCAAATTGATTATAATTTTTAGGAAAAACTCTCATTACTTAAGTCTAGTTGTTAATTCTTTACTTGATCTTACTTAATTTGATATTTTCTATGTTCAATGAATGCTTCGTATGATCATAAATCATTTTGAGTACCTAGAGAAATTTTATGTGAGTTTTTTGAATTTGTATAGTCTCAACTTACTCTAGAACTTGTTTGATTACACTCGAGGTGAAATCCTAGATAGAATATTACTGGAGAAATGATTAAGGCATTCTTTGGACTGATTGAGCTTTTCAAGCTTACCTATTTATTATCTTTTATCTCTAGTAGCCCCTTTGAACTTTATTGAATTATATTTTGGCCTCATTTTTTTTCCTTGTAAATCTCATATTTCCTGCCCTATTTGAGCTTAAACACTGATTTCCTTACCTTTTAAGAGAACTAAGTTTACACAAAGTTACAGACTCACAAGAGCATGAAAGGCAAGAGAGGTAGAAGATCTACAAGTAAAGTTAATTTTAGCCATATTATCAAAATCATAAGTTTGAGAGTGTGAAAAGTCAACTCATCTACTGTGTGGCCAACAAGAAAAGGCCGACGAGAGTCATCCACAAAGGCAGTCGAGAAGGTATGGAATACTTCCATGAAAAAAAAAATAGAAAAAGGAAAAGAAAAGAAAAGAAAATGTCCGACCTGCCGAATAGAGGGGTAAAGAGAGAGATACTTGAAAGAACAATAAAGAGATGTATGTTGAGAGATTTACAATGATTGAGAAGAGATGTTAGAAGTGAGAATGCTCTATTTTTCTGTTGGTGTTCAAACTTAGGTTCTCTTGCTTTGTTTGAATCTTTCCTTTTCTTTGTAGCCCTTTCCCTAGCCTTGCATTACAAGCTTAATAAAGACCTATTGATCCCTAGTGAAAGTTTCTGTTCTACATTAGTGGAGAGTGATTTGAAAACCAAGTCTATGGAGTGTTTAGAGATCCATTATTTATTTACTTGTTTGCATAAAACTATCAGGGAGCTAATGATGAAGTGAGAATGATGGGTATGCATGAATGTGGGGATGGATAATGCGGTGAAATTGAGTTTTAAATTAACTTTCAGACTTGATTGATCTTGAATGATTTCTTTGAATTATAGACTTTAGGCAATAAATTTTATGAATCAAATCAATGCTTGTTTTAATTGTCTTTCTTTTCTTCTTTGCTTGAGGGCGAGCAAAGCTTAAGTTTGGGGGTATTTGATAAGTGTGATTTCTATGTGATTTTTATTACTCTTTTATTTATGAAAAGTGTCATTTCTTCTTCAATACTATTGATTTTATTTTTTTTTCTATATTTTTTCTATATTTTCTTAGATTTGAAGGAATGAGAAGATTTAGTGCAAAATGAGAGCATTTTGGTGCAAGAAGACTATGGAGCCAGACCAACGAGAGGCGACGAGATTTGAAAAAGCTAGTAGACTTACCCCTTAGTAGGCAAATAGTCTTTCCTTTCAGTAGGCGAGAAGACCCAACCACAACCAGAATGCTTGAACAGGATTCGCGACCAGAATTGGTGACAAGATTTAGGTGATAAACGAGATATTTTACTTTCTGGGCTAGAAGACTTGGCGCAAGGCTCCGGGCGACTAGATTAGGCGACCAGTCTAAACGACCAATTTAAGCAACCAACCTAAACGACATTGTGGGCAACAACTAGCAAAGGTAAGCAGCCTTACCGCTCGGTAGGTTGGCGAGAGGGTTCTATCATCCCGATCGGGAGTCTTTTCACTCGGTTGGCAAGAGGGTTCTATCATCCTGATCAGAAGTCTTTCATCTCGGTAGGTGAGGAGACCAGTTATATTCAGCGCACGTGGCATCTACCTAGTGAGTCTCTTTCGAGTTCTACAATCAATTTGCTGACCACCAAATCCCCTCGAACTCTGTAAATCAAGCCGCATATTATTGAATCTTCCATTTTAAATAATCCCGTTATTTTTGGGATAATTTCTTTTATGTCAACTTTAATCATTAAAAACTATTTTTCAGATCTTGAGGCTAGATTGTAGCCACATTTATCTTACTTCCAGATTTGAATTTTGACATCTATTTGATCCCGTCTTGGGATGAATAGAGGTTTTCTTTAGAGAGCCTGAGTTTTAAATTTCAATAGTCTAAAGATTATTCTTTGAGTTTGTTTGAAGAAGAAGGATATGGGAAGCAGAGGCGAGAGTTGCATGCTTCATCGACCGACTCCAACAAAGAACACTAGTTTTATTGTTGTTTTTTTTCAGTTTCATTATGAACTAATTCTATTTTCTAGAGCTTTGATGTAGTTTAGCATTCAACACACAATTTATATTCTAAGTTATTTTATTTCAATATTTTCATAATTGAGTGTTTATTCCTTATTCTTAATACTTGCAATTTTCTTGCGAATTATTGTTTGATCTATTGAATCGCAATAAGACTGAGAGATGATTTGTGATTAAAACTCTAGGATTAAACACCATTAGTTGAGCGAAAGTAGAGATACTTTACTGAGATACTTTACTGCGACTATTCTAGTTTTTAAGAAAAATCCAAAAAACTTAATGAATCTCCAATTAGTTAAATTCACATAGAAATATTGAGTTATTAGTTGGAGATATTTTTGGTATTGTTCAAGAGAAAATATTGAATAGTTAAGATATTTTTATCATCAGCTTGGGATAATTGGGATTCAATAACAATGATGAATAAATTGTGTGGGATTTGCTAGGTGAAATCAAACGCTCTAAATCTGTTATTATTATCTTTAATATCTAACTTTTAATGCTCTTTTCTTCAGTTTAATTTAGATAATCCATTTTTCAAATTTTGGTTTTCCAAATAGTAATTAATTTAGTAAATTTTAGTACTTAATAGCATAATTATTCCATATAGGTTCGACAACCGTTTTCTTAAAAATACTTTACTACTTGTTACGATTATGTGCACTTGCATATGTATTTTTATGCGAACAGTCCTCTCTCCAAAGTCCAAAGGACAACTTAGGGCAACTTTTGAACATATTACCCTTTCTCCGTTCGGTAACGCTACGGTCACATACTGTTGTAAAGGCTCCGTGATTAAGTTACTCATTCGCGTAAAGGTAGCAGACACAAAGGATTGGGATGCTCCCGAATCAAACAATGTACAAGCATAAAATTCGTACAAGCGAACTCTCCCTGATAAGATTAAACACTTCCAATGTAATTCTAGAAATTAAACTACACAAGCATCAACTGAAATGGATCAAGTCAAGTTCATACCTGTGATGACCCCTGCATCCTGAGTCTCCGGGGCCACATCATCGACCTCACCAAGTGTCAGAGTGTACACCCTCACCTACATTGTCTGCCTTTGATTCGGCCTTCCTCTTCGCTGTCCTAACCGTCCTCCTTGGGCAGCATTGGGGAGTCTTCAGCATTGGGGAGTCTTGACCACATTTGAAACACTGGGTCCCACTCTGATGATAGTCACCTTCATGAGATCTGTCGTACCTTCCACATACTGGGGCTCGACCCCCATATGCACACTAGTAGATGCCTACGGTATTGCCCTTGTCCTTGACACAAATTTTTTAAGCGACCCCGAACTGCTTCCCTCTCCTGTAAAGCTGTGCCTCTTCTGGCCGGTCGAACAACCTACTGCACCACCAAACTCCCACTTTTCCATGGAGGCCACCTCAACCAATCTCTGAAAGTTCAGAATTTGCTGACGTAATCTCTCCTGAAATTGTTCAGTCCGCATCTCGTCGGTTGTAATGAGATGCATTACGAACCTATCGAGCTCCATGAATTTTTGTGTATAATGCTCCACCGTCATATCTCCTTGCATGAGGCTGTTGAACTCCCCTGCCATCTGATGCCTCATTGTGTTAGGGAAAAAGAGATCATCAAACTCCTGCTTAAAGCGTTGCCAGGTCACCGCTGTGAAAGATCCCAATTCCATCTCAAGGATCTCCCGCTTAGTCTCCCACTAGGCAGCAGCTTCTCCTTGCAGCATATAGCTTGCATAAAGCACCTTCTAGGATTTGGTGCACCCGCAAATCTCGAAAGTCCGCTCCAGATCCTTCATCCACCTCCCAGATTTGAGTGGGTCTTCCTCACCCATAAATCCAAGGGTCCTATGGGCCAAGAAACGCTCATAAGAGCACCCCCTCTACTACTCCCAAGGTTGGGGCTAGAAGTTCTGTTGGAGGAATTCTATTATATGATTTAATGCCCTAGCCATGGCGTAATTTCCATCACTATGTGGTAATTCATCCTCAATAGATTGGCCAAAATGTTCATCACACGGAAATCTAGGTCGCACCATCTCTGCCTGCCAACACGCAACCCATAACGTTGTTCCTTAACTCAAACAAAAGAACTTTCAAAGATTAAAGCCAAAATTTCTGGTACTACACCCAGGTGACTTGTGGCTTTACCTAGATCTAAACCGCTCTGAAACCACCTGTGGCACCCTCGACCCCCATGTGTGATTTGGTTGGAGTGGCGGCAACGGGGTGATGGCCACTCTGGTCACACACCCCATTGCTGTGTGCAGACATGCAATATGTGTACAGTTTATAAATGCAGTGGAAAAAATAATAATAAAGCAGTCTAAAACTAAGTACCAGAAAATTAAAATACAACCTAACAAATAGTCCTCCATAAACTTATTACTATCATCCTGCTGATCAAAATAAGAATAAAAAAAGAAGTCCATCAACTACAACAAAAATAAACCCCAGGTCATCACTTCTCAGGTGGGGTCGGTCCATCATGCTCAAACCTGCCCTTTACATCAAAGTCTATGGTTCCATGAAATGGAGGTGGAAACACCACAATGGGATCTCGCAATCTTAGCAAATAAATCCACAGATCAACAATCTAGAATTTCAGTCATGGAAGCATACAACACAAACATGCACAACAGTCATGAGAGACTTTCCCAAAATACCCATTTTTGTGACCTTACAAAAATAATAACATTTAATTATAATCACTCACTTCAACAATCCTATTTATACCCAATTTACAACCATTTATTATGGTGTGTACCATGGTCTCCCCTCGGGACCATCCACACACTCTGGCTTTCTTGGTCACACCACGGGTGACCACCGTGCACTTCGGGACCAACGATGCCCAGCTCCGTACCTAGCACATACGTACTAAGCATCCTCTAGCCCCTGCAAGTAGAGAGGCCACAGGGTCATGCTAAAAGTGTTACCGTCCTGGCCAAGCCATCTGTCGCTAGGCGAAAGCCCAAGGGACGTCACTCAGTTTTACACGCTCCCAAGTGACTAGAGGAGCTCCACTGAGATAATACACCATCTCAACTTGGGTCAAGATAGGCATGCACCCACAAAAATACTTTTAATCCTTTGACACCAAAACCCCAATTTTACCGGTTTCAAAGACAACCATACCACATAGCACAATATTAATATCACGATAAGCAATAAAAATTAAAAATGCAGATGCATGACAGGCAGTTATTGGATGCAATGGCATAGCACAAACAAACATCACAATTGTCACAATTCCAACAAATTCACATTTCTCCAAACTACACGCGATTCCCAACACTCCACTCGACCTTATGCCGACAATCATGAAAACTACATATTTTATAATCCAACACTTCACAGAGCCCCCTGGCCACTTCTCATTCACAGCCAGACTGCGACCACAACCACATGATAAAATAATCCATGTTAGAAATTCGAGGGTCGATCTGGAAGTTTACTTATAATAGTGGAAGAGTAATTCTGGATGATCAATCACACCGACTTAGAGTACCACTCGAATTGAAAAAAAAAATTGTGAGTGTGCACGTGCATGGGTCGCTGCAAAGATGGGGAAAACGATTAGTCAAATCTGCCCGCGGCCTAAAAATTAATATACAAGTTAAGTGGTAATCGAGCTTATTATTGTGGCATCTAGAGAGGTGGAGCACGTTGGCGGTGTGCAGCGGCAGAGACAAATCTGGGTAGAAAAGTGGGGCAAATGGTTTTAAGGGGTGATAGATCTAACGTGCTAGTGGGTGGAGGAGGGGTGTTCGCTGCTAGGTGTGGCAGAGCACAGTGGAGCAGTGGCTAAGGTGAGCTTTAGCTCTCGAGTTGGGTGGAATCAAGGGAGGATGAAGGTGGGAATGGAAAGAGGAGGGCTAGGAGGTGGACAAATGGGCACCAGACCACAGCTAGGAGCGGCGACGAACGGTGACACTAGGGTAAAATCTCTCCTAAAATCTACGAGGTTGTAGATCAGAGGATGGGGAAGATGAAGGGAGGATGAGAGGCTTGGAGGTGAGTTTCGGGTGAGGGACGCATGATCTATTTATAGGCCTTGGGTTAGGACTCGGCGAACATAGCCGCGACAGCGATTAGGGGTGCGGGATGGTAGGGAAACCACGAGCGTTGCATGCGTGGCACTCGTTGGGTGGTGGGCAGTGGCAGCATGCCTTTGCCATGGTTGAGGCTTCAGAGGTAGCAGAGGGAGAGAGAAAGAGAGAGAGAGAGAGAGAGAGAGAGAGTCACACAGATTAGGCAAGGTACACGGTGGAGGCAGACGGTAAGGATGCTTGCTGCGCTAGAACCACGTGGCGATGACAGGTTGGCGATGGGAGGAGGTGTTGTAGGTCATGGGCCATGGCAAGAGGGGGGAAGAAGAAGAAGAAAATATAAGAGAAAAAGAAAGGGAAAGAAGGCGTGCGGCACAAAGGAGAAAATGAAGGCCTTAGGGTTTTTTCCCCATCGTTCAAAATGGCGTCGTTTGAGGGAGGGAAGGCTAATTCAGCTTATGCTCCAAACCGGCACAGTTTCGGTTGGGGGAGGGTTTTTTGGGCTCTATCACTTCATACCCCACGGGCTGGGCCCTCTAATTGCTCCCATAACACACTAAAAACCAACCCAACACGCACACAAAAATAAAAGAACCCACTTACTACAATCACTTGGACTTAGCAAAAGGAAACACACACACACACTCACAAAAACTTGGGCCCTCACTTGGGAGTTTGGATGCAAAATCCTTAAATTAGAGGTGAAATGATCATTTTTTCACATGTAGATGGGTAAAATTGTTATTTTATTATGATTCAGTAATTTTATGTTTCTAATTTTGTTAATCAGGAGTTTCTAACTCTTAGAAATATCTCAATTTAGTTTACATTATTTTGCGCTTGTTTTTGTTAGGCTTCAATCATTGTAAGTTGGCCTCGAGCTTACTCAGGATACTTGTGTATGAATGGTGGTGAGAAACCATCATTCGTGTTAGTTAGGTTTTTACATATACATGTTAAGTTATGTTATGCCATGTTTTCTTTTCAAGTACATAATTTATTTGTTACACATTATATCATGTCATGTCATGTTTAACTGTTGCATGCCTGTTATGCTATGTTGTTAGTCATATTTACATGTCAAGTCATGTATTACCATGTCATCCGTCATTTCATTTCACACCACGTCATGTCACGAGTATGGAGTTTATCACAAAAAATAGTATTTTTGAGTCAATTACGTCTTTTATATTTATCATGACCCCAAGTACTAGGATGAGGCAATATCGAACTCCATTATTTACGGTTGAGTGTTTAAACTGGTGTGAAATTCTTTGGGTTGACAAAGTATCATCAACAGGCTTCGAATGGGGCCTAATTAAATGGTCTACTGAGCGAAGTCAGGCACCAGCACCGATGGAGCCAACCTCAGTTCACATTCATGTTATACACAATCGAGCAGGTGCAAATACCTGTTACAGGATGCTTACATTACATACTCATAACAAGTAGATATGCCTGTGGTGTGATGCATACGTTAAAATACTCACAACTAGTGCAAATATTGATCATGTGATGCGGTATCAACAGGGGCACACGACTCAAGGGTACTTGTGTAGCATCCACTTGTCATGTTTAATTAACTAGTTTATTTATGGAAACAAGATTCTAAGTTCATCTTCAGTTTCAAGTTCAGTTCAGTTCACATAATGTTTGTTTCAAGTCAATTTAGTTCATGTTAGTTTCCAGGTTATGTCAGCATATGTCATGATATTAGCAAAGTCATGTCACATTCACTCATGTTCATGTCAGCATTCATGTCTTTTTATTGTCATGCTTGTATTTGTAAACTATTAGTTTAAGTTGGTTGTTAATTTGCTGAGATTTGTAATCAAATCTCACTTGGTAGTTCCAACTACTATTCCTCTCAAATGGTAGACCATGTGTTAGGATTAGTAAACCCACGAAGGATCATTTGGATGAGGTCGACTAGACCGTAACGCAAGCACGAGGAGCTCATTTCGTCGATGCTTCAGTTTTGGATAGGATAATTGCTATCCTGGCCAAGTTGCGCGAGCTACTACTTAGGCTTGCGTAGTCGTTATTATGTATATGAGGAGCCTCATCTCTAGTACTAATGATGTTATAGACATTTGGGACAAGTACTATAACTTTTGGACGTCAGTTGTTATATGTTTATGAAGTTTGCTTATGTTAATTTTGGGATATGTTATATCTAGTGCATAGAATTGCTCAAGAAAAAAATTTATCCGCCGCAAATATTGCATATTGTTAGATGCATGCTAGGTGCATTGCATTTTTTATGTCATGAACGGGGGCATGTAACCTTGTGTTGCATGTCTTAATGCTTCAAAGTTTGCCAAATCCCAAGTAGAATCTTGGGGCGTCACATGGTGGTATCAGATCAATACGTCTCTGGGTTAAACCCACATATCCTTAGGAATTGTACCATATAATAGGATCGAAATTTTAGTCTTTCTTTAGGGTTGAATTTCCAAAGTATAAGAGTTGATACGTGAATCTGATATGCATACACGTGTGTTTCAAGAAGTAACACATGATGTGTGGTAGAGCCCAGGAATCCTAGTGGTGATAACAACTAGGAATATTAGAATCTTCAAATGGAAAGAGAGCAAGGATTAGTTGAAGCTGTGCGTCTACTGATTGATGTGCTTAGAGATCAGCAACAGCAGTAAGTACGCGTATCTAGACCAGAAGTTAGGAGTTTTCCATATGAGAAGTTTATGGTTCATCGTTATCCAAACTTTTCTAGTAACTAAGGGCCCCTGAGGGCGAAAAAGTGGATTATCGATCTTGAAAGAACATACGAGATCTGCGGATGCAATGACGACCAGAAGGTATTGTACATTGGGTACATTTTCCAAGGAGAAGCTGGCATTTGTTGGGATACACGGGAACAACTTCTAGTGAGGTAGCTGGGAACCGTAGCCGTTTTGACCTGGGGAAGATTTAAGGAAAAGTTTGATGATCGATTCTTCCCAGATTCGGTTAAATAGCAAAAGGCATAGGAGTTTGCATCTCTGTCACAAGGCATTTTGATTGTGGAACAATAAGCTGCCAAATTCATGGCATTAGGGAGGTTCGTATCTCACCTGATTTCCATCGAAAGGATGCAAGCACAGAAGTTCCAAGAAGCACCTCAACTGAGGATTCGCAGCTAGGCGCCTTGTTTCAAGATTGAGAACTACCAGGAATTAGTGAACGTAGTTGCCATAGCAAAGGCTGAGTAGAAAGGTTTGGCTGCCCAAATCAATTGTGAATGGAAGAGGGTCATGTCGTTTGCTGCATGTAGTAGTGCCGAGAAGTAGAGATATTTTTCTACTCCATGGAAGGGCAAAGGAATAGTGATCAAAAGATAGATGTTGTCTGTCAACCCGCCATGTGCAAAATGTTTTCATGCTGGAGAGTGTGGCTACAAATACGTAGTATGCTTTAGATGCTGACAACCTGGGCACATTATCAAAGATTTTTCCAACACAACACATAGTAGTGGAGCTAGTTACAACTATGAAAACAAGTTGAAACCAAGGCCCCAGGTTCCAGCACGAGTGTACACTGTAATGCCAGGAGACGTTAATGCTGATGCATCAGAGGCAGGAGAAGCTGGGGTCATCACTAGTATCTTGTAATACCTCTATGCCTTTACTTTGCCTTAGAATGGTAGAATTGCTATTAATAGTAGTATCATCGTATATCTATGCTAGGAAATGTCAACCTGTTAAGGTTCACAACTTGTGTGCTATTTGATTTTGGCGTGTCACAGTCTTTTTTGTCACAACGTTTGCACGGATATGTAGTTTGCAAACCAAGTTGTTACCTTGTAAGGTTGTAGTAACAAGTTCTGATGAGAATATAGTAGCTTGTACCCAGGCAATTAAGGAGTGTCCTCTTATGGTAGAAAGTGGGAAGTTGAAGGATGACCTATTGGTGTTTGACCAGATGCAGTTTGATCTAATTTTGGGGGTGGACGGACTATTTAAGCATTATGCTACGATAGACTTTCGGAGGAGAAAAGTTTTGTTTGAATCCCCAAATGAAGATAGGATTAGTTATGCATGAATGTCGATTAAGGCCACCCCTCCAATGATTTCGGCTTTACAAGCCAGGAGGGGCATCGAGGAAGGTGCCTCAGCATTTCTGTTGATGGATGTTGAGAAGTCAGCTGGAAGTGAAGAAGTGTAACCCCCGCTCCTTTCTTCTTATGTAAGCTTCTCTCTTTTTTACGTAAGGCTCCTCCTTTCTGACCTAAGCAAATTTCGATGACAGAATTATGCAACAGTTTGCCATTTTTTCTGGCGACTGCAAGCATCGTCACGTGTGCCGAACCATGACGACGTGCCTCTCGAGATATTATGTGACTTCTAAGGCACTCCCAGTGTTTTAAATGTACTGGAAATATTTATATGAGATATTTCCAGTATCGTTGAGTTAAACTTATTTTTAAATGAGACAATTATAATATTTTGAAGAGCTCCAAAATATTATAATTGTCGGAGATCATTTGAATATTAATTATTAAAATGATTCCAGTTATTTAAAATATTATGAGATTTAAATTATGTTGAAAGCTTTAATTAAATTAAATGGTTTTATCATTTTAAATATATTAAATAAGACTTCATAATTTATTAATGATGAAGAAATATTATTTTATAAACTAAAGTTAGTTTAAAATAATATTTACCTTAATTCCTCTAAGTACTTTTAATTAAGTTAACGTTTACGCATTTTCAAATCAGTATTTTAATATCTCAACGTTAGATCGTTTTGAGGACCCCAAGATGAAGGGACTGGATTAAATACCCAGACCCCTCTCTCTTTCCCTCACTTTTCCCCAGCTCTCTCTCTCTCCTCCCTTGCCCCTCAAGCGTACGTTGTACGCAGCTCCTCCCACGCTGTAGCTTCCGTCGCACAGCCCGGTGCCGCCGTGCGCCGCCAGCTCTCACCGCCGGCACCGTCGCACTCCTCTCCCTCTGGCAAGCCTCCCCATGGCAACCTCTCTCCCTCACGCTCTCTCTTCCTCTCCCTTGGAAGTGCAAAGCCAGAATGGGCTTGATGCACGTAGCGCCACCGTGCGCTGTCCTCCGACGCCACCACTTCCACGGCAGCTTCCTCTACTATCGGCCACCACCCTCCAACAAAACTAGCACCTCCTATGCAGCCACCTTCCCTGTAGCATGCATGCACAAGAGACCCACGCATGGCTTCACCGTGCGTGACCTCTAGCCCCGCCGTGCGTGACACCCACGGCCACCAGGCACCACCATGGACCTCTCCTCCCCTTCCCCTTCTTCCTTCATGTGACCCGAGGCTAGTAGCCCTCCTCTATCGCACGGCCTCCCTCTCTCTTTAACTCACGGGTTGCACCGCCACCCAAGGTGGGTAACCACCGTCATCAACTTTCTCAGGCCACCACCAAGCTATATCAACCACCCATGGCCCCGATCTGTCATTCATGCACGCACACTCTCTCTCACCCTCCCACGGCCTTTCCTCCACTGTGCGGCCAGATCTGCCACTGTGAGCCACAGTGGCACCACCTCGACTCCACTACGAGATCCACCGCATTTTCCTTAGCCAAGCCCTAGGTCCAAACTACCACTTTATGTGGTGGGTAATCACTGCACGTAATGGACAGTCACTGCGCGTGACTGACCGCCACTGTACACGGCTAGAGCCGCCATGTTATGCCCCTACCACCATCACAAGGCCTTCACGAGACCTTCCAAGACCACACTTAGCTATCCAAACGCCCAAACAGTTAACGTACGTGGGTTAGCCACCACGTACGACCTCTCCAACGTCATTGGCTGTGACGGTCAACGGGCAACGCACGGGTTATCCCGTCGATGGTATAACCCTCTATCTCTCGTTATTTATGTTAGATATTGATTAGTTGATTAGGTTGTGGACTGTGCTGTTAGTATTTGTGGAGTTCGCTGTATTGAGATGTGCTATGTAGTGCACTGTGAAGTGTTGGGATATCTGTGTAGTGTGGTGATGTGATGTGCCCTGTATGTGAAGTGTTGGGCTTATTATGTAGTGCGCTATGAAGTGTTGGGCATTCTGTGTTGTGAAGTGTGCGGTGAAGTATGATTGTGGAGTTTGTGCTGTAATTATGGCGTGGTTGTGCCGTGTAATGTAGTTGTGGGGCATGTGCTGTATTGGTGTCGTGGTATGTGGAGTGGGAATAGTACATGCTGAGTGTACTCAGTGTGTGGTGTAGTGTGAGACAAGGAGAGTATATGTAAAATATACCCTCCTGGCATATTGTGGAATGGGAAGAGTACATACTGAGTGTACTCTGTGTGTGGCATAAAATGAGATAAGGAGAGTATATGTGAAATATACTCTCCTGGCGTATTGTGGATTGGGAAGAGTACACACTGAGTGTACTCTGTGTGTGGCATAAAGTGAGATAAGGAGAGTATATGTGAAATATACTTTCCTGGCGTATTGTGGATTGGGAAGAGTACACGTAAAGTGTACTCTGTATGGCGTGGTGTATGAATGGAGTACACATGAAGTGTACTCCATGTGGTGGAGTGACGCACCATGTGGCGGGTATGCCATCATGGTGATGTGACGTAACGAGTGTATTTTGTGTGGCATGTTATGTATGAAGAGTGTACACATGGAGTGTACTCTATGTGGTGGAAAGGTGCACTATATGGCATGTATGCCATAACGGTGATGGGTCATAGCGTGTATGAATGGAGTACACGAGGAGTGTACTTCATGTGGTAGAATGATGCATCGTATGGCGGGTATGCCATATTGATGATAGGTTGTAGCGTGTGGAAAGGGAGTATACTTGGAGTGTACTCCACGAGGCAGCGACACTCCGTGTGTCGGGTCGCAGAGATAAGGATGGTTGTGCAGTTGATGGGCGTGAAACGAAATGAGTAGTGTCGGGAACTGTGGAACAGTGTCCCGAAGTAGTTATGGTGCAGTCTGTAGTCTGAGGTGACAAGTGTCACCGTGATGGACTTATGGCTAGAAGTATGGGTGTAGTAGTAGAATAAGTGTAAGAATGCGCAGCGGAAGCATGACTGGGCAACGTCACGCAGTGACGTGGTTACTGACAGTCGTGCTTACGATGGATAAGGAGTTAGCCTTGGAATGGCGTAATGGGAACGTGACGAGATATCACGATGTGATGGGAGTACGTGAGGAACCGTACTCGTGATGAGTAAGAAGTTGGCGTAGAAGTGACGTAACAGGATGTCAGGTGACGTGACGCAAGGCATAGTTGTGATTGGAGTCTTGTCGCGTTAAGTGTTGGGATGAACTGTAAGAAAGGACGGCTAGCTTGAAGAGTCATGTTGGCCGGGTTAAGAGAATGTTGGTATCGGAATATGGCCCTCATCCCTATGAGCAGGTGATCAACATGTTATATGTTGATCTTAGGTAATACAGGGGTAAGGTACATGTGTAGTCTGGGAGACACGTGTACCAGACAGATTCACCATATGTAATGGCTAATCTGTCTTGAGCACAGTTACACGGTGCTTAAACCTCAGAGTTGGCGTAGAACCGTGTGTCTTGTATGGATGGAAATAAGGATTAGTATGGGCTAAGATGTATGGAGGTAGTGACGGGTGTATTGTCTAGGATTGGGATACATGACTTAGTTGGTCTAAGTCATGCATCAAGATGAGTTCAATAAGGAGAATAAAGATGAATGTCTTAGTGTCTCAATCCTAAAGTGAATCATGGGTTCATTTTAGTGAATGAGCACTCGAGGCAAGACCTGAGTTGGAAGATGCGGTGACCGCAATGGGTCCCCGAAGGTTTTAATGTAGTAAAAGACACGTAAGTGCACGGGATAGAATGAGAGTGTTCTAAGTATAGTGTAGTTCTGTTTCTAGTTTAAGTGGCTTATGCACTAGATAGAGAATGACGTTAAGGTTATGTATGCATGTAGGTTGCTAGCTGACATGCGCATGAATGGACTGCATGATATGCGAATAGCATGGAGTCCAGGTAAGTATTACGTTCATGCCCTTATGGAGTTTTCTAGAAATTACGAAAAGAAAACGAAAAGCTCTTCTCTTTAAGAAAATCTTCACGAAAGAAGATGCCATGCTTTTAAACGTATATGTGCGTGCGGCCCTTCCATGAAAGCCCCTTTTTACGCACCCAAAGTTATTAATTGTACGCATGCGGATGGATGACTATAAGATGTATCTATTTTACGTATTTTCAAAGAAAACGAACTGATGAAAATGCATGAAAGAGGAGCTTGAGCCGACGCCTTCGTGGATTCGATGGACCGACGCTGTCGTGAGCGCCGCGAGGTGATGCTCGCGGACGTTGCGAAGGCCGACGTTCAATGTGATGCTTACGGATGCCGCGAAAGGCGAAGTTTGAGCCCTTGCTTTATGTTTTATGGACGGTGGGAACCGACACTTTTGTGAAGGCCGCGTGGTGATGCTCGTGGACGTCATGAAAGAGGACGTTCGAGCCCATGCTCACGAAATGACGTTTTCTCACGAAAAGAAATGTTTTCTCATGTTAAATGAAAGAAAGAACTGAATGAAAGCTCCAGCTCTTCAGAGCTAGCATGAATGAATGAAGCTCCAGCTCTTCAAAGTTGGCATGAACGAATGAAAGCATGAAATGTATGAAGATACGTAACGGCCACATGAATGAATGAATGGGCAGATTGCAATGCCGAGTAAGTAGTACTGGTAGTGCACCCAGTGTTGCCCCTATGAAAAGGGATTCCCAACCTGTGGCCACGGGCAGAATCCAGGTCAAAAGGCCTCTAACCCTAACACACGGGGCGTAACAGTGTGTACCGGCCTATGAAAGTGAAAAGAAAGAATGTATGTATGTACGTAGGTACGCATGCACGAACGCACTGACGGGTGAAACATTTTACGAAAAGAAAGGAAGACCCCATCCAGTCACGTTTTCAAATGAACGCACGTATGCACGTATGCATGTAAGTATAGTATGTACGAATGATGAATGCATGAATGAAAACCTACGTTGTTATATTTTAACTGCATGAAGTAATGCTTACGAGTCTTCGACTCATTTTAGTTTTTATGCATATCCCTCCCCCCACAGGGAAGGAAATGAAGTACGCGTCGGGACAGACATGGCCCACAGGGAAGAGCACGGAAGTCTAGGCACGAGGCTTAAATGTAAGAGAGGCATTTTTATTATTAAAATTGATGTTTTCTGCTGTAAACCTCTTTTATTACAAAAGCACATTTTTATTTTATAAACGTAGAGTCTTGCACCCTGGGAAGAAGCAAAAAGTTTTAAATCGGACGGTAATTCCCGTCATATTTTCTCAAAATATTTTATAAAAAGACTCACCACAAGGACGGGCGTTACAAGAAGTACAGGGGATACTTATGGTTGAAGACTTTCTTGAAGTTTTCACTGACGAGTTACCAAGTTTACCACCTGACAAAGAGATAGAGTTCAGAACAAAGTAGGAACTTGAGAGGGCTTTGACGCACCAGGCGTCGTATCACATGGCACCTACGAAAATGAAAGAGCTCATGGTACAATTGTAGGAACTGTTAGAGAAGGGATTTATTCATCCCAGTTCTTTGCCGTTGGGGCACATGTGCTATTCGTGAAGAAGAAGGGGGGTTCCATGTGGATGTGCATAGACTACAGGGAGTTAAACAAAGTGATGACCAAGAACAAATATCCGTCACCTCAGATTGACAATCTGTTGGATCAATTGCAAGGATCATTAGCATTTTCGAAGCTCGATTTGTGATTTGGATATCACCAGTTGAAGGTCAAGGAGTAAGATATGCCGAAAACTGTCTTAAAGATAAGGTACGACCACTACGAGTTTTTGGTGATGCCTTTTGGGTTAACCAATGCTTCAGCCACATTCATGGACATGATGAACATAATATTTAGACCTTACCTAGATAGTTTTGTTGTTGTATTCATTGATGACATACTCATTTACTCAAAAAGCAAGGAATACAAATCACCTAAGTATGCTGCTAACCATACTCAATGATCAAGAGTTGTATGCCAAGATTAGTAAGTGTGAGTTCTGGCTTTGTGAATTAAAGTTCTAGGTCATGTGATTTCCAACGAAGGAGCAGAAGTTGACCCCAACAAGATTGAAGCACTAATGAACTAGCATGCACAAGATTCACAGTTTCTTAGGACTGGTTGGTTATTATAGAAGGTTTATTGAAGGATTCTCTAGTTTGTGTGGACCACTTACTACCTTAACCAAGAAGAATGTGAAGTTTGTGTGTAGTGATATGTGCGAGGCGAGTTTTCTCGAGTTGAATAAAAGACTTACGACAACAACAGTACTTACATTATCGGAGTCTCATAAGCCTTTCATGGTGTATAGTGACGCATCCAAGGCAGGACTCGGATGTGTGCTGATGCAGGAAGGAAGAGTAGTCACCCATGCTTCACGTCAACTGAAGGATCAGGAACATAATTATACTCATGACTTGGAGTTGGCTGCTATGGTTTTTGCTCTTATGATATGGAGACATTACTTGTATGGCGAAAAGTGTGTAAGTTTTTACGGATCACAAAAGCCTTAAGTACGAGGCAGAGGAGATGGTTGGAATTGATTAGTGACTACCAATACGACATAAAGCACCACCCCGAAAAGGTCAATGTGGTAGCTGATGCTTTGAATCTCAGGAGCAAAGCAAAAGATTCATCTATTCCATCATCTGAAGTGAGATCTCTTTTAAACACTCTGAGGAAACTATTGATCAGAGGCTGTAGTCAGGAAACCATTCTGACCGCTATTCAAGAGTTCATTCCATTGGATTGGGAGGAACTAAAGAGTCATTAGAGAGAAGACAATAAACTTATGGAGGTCATCAGAAAGTTTGAGAAGTCTGAAGGGCCAAAAGACTTCAGTATTAGAGAAGATAGAACTTTGTACTATAAGGACTGGAGAGTTATCCCAGTCGATCAGGAGTTGAGAGAAGGTCATAATACTCCCTAAATAGCTCATCCTAGTAGTAGGAAGATGAACCAAGATCTAAAGCATCATTTCTTGTGAAAATGAATGAAAAAGGATGTGGCAGAATCTGTGAACAAATGTTCTATTTACATACTAGTTAAAGCAAAACATTAGAAGCTGACAAGTGTGTTGCAGCCATTGCCAATCCCAGAATGGAAGTGGAAAGATATATCTTTATAGATTTTCCAAGAACTGCAGCCGGGAATAACACTATTTGGGTGATAGTTGATCATTTATCGAATAGTGCCCACTTCATACCCATTAAGAATATTGATTCTTAGGAGAGATTAACGAGGATTTACGTGTTAGAGATTGCAAGACTGCATGGACTACCAAGGACTATCATGTCAGACAAAGACCCTCATTTAACATCTCAGTTTTAGCAGAGTTTGCAAGGTTTGATGGGCACCAATCTGAAGTTCAGCAGTGCCTACCATCTCCAGACAGTCAGACTGACTGAAAGTACGATATAGACTTTAGAAGACATGCTTAGGGCTTGTGTCCTAGAGCATGAAGGGAACTGGGAGAAGCAATTACCTTTAGTAGATTTTGCATCAACCAACAACGGCCAGGAAACCATTTAAATGGCACCCTATGAAGTTTTATATGGCAGGAAGTACAGATCTCCTTCATATTGGGATGAAGTTGGATAGAATTTGAAGTCGGAGATTGGGTTTATGTAAAAGTATCTCCTATAAGAGGAGTAAACCATTTTGGTGTTAAGGGAAGTTAAGCCAGAGATACGTGGGGCCCTACAAGATATTGGAATTCCACGGAATTCATAATTGATTCCAACTGAGTTCCACGGAATTCATAACTGATTCAATATGTCTTCAATGAAAAGAGTTTTGGAGATCATATACCAGCAGTTGTAGACCCCAACAAAGCCCCTCCCGCATCGACTAGTAACTATATGTCCGGTGATGGACAATAAGCTTGGTAAGCAACATCTTCTCTTTTAGTTGTTAATGGATATTTTTGTTTTGTGTTATAACACCCGGACCCAATCAAACTCATTTTTATTTATTTATTTATTTTGTTATTTATTTATTTTGTTTTATTTTCTTCACACGTAAATTTTTCTTTTGCATGTTTAATTTTTTTTTTCGTTCTTTCCGTCTGTATTTCTTTTTCACCCGTAAGTCTCCTTTTCGTCCACGACATGCACACACACACACGACTCTTCTCCGTCCACATGCACGTTACTCTCTCATCTCTAGGGTTTTATTTGTGGTCATCTTTTCATCTATATATTTGCACGTTCTTCTCCTTTTTCACGCCTCAGCCTCAATCACCCATCGTAAACTCGTTGCTGTCGCACAATTCATCCACACTCCATTGTGAACCTCAGCCCAGACCCCACCATCGTGCCCACTGCCCAGACCCCGCGAATGTAAGCCTCAACCACCACACTATCGTAGCCTGCGTCCTTGTACGTTTGTAGCAAACACCTTCGCACCGCCACCTCCATCTCCACGTAAAACCGAAGCAACCCACACGTCTTGCCCCATGCACGACGGAAAACACTAGCCCGAAGCAGAATTGACCACTGCAAGCCTCCATCGGCAGCTGTACGACCTGCAGATAAACCCCGGAAGGAGCCAAAACTGCTCTATTTTTGCATCAAGAAACAGAGTACTTCCATAGCCAGACCATCTTTCCCAAGCACGCGTTCAGCCACTATCCTCGATGGAAACGACCATAACCCGGTCTTGCTACGCCCTGCACCACCTTGCTACACTGCCGCCGGCTCAAACCACCACCCTCTCTCTCGGTAACACCTCCATGCACACGCCGTGTGTCACCCTTTATAGCATGACTTTGTCTCTCTCTCACCGTGTTTCTCTCTCTCTCTCTAGTCCAGTGCTCCACCGAGATCATCGCCGTCTGCCAAGCCCCTCGCTACGTCACACGTTGCCGCGTGATTTTCCTCCATGAGTAATCCCTGCCATACGTGTTCTATTGTTTTACGTAGGTTTTGTTTAGTTTTCAAGGAATTAATTGAAATTACCATAATACCCTCTAATAGATGATTTATTAATGAGCTTTTAATTTATATTATGTAATAGTACACTCTTATATATTTAGGATTATAGAAAATCACTTAAGTATTTTTTTTTAACATGTTATTAAGTAAAGATTTATTTTAAGAGTAAATAATATTGGTGTAATGTTCTTTTTACAATTTAGATCTGATTTAGTCTATTTAAAAATAGTTATGGTTTATTTTAAAATAGTTTGAGATAATTATATTATCTAGTATTAAACTTTATAAGTTGCTTTCAATAATAAATAGATCAAACTTTTAAATGTTTTAGTCATAGTTATTAAATCATCAGTGATGATTTTAGAAAGTGATTAGTTGAATTTTAGGTTTTGAGGAATTTAATAGGCTATTTTAGAAGCGTAGGATTGAATATCGAAATATGAGATTTAATTGGAAATTTACGAGAATTATGTGATTATTTTATAGGTGACGATTAATTATTGTTTGACATTTTTAAGGAAAATTCTGAAAAAGCTAAGAAGTCCATGTAAGCGGGGTTCCTATGCTAGACTTTGCACAAAATAAAATTAGCTGAGGTCCTTTTTGGAAAATGTGCATGTTTTGTTATGAAAAGAAATCTGAAAACAACCACGGATATTTGTTCTGCATTACTCATGAGATTCTGTTTAAGAAGAAATTATTTTTTGTCATGACTGGTGTAGACATGAACTTATTTTTGACTTTCTGTTTTTGAACTTTGAAAAGAGAGCGAATATGAAATTTGTGCATAAATATTGTAAATATGCTTTGAATCTGTTTTGATTACGAAGATAATATGATTTTGTTCAGTACTCTGTTTGGATAAGATGTGATCTCTGAAAACATTTGGCATGACTCTTTGATTCTGAATTTGATTATGCTTCTGTTCTATTCAGTACGGCCCTGCCACGGGTTATAATAGTGGATACGGCCTAACCACGGGTAATAATAGTGAATACGGCCCAACCACGGGTTACAATAGTGGATAAGGCCCAACCACAGGTAATAATAGTGGATACGGCCCAACCACGGGTTATAATAATAGATACAGCCCTGCCACGGGTTATAGTAGTGGTCTCTGTTTTGAGTGCACACCTTGGTGACAGAGTGATTTATGTTCTGCTTGGTTATCCGCAGATTGCACAACCCTACCACCAGAGTTATACATGGCTTATGTTCTGATATGATGTTCTAATGATGATGATGATCATTTATGCTATGCCAAAAGGATATTTTTGAATGAAATTATTTTTAAATCTTCGCTCTAATAATTTGATAACATGTTTTGCTTCTGCACTCTGAAAATGAAAATATTTTATTATGCATTCTGATTTCTATAAATGCTCATGTTTACACACTAGTATATGTCCTCTGCTTACTGAGTTGTTGATAACTCACTCCTTATCTCCATATATTTTTTTCAGATAATTTTGATGTTTCAGCTGGAGAACAAGAGTAGGAAGTTTTAGCAAGGTGTGATGATCGAAGTGGAATAAGTGCCTGAGGGTACAAGTGCTTATTTGAGAGTTGTAGTTAGTAAACTGATTTTATTTTTCGGGTATTTTGATTTGATGAGTTAAGGATAATTTCGAGTTTTGAAGAGTTTTTAATTTATGTTATTGAGATTCTCTTTATTGTCCCCATGGAGGAACTTAGATA
The DNA here is from genome assembly GCF_004785595.1 of Juglans microcarpa x Juglans regia. Classification (NCBI taxonomy): domain Eukaryota; kingdom Viridiplantae; phylum Streptophyta; class Magnoliopsida; order Fagales; family Juglandaceae; genus Juglans; species Juglans microcarpa x Juglans regia. Next base: position 7,590,942 of record NC_054605.1, read on the forward strand.
TTTAGATTGATTAAATGGATTATCATTGTTTCGGATTTTCTGGATTTTTAGTTGTGTTATTTAAGTTGATTTTAGATATTAAGAGTTAACTCTCTGGACCTCCGGGATCGGGGCGTTATATGTGTCCATGCATAGATTTTTAGGAAGAAATCTTTTTTTTAGGAGGGGAGGATGTAACAGCCCGCTAGAAAATTTAATGGATGAATTTCTTTAGATTTTAGGAACGTTGTGAAAAATCCAGAAAGATCTCACGAATCAAGCAATTGCATAGAATTTAATCTATCAGCTTAGTTAGTTTTTTACCCACTTTAGTGATAGAAATGTACTTCTATTTATTTGAGGTACTTAGGAGTATAGGATTGAGAAACGACTTGTACCATTAGTCTCAAATGAGTATTTAAGATTTTATGGCGCAATAAAACGATTTATTCGAGATGCTTAGGAGTCAAAATTCACGAGATGAATTGCACTCCTAGTTTTGTAGGATTATTTAGGATTTTATAGTGCAAAGTTGTTTTCACCATTTTCGGAGTTAATAGTAACTCCTATGTTAAGCACTTAGTCCATTCGTTTTCAAATCACATTGTGGATTGTCCAAATCAGTCTAGTGAAGTTTTATTCAGACAAATGACAAAATCTTAGCTACACTTGGTGAATACTATAGGACACTTGCCACCAAGAGGAACCATGAAATGGAAATATGAAGGAAAGGAAGGAAAATCAAGCGTTGTGAGCATCCCACCTAAGCCAAACACTGTTCCATCCAACCATTTTTTTTTGTGTCAAACCAAAGAGGGTTTCAGCCCTAGTGAAAGCCTAAATATTTAGGATCTAATTGAAATCCCAAAACAATGGTAAAAACGGAAACCCTAAACGATTTTCCCAAACCCCATTTTGTTTACTATTTAATCAGCTGATTAAATCACTTCCATATACTACTAACCATTTAAATTCATGTCATTATACCCTTATTTATTCTTTTATACCTTGTCAATTTCATTGGGCCAAGAAAATTGGATTTGGGCTTGTTAGAAGCCAAAACCCCAAACTAAACCCTATTGAAAACCCCAATGAAGCCCAATCGGTTAAGGCACACTAAGTCTCACTGAGAAGCTCCACCGATGCAAGGCTTCATGATGAAGTTTCTCCATTGCCATGAGTGTACTTCCACTACCCTTGTCAACCCCAAATAGTGGTTGATGGGAGGTCAATCGGCCACCTCACCACCACTCGTCACACAGTAGCTTCCTAGGCCAAAACAGTGTGCTTTTGCCCGTGGTTTCAGTTCACAAAAATACCATCAAGTGGTCACTCTCACATCCCCTCTTAGCTCCCCAGCTCTATATATGTTTTCCATGGCTTGTTCTTCATGTTTTGGTAACTTTCACTTTGCTTTCTTGGACAAAACTCTAGAGGAGATTTCAGACACCTTTTCTAGCTATTCTTACTTGAATTCTCAAAGCCTTTCTAAGTAGATTGTCATGAAACTACCTCCATATAAGTTGTTCCTCTTTGAGTTTAGTTTTTTTTTATGTATTTTTTGTAATTTCTCATTGAGGCGATATTAGTGAAAAGTCTGTTTAAGTATGCACATGTCATATTGGGCGACAGTCTGGATATTGTGTGGATCTTTAATTTTTTTGATGAAGTTCTTGGAAAGATATTGGTCCGATTTTTTTATGGTTTAGAGATAACATATTAACATGCAAGTTAGATTTAGATTTGTTGCATGTTAAGAGCTTTTAATAGGATGTTTGCATCATTTTCGAAAGTTTGAGACTGGAGGTGTAATAACAATTTCTATTTTGAGTAAATGTTGATCTTTTGTTATGATAGCGTGATCCTATGTTGATCTTAAGACCTTGATCTACATGTTAGGATGTCAGATTTGGAGATTAATGGTTTTGATCTTGATGAAATGAATTTGTTTGCATGCTATGGTTCGGTTAGGACATTAATGGTTTTGATCCTATGGTTTTTTAATGCAATTGTTGCTATGTGATCTTAGGTTTAATGCTTAGATCATATTTAGAACTTGGACATGAGGCATATGATTTTATTTCTTGAGGATTTATTTCATGAAAAGCTCGGATCTAGTGGTTTGATCTAAAATCAAAACATGTGGTACTCAGTTTTGAAGTTATTATGCAAACCGATTATGTTGGTTGATGTTTTGTGGTTTTCAACTTAGTAGAGTCTTTTTTTATTTAAAACGACCCTGATTGAGCTGAGTTATTGCATATTTTATACATTTAGAACCAATATATTTTATTTATTTCATTACATTATTATTAGTTTTAGATGGAAAAATGGTTAAGATAAATAAATCCGAGTTGTGATTTAAATTGGTTAATAGCATGATTTATGCGTAATTTTATAACTTGTGCTTTAATTGGATAATGTTCATTCACATGCACAATATATTTTTGAGATTCTATTATTCTTTTTTTTTCTTATTTCTATTGTTTTTATAGGTCAAGAAATTAAAAGCTTGAGAAAAGTCAAGGTACCAAAAGGTCAAGAAATGAAAAGCTTGAGAAAAATCAAGTTTACAGAATGGACTTACTTTAGTATTTTAATCATAACTTTCTGCTCAAATATCTGATTGATACAATTCTTGATGCGTTGGAAAGCTATCTTAAAGGGATACAAAGTTGTCTCTAATAAGGATTTCCAAATTCGAACACCTGAAGTGCAAACGTGGCTGCCAATCTAAGTCCTAAAATTTAAGCGATTTTGTGTGCTGGAATATGAAGACATTAGGGTTTCTTACATACCTTATTTAAGCATATCATTAGCACGAAATTGAAAACTTTTTACAGAGTAGCGAACTCATCCAAGGTCCAATTGCCACTCCAGCCGCCACCTCCATTGCCTACCACCTCCATCTCCATTCATTTGGCTTGCTCTTTTCACTATCTACTATTTATTTAATTTTAGTTCAAAGTTTATGGAGTAATTTTGAGATTTTGGCTTAGAAATTTGGGTAATTTATTTGCTATTTATTTTACTTAATGTCGCTATTTTTCTTACTCTTTTAAGATTTCATTGAATAGTGATTACAATTGCTATGGATTAATTTTGAGAATTTGTGATTTGAATACAAGGATGAACCCTAGAATCTTGATTTTGGGGCTTTTCAATTTTCAGTTCATATTTTGTGAATTACTTTCTAATCTAGTTTAATTCTTAGCTTAGTTTTATTAATCTCTTAGTTCCATTGCATATTAGATTGATTAAAGTTTAATTAGGATTTAAATAATTTCAGTTTTATTGTTTAATTTTCAGATTAATTAAGATTGTTTAGTTTAGTTGATTCTTTGATTGTTAATTTCAATTTGTTAGTCTTTTACATTTCATTTCGACACTCAAAAATCTAAAAATATGAATCTAGTCCATGACTAGTACCCTTTTCATTCTTGTTGCACTCTTCCATTCATTGCACATACCATCATTTTTATTTTCTCATTGTGACTATTTTCACAATTTTAAACGAGTTTGATTTTAAGTAACATTCCCTGAAGAGACGATCTAGGAATTTATTCCTAATTATTACGCGACACCCTCCTACACTTGGGATAGCCTTTGTGCTACTCATTTTTGAGTGAGTCAGACCCCGAGTGTTAGGATCGGGCAATATTCTAGTGGAACTGCATTGTTCGCACTAGAATGTTTAAACTGGTGTGAAAATCTTTGGGTTAACAAAGTACTGTCAACATGCTTCGAGTGGGGGCCTAAGTAACTGGTCGCTAGAGCAAAGTCAGGTATCAACCCTGATGGAGCCAACCTCAGTTCACGTTCATGTTATAGGCACTTGAGCAGGTGCAGATACCTGTTATGGGTTGGTACATTATGTACTCACAGCAGGTGCAGATACCTGTGGTGTAATGCATATGTTAACGTACTCACAACTGGTGCATATACTTATGATGTGTTGTTGTATCGGTAGGGGCACACGGTGCAAGGGGACCTGTGTAGCATCTACATGTCATGTTAATTAACCTGTTTATTATGGGAACAAGATTCCAAGTTCATGTTCAGTTTGAAATTCAGTTCAATCCACGTTATGGTTATTTCAAGTCAGTTCAATTCAACTCAATTTCCAGGTTATGTCATCACATGTCATGCTATTTTCCAAGTCATGCCACGTTCACCCATGTTTACCTAAGCATTTATGTTTTTTTTACAGTCATGCATCTATAAACTATTAGTATCAGATGGTTGTTAACTTGCTCAGATTTGTAATCAAATCTCATTTGGTAGTCCCAACTACCATTCTCCCTAAATGGTAAACTGTATGTCAGGATCAGGAGGACCCGTGAAGGATCATCTGGAAGAGGTTGATGAGACCGCAATGCAACCACGAGGAGCTCATTTCATCGATGCTCTAGTTTTTGGATAGGATTATGCCTATCCTGGTCAAGTTCCACGAGCTACTCCTTTGGCTAGCCTAGTCATTATTATGTTAGTTTTATTATGTACATTAGGAGTCTCGTCTCCAGTACTAATGAAGTTATAGACATTTTGGGCAAGTACTGTAACTTTTGGATGTGAGTTGTTATATGTTTTTGAAGTTTCCTTATGTTAATTTTGGGATATGTTATATCTGGTGCATAGTATTACTCAAGAAAAAAATTATCTGTTGCGAATATTACATATTGTTAAATGCATGATAGGTGCATTACATCTTTATCTGTCATGAACGGGGGCAAGTAAACTTGTGTTACATGTCCCGACACTTCAGAGTCAGCAAATCTCAAGTGGAATCTGGGGGCATAACACTTGGAGAGTAGCAAGGGCAGAAAAAAAATGTGAATTTTGGAAGGTGAGAAGGAGGAACACTTACCTTACTGGAGAGACGAGGTTCAGATACCTGAGAGAACTTTGGGGCATGTGATGTGGTAGAAGGACCACCGATGTATCAGATTTGGCGAGAGGCACTGGCACTATTTGAGGAGCTCAACATCTCCGTAGAAGAGTCAGGAAGAACTTAATGGAATGATCAACGAATATAGGTGAATGTGTAGAGGATGAAGGTCCAAACTTGGAAACGCTAGCAAACTTCTTGAGCTCCCAAAAATCCACATGGCGAGAAACCTGAAGGCATTTAGTAATGAGTCATAGCAACAATAGTCCTTCTGAGTAATGCCGAGTCTTTGCACGATATCATCAATGTGGCCTTTTTACGTAGTGCAGACTAGATATAGTTAGACCCATGCCGCTACAGAATGGAGTTGTTAAGTTTGTGTCGTCACTATGGACTATTTCACAAAGTTGGCTGAGGTAAAGGCATTGGCTACCATCACTGCAAACCACATCGTCAAATTCCTATAGAAGTTTTTCATTTGCCAGTTTGACATAATGCACTCTCTAGTTACATATTGTAACACACGGGCCCAGCTCGAGTCTTTTTTTTTAAAAAACTATTTTTGGGCTTATGTTTGAAAAGTCCATTTGAGTTTTAACGAGTAATTTTAGAGCAGGTTACGGGCCCAAAAATTTATTTTGGAAAAGTATGAATTTCATTAGGCTCAATGATTGGACAGAGGCCCAAATAATAATTCATAGACCAAGGGGTCGGAATAATTAGAACTTGGCTCAATAAAATTTTTGTAAACGTCGAGGATATTGTTGGACAAGAGATTTATTTTAGACATGAGGATTATGGCCCAATTTATTTATCAAGTCCAAGCCCATTAATGTGTCCAACTTCAAGCACACTAGAGTTATAATTTTAGAGTCACTTCATGATAAAATTCCTAAACCACTGTCTTCTTTATATTTAGGCGCATGGATGAAACTATGCCGCATCTTATACATAAATTTCCATTAAACACGATGAGGCCACCACGCCACTCGGCATGCATGTACCCACTTCCCCATATGTCCAAAAAACTAGCATGGTAGCAAACCTTCCACCGCCTAGATTTTCTTTCGGTGATACAAATCTTCCACATCGTTACTCAGCTCATGTGAAAACTGACTACCATCTTAATTTATGTTTCTCCCTCATAAACCACAGCAACCCATGCACCACCTTAAGATAACCTCACCCAAGCCAAGCCCTTCACATACGTCCAACTCATCTCCTCCGCATGCAACCACCTCTCTAGGTGAGTTTGAGATTTTCCCTTGCTGCTAGCCACCGCCACGTGAAACCGAGATCTCCCTACCAAGCTCTTCCATGAAATCTTTTGCATCGTAGCCACTACTCAACCACCGCATCATCGTGTATCCAGTCCAGCCTTTTCACCACTATAAGCCATCGGCCAGCCACATCTTTTCCACCTTGTAGCCACTACTCAGCCACCACATCAACGTGTATCTAGTTCCATATGATTAAACTAGTAAGCTACTCCATTCCTCAACCTTAAAACACCACTTTCAACCGTGAGGAAGGCCCTTGTTTTTCACAACTAAAAATAGAGCTAATTCACGTCCACACCGACAGGCACCGTGACCCTCCCCCGTTCAACTCCTCTGAGTGCCACCCCCACATTGCCCAGCTTCTACCGCCGCTCCTTCGTGTCACCGACGAAAAGCTTCCCTTAATGCCTCGGTAAGCCACTACCACCCCCCGTCTCTCTTCCTCTCACATTGTCTCTCTTGCTCATCACTCTCACTCTCCCTACTCTCTCTCTCACTCATCTCTTTCTCTTCCTCAGCGTGCCGCCGTCATGTCATCCACCACTTTGCCTCTCGCTCTCTCTCGATAAAATTTTTTCTTCCTCCTAAAGTCAAGCTTTGTTCTCTGGTTTCTTATTTCCTTATAAACAAGTAGGAGTCGGTAAAATAAATTTTAGTTTCTTATTTTTAAAAAAAGTCTAATAGACATGACCTCCCTAATATTTACAAAGATAGCCATTAAGCTTTTTGTGAAGTGATTTTCCGTAAAGCAATGAAGATTTCTTTTGAATGATTTTACATTTTTGTCCTTAATAGTAAGTCTTGGCAGAATAGTTATTTGATTAGGATGGGCACGACCTTTAAAATTTGGATAACTATTTTTAATTTGGGCTTGTGTACGTACTGGTCTCATTTTTTTAAGTGGGTTGGGTTTTATTTTATGTCATGATTGGTGATTGAGTGGAAATTAGGATTAAGTAAAGCAAGTGGATATTGATAGATTTGGAAAATAATGGTATTTTAAAATTATGAGAATTTTTGAATTTTGAGGAATTAAAATAAGATGTTTGTTTAAGCAATTTAGGTTTAGATATTGAAAATACGTGGACTAAAAATTTATGGAAGTCACGTGACTATTATATAGGTAATGGTTAATATTCGTTAAGCACTGTTGTGGAAAAATTCTGAAAGCTAAGAGTTCAGATAAGCAGGATCCCTATGCTAAACTTTGCATAAAAATAAAATTGACTGAGGTCAATTTTGTAAAAATATGCATGTTTTGTTATGAAAAGAAATTTGAAACGATCTCAGCTATTTGTTTTGCATAACTCATGAAATTTTGTATAATAATAAAGTACTTTCTGTCATGACTGGTGTAGACATGAGCAAAATTTTGGCATTTTGTTTCTAAACTGTGCAAAAGAGAGCGAATATGAAATTTTGTGCATAAATTATATTTTTGTGATCTGATTTTGTTCTGTTCTGAAAATGTTTTGTACTCTGATATGATGTGATATGATTTCTGAAATTGTTTTTGAATATGTGAAAATATCTGAATTTATTCAATACTTTATTTTGATATGTTGTGATATCTGAAAACCTTGGCATGAGATTCTGATTTTGTATTCTGATTAAGTCTGATTTTGAGGTTTTGTTTAGTTTCCGTTACGATCCAGCCACGGGTGATAGTAGTGGATACGGCACAACCATGGGTTATAATAGTGGATACAGCCCAACCACGGGTTATAATAGTAGATACAGCCCAACCACGGGTTATAATATTGGATATGACCCTTCCATGGGTTAGAATTGTGGTTTATAACCCTACCACGGGGGTTAAACATAGTCTACGGCTCGACCACATGTTATAATAGTGGATACGACCCTTTCATGGGTTATAATGGTGATTTATAATCTTACTATGGAGGTTAAACATGCTATACGGCCCAACCGTGGGTTATAATAGTGGATACGGCCCTTCCACGGGGGTAAAATATGGTATCTATCCCGATGTGATGCTCTAATATGATGAAGATAAGCTCTCAAAGTTTGATATGCCAAACGATTTTTGAATAAGAATGTTTTCTGAAAGTTTCGCTCTGATATTTTGGTAACATGTTTTGATTTTGCATTCTGAAAGCAAATGTTTCTGATTTTGCATTCTGAAAGTAAATATTTCATTCTACATTATGAATTCTGAAAATGCTCATGTTTACATACTATTATATGTTATCTGCTTACAGAGTTATTGATAACTCACCCCTTATCTCCACAATATTTTTCAGATGATTTGAATATTTCAGCTGAGCGTCAAGATTATGGAGCATGGGTGAGATGAGTTGAGCATAATGAATTAAGTACAAAGATGGTTCTTTGGTTATTAGAGAATTTTATTTAGTAATTTTGTTTTGCTCTGTTGACTGGGTATTTTGGAAGGTTGATATTTATTTTGAGATTTTGTGGTATTTAGAATAATTATATTGGAGCAGTTGATTTGGAACAGAGAGTCCTATGCGTCATTGAGAGTTTGAATTTTATGACTGTATGGTTGGAATATAATTTTTAAGTGATAACCCGCGCGGGACTGGGGCATTACACATACAACGAGTGACATTTTAGCTATGATATGTACCAAGTGTGGTGCATCGATCTAGGAATCAAAATTCATTATTCCTCCCTAGACACCCACAAGAAATGGGTAGGTCAAAGCGACCAACAAAACCATATTCTACATCATCAAGAGAAGACTAGCTGACCTAAAGAAGCCTGGGCAAGGGAACACCCCAAGGGATTATGGGATACAGGAAAACCTTCTAAACCCCAAAGGCCAAGACCCCTTTCGCCATGGCATTTGGCAACGATGTAGATCGGTATGCCCAGGTGAAGCATTTTCATAAAAAAAGGAATAGTGAGGGATTGTAGCAAGCCTAGAATTATTGAAGAAAACAAGGGAGAAAGCTGAAGTAAGAGTTGCAGTGTACCAAAGGAGAACTATAGATTACTTAAGAGAGTAAGGCCTAGGACGTTTAAAGTAGGTGGTGTCATGATAAGAGAAGCTAGTACTGCTACTGGGGAGCCAGAGGAGGGCAAACTCAATCAAAATATGAAAGACCCTATATGGTCAGGGTAAATAAATGGCCAAGGGCTTACCACTTGGAGGATGTGATGATTGTGTCAGCATAAGAGGGCAGACCACCTTCCGAGGGCCAAGGGAAGGCGAAGAAGAGAGCCTTTTCTTAGCAAGAGGAAGGCAAAGATGATAGTCCCTCATTGGTTTGGTGGAAAATAAGGAGTCAAGGTGTACAAAGTGTAGCTAGTCCAAAGAAAGTACGAGTGGCACCATATAGAAAGCCTCGTAGAAACATCTCAACGTAGTGTAACAAAGGACTTTACACCTTGTGTTGGGCCAACAAACATAAGGCGAAAAAGACTGGTGCAGAAGGCGAGAACAAGGTGCTGAAGAGGCTTGTAGATCAGATGTAAGAGGAGGTACGAGCCTAAGGTGAGTAACAACCAATGACAAGACCCATACAAGCTTTACGAGATAACATGGAGATGATCAGAAGGCAACATTGCCGTATGCAGAAGCCTATACTCCATCTGAAAGATCACATCACATCTGGAGTGGGTCAGTAAAGAAAAGGCTATGGCTCTTCAAGCCATATCTCATCAAGTAAAAATTCAGGTGTCAAAAAAATAGAATCGTCGTCAGAGAAAGAAAAAGTTGAGCAAATAAATTTTGTAGGTGTCAAACTCTCTACAGCATTCAAATCACTTGTGTCATCAAAATGTGTTGTCATCTTGCAAGCATTAAAAACATTCAACTCAAGTGCCATGTTCCCAAAAGTAAGCTTCAGAACTCCACTTTTACAATTAATCAAAGCATTTGACGTAGTTAGAAATGGTCTTAGAATGACAGGAGCTTCGTAAATAATGGAGGTTGGCTGCTGCATATCAAGAACTACAAAAACCACTAGGTAGTAAAATTTGTCCACTGGACCAGCACATCCTCTACAATACCCCTTGGCACATTAACTGATCTATCAGCCAACTATAGCATGATGGAGGTCTTTTTCAGCTCATCCAATCCCAACTACTCATATACTGAGAAAGGTAGCAAGTTCACACTATTCCCCAAATCAAGTAAAGCTCTCCCAATGCGTGACCCACCGATCATAATGGAAATATTGGGAGAGTCAGGATCTTCAAACTTTTGAGGAGTCTCGCTCAATATCAATGCACTGACTTGCTTCGTTAGGAAAGCCTTCTTCTTTACATTTAGCTTCCTCTTCACTGTGCACAAGTCCTTCCAAAATTTTGCATATGAAGGAACTTGTTGTATGGCATCCTAGAGTGGAATATTAATCTTTACTTGCTTGAAGATCTTCTGAATCTCAGTGTGATATTTGTTCTTATGGCTAGCTACCAATCTCTGAGGATAGAGAACCACAGGTTGATACCCCTTACTAGTTTTAGCATCTGCACTCACAAGCTTCTTCGACTCTGGTCTCACTACCTCTGGTTCTTTTTCAGCTCCATCAATCTTTGTTACATCTTCAGGTGTAGGAGCAACTACCTATCTGTCAATGGTCATCTTTGGTTGGGGAGCTTCCTTTCCACTTCTCAAAGTAAGAACGGCCTTCGTTGTCTCAATAACATCCTTGAGACATTATGTACCTGTTGTTGTTGTTGCCGGTATACTTGAGAATTAGGTTGAGGCTGTGCTGGAAATTTTCTTCTCTCTAGAATGCTCAATGTCGTGCTCATCTTATTGATGGTGCCCCGCAAGTCATTTATGGCCTGAGTGTTCTGATTGTTTGTGGTGGCCTAAATTTGCATGAATTGCTTAAGTGTATTGGCCATCTGTGACATACTATCATCTAGAGACTTCTTCGCAGATGATTGAGGCTGGGAACTCTGTGCAGCTGCATGAGGCTGAAATCCTGAAGGTGCTACAAAAGGATAGCTCTGAGAATTCTGATATTGCTGATACTAGTGCTAAGGAGTGGCCTGATGAAATGGTTGCTGAGAAGGTGGCGGAGACCGGCTTGGCTGATCATTCTTTCATGAGAAATTTTGGTGATTCCTCCACCTCAGATTATATGTATTGGAGAAAGGCTGATTTTGAGCTTTGTTTACCCTGTTTGCTGATTGCATCTACTCAGAGCCATTCTCTTGAAATACTGGCATAATCGGGCAATCTTGGGTCATGTGATTCGAATCAGCGCATATAGAGCATGCCTCTACTGTTTTCACAGCCTTCACATTTTCCATCTCCATGACCTCTAATCTTCTAGTCAATGCAGCTATTCGAGTTTGAACGTCAGTGTTCTCCTTAAGCTCATATCTGTCCCCACCAGCAATAGCCCTCAGTGGTTGTGCTGTCAATGAAACTCAATCAGTCCGAGTGTTCCATTATTGTGCGCTCTCAGCAAGATAGTCAAAAAATGGCAATTCTTCATCCGGTTCCTTGCTAAAGAATTCTCCATTGCACATAGTCTGAACAAACTGCTTGCATTCTGGAGTGAGACCAGTGTAAAAATATTTCACCAACCTCCAGGATTCAAAATCGTGATGTGGACAGATGTTCACCAAATCCTTAAACCTTTCCCAGCTGGATTGGAAAGTCTGGTCAGATTTCTGATTGAACTGGCTGATATGTTCTTGTAAATACTAAGTTCTCTGAAAAGGAGAACTTTTTTGTAAGAACCCATGCTGCATATCAGACCAACTAGAGATAGAATTAGGCCTCAAAGAATTAAACCAAATCTTCGCTTCATCCTTTAAAGGGAGAGGAAATAAACGAAGTCTAATAAATTAATCAGTAGTGGCTCTATTGATAAAAGTAGTATAGGCCAACTCAAAATCTATTAGGTGCTGATAAGGACTCTCTGAATCCATCCCATGGAACTAAGGTATAACTGACATCATGCCATGCTTAATAGAAAAATTAGGTACATCATCAGGTAAAATAATGCATGATGGTGTAGTGGTGCGAGTGGGCTGCAAATAATCCCTAAAAGTGCGAGTGCAAGTGCTGCCATGGTTTGTTCAATTTCAATGTCCTCGTCTGTAGAAAAAATAGAAAAGCTATCTATCTCCGGGCTATGTATACTACTCTCAGTGCTCAATGTAAATCTAACCAACCTATTTGAATTGTCTCTCACCCATGACATGAAACATCAGTCCAAATAACATAAGTAAGGTCGAAGTGACTAAGTAGTAGGTGACAAGTCAAATGTGTAATCAAAGATAAGATAGTGAAAGAAACATTTAAGATAAAAATAAAAATAACGAGTCTAAATTTATGTCAAGCAACTATCCCTGGCAACGAAGCCAAAAACATGACTCACTCAAAAATGAGCAGCACAAAGGATGTCCCAAGTGCAGGAGGATGTCACGTAATAATTAGGAATAAATTCCTAAATCGTCTCCTTAGTAAAAGTTACTTAAAATCAAACTGGTTTATAATTGTGAAAATATTCACAAAGAGAAAATAAAAATGGTTGTATGTGCAATGAATAGGAGAGTACAACGGGAATGAAAAGGGCACTAGTCATGGACTAGATTCATATTTTTAGATTTTTTTTAGTGTCGAAATGAAATGTAAGAGACTAACAAATTGAAATTAATTAAGTCCTAATTAACCTAATATGCAATGGAACTAAAAGATTAACAAAATTAAACTAAGAACTAAGCTAGATTAAAAAATAATTAATGCAATATGAGCTGAAAATTGAAAAGCCCTAAAATTAAAATTCTAGGGTTCATCCTTGCATTTAAATCATAAACTCTCAAACTCAATTCATCACAATTGTAATGTATATTTAATGGAATTTTAAAGAAGTGAGAAATGTAATAACATCAAGTAAATAAATAGCAAATAAAATGCCCAAAGGTCTAAGCCAAATATCTCAAAAATACATCATAAACTTTAAACTAGAATTAAATAAATAGTAGAGAGTGAAGAGCAAGCCAAATGAATGGAGATGAAGGTGGTAAGCAGTGGAGGACGCTGGCTGGGCTACAGCAGTTGAACCCCTGGAGGAGCTCTTCCAATGCGCGGCGTTGTGTGCGTCTTCTTTTTCAAACTAAAAAGACCCAATGAATAATAATCCCCACACTTTCATTCGTTTTTAGCCTGTCGTTCAAAACTAAAAAACAAAAAGAATAAATCCTCTCTCGTTCGCGTTGTCCCAAATCACCTAATGAAAAAAAATTCTTGTTTTTTTTCAAAATGCCCCAGTGTCTCACTCCGTTGCGTGCGTGCGTGGGTTTTCCTTTTTTTTTTTCCATGTGTTGCCCAACTGCCGTTTTAGAAAGAACCAAAAAAAAAAACTTTTCCTTGCTTCCGTCCAAACACCAAGAGAAAAAGATATCTTGGGTCCCTTTTTGACTTGCCTTTTGGTGCCTTGACTTTTCTCAAACTTTTCATTTCTTGACCTATAAAAACAATAGAAATTAGAAATAAAATAAAATAAAAAAGAATAACAGAATATCAAAAATATGTTGTGCATGTCAATGAACATTGTCCAATTAAATCACAAGTTATAAAATTAAGCATAAATCATGCTATTAACCAATTTAAATCACAACTCGGATTTATTCATCTTAACCATTTTTTCATCTAAAACCAATGATAATGTAATGAAATAAATAAAATATATTGGTTCTAGATGTATAAAATATGTAATAACTTAGCTCAATAAAAAATGTAGGGTCATAATTTGCAAACCTGTAGAACATGAAAATCTTAGAAGAATGGGCAAGTTCGGGTAAGGAAGAAAGGTCACCAAGAGGCTCTAAAACCTATAGCAGAATCTATGGCAGAAGATGTGCCAAGTGCATCTGATATTGCAGATAATCTTCTATCTAATCCCGTTGTAGAATAAAATATGATGACTGGTATGGAAACAGAGGGTACCGTTGTAGAATTGGTACCGATTCCATCTAATGTTGTTCCTCCGTCTGAGCCGGTGGGTGGTGTTCTAGTACTCCTTGAGAAAGTAGATCATTTGGTGTTGTCGTTGGAGGTGTCGTCTGGTCTGCACAGGGACAGCCTGTTAACTACAGAAACAGAGGGTGTAAAGGCAATTGAGATGGAAAAAGATTTCCTAGTTTGTGTTGAGAATGCTAAGGGTGTTATAATGGGGAGACTTCAATGGAGAATCTTGAAGTCCCAGTGGTTATGGCCAGTGAGGGGGTGGACCCATCTGTTGTGCGGGATCCACTTGTGGTGCAAATTGAGACACTCGGGGAAGAGGAACCTGCTGATGCACCTGGTGAGGAGACGCTCGTGCTGTAGAATATTGTTTCGGAGCTGGAACCAGATATTCAATCAGAGGTCTTCCCGTAGGATAAAGAATATCTTACGGAGTCTGTGGCAAATGAAGGTAAGAAGAAGTATAAGAAAAAGATGTTTGTTAAAATGCGAAGTTCTTCTTGAGTTCATGCCCGAATTCCACCTGCTCAATGATTGATTCCATTTTCATATGGAATATTAGAGGGATTGGGAACTCCAAGAGTAGATTAAAGAAGTTGATTGGTAAGTTGAAGCCGAAAGTTGTTGCTCTTTTAGAACCTTTTCAAAATTTAGAGGGTGCTCGTAAATTGGCACGATGTTTGAATTTTGATAATTTCTGTTCTAATGAGGATGATCGGGGGAAATTTTAGATTTTTTGGAATAGTACTTGTGAGGTGCATGTGGTTCGAATGGGATTGCAATTTATTTCTATTTCAATTGGCGAAGGAGCCGTGAAGTTCTTGCTCACAGTGATTTATGCCAAATGTACCATGGCGGAAAGGCGATACCCTTGGGATGATCTCAGTTGTAATAATTTGGGATCAGACCCTTGTGTTTTTGTTGGTGATTTTAATATTATCCCTAATGATTTAGAAAGGTGGTGAGGTAGGCCTCATCCTAATATGGCTATGGAGGAATTTAATAATTGGATTCATCAAGGGGGTCTTATGGAAATGACTACGAAAGGAAGTGTTTTTACTTGGTGTAATGGGCAATCGAGTCTTGCCCGCTCCTGGGCACGTCTTGATCGTGCTCTCATGGACAGCTCCTCTCTTGCTTTGTTTCTAAATGCTATTTGTTCTTATTTTCCATGTTCTACTTCAGATCATGCTCCCATGTTTATTGAGTTCAAGAAAGATCCTTTCTTTTATGGCCCGGCCCCGTTTCGATTTCAACAAATGTGGGTGGATCACCATAGTTTCTTGGATAGTGTTCGAACAGCTTGGGGTTCTCAAGTGGAGGGTTCAGCTATTCAGATTTTGACTAGAAAATTAAAGCAGACTAAGGTGGCGTTAAGGGAGTGGAATAAAAAGGGTCTTTGGTCATACCTTGGGTCATATTGATGCTCTTGAAAAACAAGTTTAGGAGATTGAGCAACAGCTTCAATTAAGTTGGGAGGAAAATTTGGAAAGGGAGTTACATATGGTAGTCTCGGACCTGTCAAGTTGGAGGCGACGAGAAGAGATGAGATTGGCACAAATGGCAAAGTTAAAATAGAAGGTGGATGGCAATTGGAATTCATAGTTTTTTCATGCTTGCCTTGCCAATAAGAGGAGAAAGAGAGTGCTGGAAATGCAATCGAATGCGATGGTTTATGAGACGCCAGAAAGCATTTACCAAGGGGCAGTGGAATATTTTTCTTCTTTTCTTAAAGGGGAATCACTGGTTGAGCAGCCTAGACTTGAGCAGTTCATTAATCCCGTCATTTCAGCAGAGGAGAAGGTCTCACTTCTTCGTGTGCCTACAATAGAGGAAGTTTTTTGAGACTTTGTCTTCCATTTCGTCTCAAAGTGCTTCGGGTCCTAACGGGTTTGGTTTAGGTTTCTATAAAAGTTGT
This sequence comes from Juglans microcarpa x Juglans regia, assembly GCF_004785595.1. NCBI lineage: Eukaryota > Viridiplantae > Streptophyta > Magnoliopsida > Fagales > Juglandaceae > Juglans > Juglans microcarpa x Juglans regia. Next base: position 7,606,928 of record NC_054605.1, read on the forward strand.
TGGGAAGTGGTTAAAGTTGATGTTTGGAATGCAGTTTTGGATTTCTTTACGTCCAGCACCTTCCCAAGTTTTTCACGGCATCATATTTGGTTTTAATACAAATGGTGGATTCGCCTATAGGTTTTGATAAGTTTCAACCCATTAGCCTTTGTTTTGTCTTTTATAAATTTGCTCCAAGATTGTTGCGAATCAATTAACAGGTCTCTTGCCTCGCCTGATATCTTCGGAGCAAGGAGCCTTTATTCCTAGAAGAAGTATCTTTGAGAACATTAGCCTCACCCAGGAAATAGTTCAATCTATTAATAATAGACTTCACGGGGGAAATATTATGTTGAAAGTGGATATGGCGAAAGCTTATGATCGTGTGGATTGGGCTTTTCTGCTTACAGTCTTGCGAAGGTTTGGCTTTTCTTCTCAATTCTGTGACTTGGTGCATTCTTGCATTTCAAACCCTTGATATTCAGTTATGATGAACGGTACGGTCAAGGGTTTCTTCCCGGGAGGCCGTGGTCTTCGTCAAGGGAATCCTTTGTCACCTTATATGTTTATCATTCAGCAAGAGGTCCTATCCTAGATGATTCATGGCAGCATGATAAATAATAAGTTTGGCCATTTCTATCAAGCCCAAGGTACGCCTATTGTTTCTCACTTGATGTATGCTGATGATGTAATGATTTTTTCTAATGGAAGTCAGCGATCGGTTTGAGTACTTTAGCACATTCTGAGTCAATATGAGAGGTGGTTGGGACAGACTATCAATGTTCAGAAATCAGCGTTATATTGTTCGGATAAAATTTCCCCTATGCGCAAGCAAAGTCTATTACGTCGTACAGGGTTCATGGAGGGGACTTTTCCTTTTAAATATCTAGGCATGCCGATAATTCTAGGGTGCCTTAAGCAGTCTCATCTAGAAGGCATGGTAAATAAAGTGAGGCAAAAGATCAGTGGTTGGAAGATGAGGCTACTATCTACTAGTGGAAAACTAGTTTTGTTAAGGCATGTTATATCTAGCATGGAAACTCACCTCTTTCCTGTTTTACAGGTCCCTTAAGCTGCTATCACCAAGATTCACAGGTTGATGAGCTCTTTCTTTTGGGGAGAATCCGATGGGCAAGATAGAAAGAAATGGGTGGGTTGAAAACATATTTGCAACCCTGTGGAAGAAGGTGGTATTGGGTTACAGCATCTTCAAGACACTCAGAGAGCCTTACATATGCATTTTGCTTGGAATCCTATACAAGATAATTTTCTATGGGCTAAATTTTTCAAAGCAAAATATGTTGGTTCGAAGCCTTGGTTTTTAATAGAAGCCACTAAAGGGTCAAGATTTTGGAGAATGGTTGCTAGTTGTATCATGTTGTTGTTGAATAATTCTAAGTGGAAGATTAGAGAAGGAGAGAGTTTTTTCTGGTTTGAAAAATGGAGGGATAATGGTCCCCTAATTAATGAGATGCCATTAGTGGGTTCACCCCTGCTAAAAGTTAAAGAGTGTATGCTGTCGAATAGTTGGGATGTGGATCTTTTGTAGAACTTAGTTGGGCAGGAGACGGTGGATGAGATTTTAGTCTCTTTATCTAGGCCTAATTCCGGTAAGGATGTTCTCGTTTGGACTCCTACAGAGACAGGTATGGTCTCTACCAAATCTACTTGGCATTGTATTCATATCAGAGGTTCTCCTCTTGGTTGACATGATTGGATTTGGCATAAAAGTCTTCATTTAAAAATGTCTATACATTTTTAGAGGGCTTGACATGTGGCCTTGAGTGTGGATGATAGATTGCGCCGTATTGGTATTCTCCTTGTTTCCAAATGTGATTGTTATAATGTAGGTCATCTTAAAGATATTAATCATGTGCTATTTTAGGGTGATTTTCCTCAAAAAGCATGGTCTTTTTTGGCACTCTGTTTGGTATTCCTCTTGGCAGATCTTGGAAACAGAATTCTGGGACTTGGTTTAGGTGTGCTAGCTCTTCTTCTCAGGTGGGATTTATAGTTGGCATCATTCTCATCATTGTTACTTGGCACCTATGGAGGAGAAGATGCCTTGCTCATATGGAAGGTGATCTGGAAAGTCATGAAGTTGTTCTTCATTCTATTTGTGTGTGGTTAGGTTCCCTTTGTCATGCAGCAAAGAATCCCATGAGATTGTCTCGCAAGGATATCATGATTCTAGAGGCCTTGTGGATTAAACCGGTTGTGCCTAAAGCTCCTTGTTGCAAAGTGGTTAAGTGGCTTAAGCTGCTGTCGGGATGGTACAAATTGAACACGGATGGTAGTAATCTTGGAAACCCAGGCACTTGTGGCATTGGTGGGGTTATTCAAAATGATTCAGGTTGACTTGTCCAGGCTTATGCATCTCATATTGGTTTCGGTTCTAATAACAAAGCGGAACTTCTTGGTTTCAGTTCTAATAACAAAGCGGAACTTCTGGCGCCCCTTCAAGGTTTGAGAATTTATAAAGCATTACATATTTCTAATGTGATAGTAGAAATGGATTCGATGGTAGTTATGTCCTGGTGGATTAGAGGGCGATGTGGTGTAGAGTACTTAGAGGATTTTTGGGAGGAACTTGTTGGATTGTCTCGCACTATTCATTGTCGTTTTCAACTTGTGTTTTGTGAAGGTAATATGGTGGCGGATTGGTTAGCCAAGGAATGGGCCTCAGGCACCGATATAGTTTATTCTAATAATTGCAATAAGCCTCAGATTCTTAGATGATTGCTCCGTTTGGATTTCTTAGCCCTCCCATCTTTAAGATGTTAGTTTGTCTGATTTTTGTGGTTTTGTTTTCTTTTTCGTTCCATAGGATTGTTATAGATTGTTTTCTTAGTTGCGGTCTTGTTGGGTTTTCCCATAAGCCTTGTTTGTTACCACGGTATTTCCTACACCATAAGTGAGGGCTTATTAATAAATTCGGGATGGGGTAACTATTGGACATGTGATTTCTCGCTCTTAAAAAAAAAAGTGGCAGAAATGATGACGTAGCATTCATGACATGTAACAAATAATCGTGTAACAGAAATGGATGACATGGCATAGCATATTATAAAATTTATAATAAGCATAAATGAACAGGAATATGAACAGTTCAATCTTACCAATGTACATATGTGAAAATACCGAGAGTAAATTAGAAACTAACTTACAAAAATGTAGCGTAATGTAAGCGAAGCATAATAGTGTAAGGTGAAATAAGATACATTTTAGGGTTAAAATATCTCACTTAATCTTCCTAATTACAAAACTTATTAATTTAGGACCAACTTTGCAAAGTTACCCCTCAACTTATGGGAAATTATAAATTTACCACTAAAAATAAGGACTTTGCAAATGGACTCCAAAACTTACTAAAATTTATATTAATCATGTAAATTTCGCTCTAAACCAAAATATGAACTTAGAAATTTTTAAAACTAATCCCAACTATGCAAACTCACTTTTGGCCGATTCATGTATTGGCTAAAATCTAGGGTTTTGTTGCTACTTGGCCATTTAACACTCTAAGATGCATAAACCGAAAATTACAACTCTCAAGATCACATCCTTAGTTCTAAAATCATGTTAAAATACTAAATCACACATTCCATAAAAACTTGGACTCGCTATATCAAAGAAAATGCCATTACATCAAGATTAGGTCAAATAAACCAACTCTTGATGTTCTTAGTCGAACACTTTTATATCAACTCCAGTGACTCCAAAAGTCTATAAATAACTCTTATAACATGTTCATCAATCAAACTAAGCAATAGCATGCTTGACTAATCAACCAAAAATCACAAAACACAACATAGAATACTCGGTTTGAATGAAAACATAGAAGCCGAGCAAGCATCCTTTGGTACTTAAAACAAAGTGACTAGATCCTTATTTTTAATGCAACACATCTTGGAATAACACAACCATATACATCATATTCAAGTCCTAACTTGATCTAAGCATTAAATCTAACATGTCATAGCAAATATTTCATCAAAATACATTATCAAACCCGAGAGCCTCTAGATTGATTTGAGACTAACTCTTGCATGTTCATTATCATTCCAACAAAGATCTAAAACATAAATCTTCAAAACGTAATTCTAAATCCACAGATCAAAGCCGCAAGAACAACATTTGCAAAAATCAAAGCCATAGAATCATGACCCTAGAGCTAAAATCAAAACTAAGAAAAAAAAAATCTATTTTGAACCAATCAGTTTCTAACACTATAAAATCATACAAAAATAGTTTATAAAATCCTAACATGTTTTGAATCAACCCATAAACTTGCATATAATCATGTTAACACTTCATTAAATCAAGATCTACCAAACATTTCATCAAAATTTCACAAAACTTCCGAAGTTCAACACAAACACAAAAAACCATCATCACCGAATCTTTTCACCATCATCACCCATTTTCATCAATCAGATCTCCATGAAAAATTTACCAACACATACGTGGGGTATAGGTGAAGGGGCTGACTTGGTGGGTGAGTGAGTGACATTTGAGGTGAATTTGACTTGTGAAAAGAGGGAGAAAAGCTTAAAGGAGTGGTTGACTTCCTGCTGTTGTTCCTGGTCGAGTGGGTGAAAGGTGAGTGTCGCTTGTTTAAGTGGCCATAAATGGAACTATTTAGGGCTGGTCATGAGGTGGCATGATAGCCTTGGTATGGCATTGAAAGTTTGGAGAAACTTGTTGAAGAAGCTTGAGGAAAAAGGTGGTTTGGATAGATAGAATAGTGATTTGTGTAAGAGGGCACGATGACAAACTTGATTCACACTCCATCTCTTACACACTTTGTCCTCCTTTTAACAAGTGTCCTAGGGTTTCCAAATGGATACCTATAATTGTGCCGTGTGTCCAACTAAAAAAGTTTCTAGTAATCCTAAGTGTATTTGGACATCCTACATGGCAATTTGACAGTTATTTGGAACAAATGCAACGTGGTGCTCTCCCGAAGGGTTACTATTCACCCAGAAAACTCAAAACTTTTTAATTGCATCATAAAATTCTAAATATTCATACGAGTCTAATGGTAAAATTTACTTCTTAAAATTCTAGTCCTAATTGCCTTAATTAAATAGAAAGGAGATTCCGTCACAATAGTGGATCAGGATCCAACTATGCTAACGAACTAAAATGTAATTGATAACTCGGTTCTTGAAATCTTTTTGAGATTTCACAACATTTCTAAGGCCTAAACAAATTCATCTATCGAATTTATGTTGGGTCACTACATTCTATATGATGATGTTTTATGTGATGAGATTCTATATAATGTCATATGATGAGTTTTACATGCTTAAGAAAAGGGTGATTCCTCACCTCGGCGATACATATATATATATATATATATACACACTTGAGATTTGCACAAAGGGTAATTCCTCAGTGGATGATTCCACATCAAGCTTATATAACTGTGTTTTAATCAAAAGGTGGTACCTTGCCTTCATCTTGAAACATGTATTCTTGCTTAGAAGGTGATTCCTCGCCATGCATAAATATATGTGTTCATAGACATTTTACATGAAAAATGTGCATTATATCATCACGTATATTGTCTCTCATTAGCAATTCTGTCATAACTGTTTAACCTATATATGATTTCATTTATCAGAATTGTAGACTTTGATTCAGAGTTAGCCCCAAGAGAGGTACCCGAGGAACACGGATCAACTCTGCCTGAGCAATATATATGGAGGTCTATCTCCTTTATTAGTAAATGTATTGTTTCTTTGGAGCTGAAGTATTTAGTCTAGCGACCAATCATGTTTGGTTCTCCGTATTTGGATATAGGGAACAAAAAAATGGTTCTATATATTATTTGAGCAATGAAGTGACATATGATTATTTGGGTGATTAATGAATGAACCAATTTACGGTTTAAACCTCTGGTACAAATAATGTTTAGTCTCCTACTAAACCTTTACCTATTTCATTGTAGTTTAAACGTCAATTTACTTACACATCCACTTCCTTGTGAACATTGCATGCATATTATCGACCTGAATCCTGGGTGTTATTGACCAACTAGCACCCTTGGCACCAAAAATCCTCTCCAAGTCCTTTACCGAGGAACAAGGTGCCACAACTTAGTATCAGAGTGCATTTATATGACTCTAGGTAAATCCATATTGTCACCTAGAAATTGTACCATAGATATAGGATTTGATTTTTAGTATCATCAGCTTGAATTTTAAAGTATTGTAGGCTTGATCTACATATAGTAGGGAAGGGTTAAGCAGGAAAGTGATTGGTTTGGGTTATGTCGTAGGGTTTGAGTATGGTGCGACCATGAGTTTCGTGAGACGAACAACCAATAGGTAGTAGCGAGGGGGAGCCATCTGGTGAAGGGAGAGATAGTGAGCTATATTCCCGCCGCATGCAAATTCAAAAAGTCAATTCCCTTAGGGATGAGCAGCGGGGGTGCAAGTACGGACGATTTCTGACCCACAGCTACCCGAGATTCTTTGGTAACAAAGATCCTATGAAGGCACAAATGTAGATTACAGATATAGAGAGGACTTTTGATGTGTGTGGTTGTGCCGAAAGTCAAAAGGTGCCATATGCGAGCTACTTGCTCCATGGAGAGACGACACTATGGTAGAGTGCCAAGAGATAACTTCTTAGAATGGAATTGAGAGTCATGGATAGGATCTTGTGGCAAAGATTCAAGAAAGAGTTTGACAATTGATACTATCCCACCATCATACGACAACAAAAGTCGAAGGACTTTGCTAACTTGGTCCAAGGCACCATGAGTCAGAGTATCGTAATAGTGCACGGGTACCCTATTTGACTCAGGTGCATCCCAGTCATTTGTGTCCACTACATTAGCAAGGATACGTGATCTTTAGGTAGAATCCATGCAGTAGAAGGTTTCGATAGTGTTACATAATGGAGAGACAGTCTTTTGCACCAAGATGGTTGCAGAGTAGTCCTTGGAGATAGGCGGAGTTAACTTGGAGGCGGATCGAATAGTGTTTGAGTTATTGGTTTTCAATGTTATCTTAGGCATGGACTGGTTATTTAGGCACTTTGCAAGTATAGATTGCCGACAAAGGATAATAACATTCTAAGTACCTGGGATGGAAGATAGAGAATTTCGGGCAGTAAATTGCAATGAATGTCGGGAATAATTACCTCACTATAAGCCAAGAAGGAGTTGGCGAGTAGGGTTGAAGCCTATTTAGTTCGCTTGGTACTTAAGGAGAAAGAGCCTAAGCAGGTAAGAGGTATAACAGTAGTAAGTGAGTTCCCATAAGTGTTTAGAGAATCGCCAGGACTACCACCTCCTGGGGAAGTTGAGTTTTCGATTGAGTTAGAACTTGGAACAGTTCCAGTACATAATGCACCTTATAGGATGGCCCCAACCAATTTCAAAGAGCTAAGGAGTCAATTGTTGGAATTATTGACAAAGGAATTTATTAGGCCAAATATATCACCTTGGGGAGTGATAGTGCAATTTGTTAGGGAGAATGATGAGATCCTTAGGATGTGCATCGATTATCAAGAACTAAATAAGGTGACCATAAAGTATAGATACCATTTACCAAGGATAGATTACTTGTTTGACCAATGGCAAGGAGATGTGTTATTTTCTAAGATTGATCTTAGATCCGGTTATCACTAGTTGAGGATTAGGGAGGATGAAATACCAAAACTAGATTTTTGAACTAGGTATGACCATTTTGAGTTTACGATGATGCCATTTGGGTTAGCTAATGCCCCCCAGCAGCATTCATGGATATTACGAACATGGTGTTCTGGCCATTCTTGGATACATTTGTGGTGCTATTCATAGATAATATTCTAGTGTATTTCAAGAATGCTAAGGAACATGAGAATCACCTGAAGTTAGTGTTAGGGATGCTTAAGGAACATAAGTTACTCACTAAACTCAACAAGTTTGAATTTTGGCTGGATGAAGTTAAATTCCTTTGTCATGTGATATCAAGGGAAGGAGTCACGGTGGACTTGAGAAAGATTGAAGCAATTGTGGATTGGCATTGTCCTACCATGATACACGAGGTTATGAGTTTCTTGGGACTAGCTATTATCGAGTCCCCTCATAGCATATTCCAAGAATGTAAAGGATTGTGAGGATCACCTAAAGTTAGTGTTAGGAAAGCTCAAGGAACATCAGCTATTTGCTAAACTAAACAAGTGTGTGTTTTGGCTGGAGAAAGCTAAATTCCTTAGTCACATGATATTCAGGAGAGTCACAGTGACCCGAGCAAGATTGAAGGAGTTGTGGATTGGCAACATCCTAGCATGGTACACAAGTTTAGGAGTTTCTTAGGATTAGCTAATTACTATAGGAGATTTGTGGAAGGATTCTCCAAATTATCAATAAGAACATTGACTAGGAAGAACGTTAAGTTCATTTGGACCAATAAGTGTGAGCAGAGCTTTGATGAATTAAAGATAAGGTTAACTACGACCTCTGTGATTACTAGAACCTCACAAACCATTTGTGGTTTATAGCAACACGTCGAAGTATGGACTAGGATGTGTCCCAATGCAAGAAGGAAAGGTAGTGGCTTACGCATCCATGTAGTTGAAGGACCAGGAGAAAAAACTACCCTACTCATGACATGGAGCTGGCAGCTATTGTTTTTGCCTTGAAGATTTGGCAACATTACCTATATGGTGAAACATGCGAGGTATATTGAACTATAAGAGTTTGAAGCACCTCTTCACTTAGAAGAACCTCAATATGAAACAACGAAGATGGTTGGAGACCATAACTAATTATAGGTGTTAAAGCAAGTACCATCCGGGGAAGGCTAATTTAGTCGCTGATGCGCAAAGTCAAAAGTCAAGGTCGAAGTGCGTGGAAGGTTCCACAAATGTGGAATCACTTCCTGAAGGAATAAGGCACCTATTGGTGGAGGATTCACCATAGGAGGAAATTCTCACCGCAATGCAACAATTAAGGGTGAGTGATTTCAATGAACTGAAGATCCAACAGAGGACGGATCCAAAGCTACTAGAGATCTGGAGAAAAGTCCGAAAAGGGAAAGGACCCCTGCATTTTAGCTTGGGCGAGAATGGAACCTTGATGTATAGAGGGCAAAGAGTAGTCGTAACTAATTTGGAAATTTTAGAATGAATATTAGCCGAAGCCCATTCTTGCCATATTTCATATATCCCAAAGGCACAAATATGTATCGGGATCTCAAGAAAGGCTTTTAGTGGGAAGGGATGAAGCAGGACATTGCCCACTTCATCAAGAAGTGTACTACATGTCAAGGGGTGAAGGCTAAGCATCAAAAACTAGCCCGAAATTTACAACTCTTACCCATTCCAAAGTGGAAGTGGGAAGATGTAGCCATGGACTTTGTGGTTGAGTTACCCAAAACCCGAAGCGGTAAAGATGTTATTTGGGTAATCATAGATAGATTAACTAAGAATGCCCACTTTTTACTTGTCACTACTACAAATACATTGAGTAACCTCACTTGGTTGTACATAAGAGAGATAGTAAAGCTTCATGGAGTACCCAAGACCATAGTGTCGGATTGAGATTCAAGATTTGCATCTCATTTTTGGAAGAGTATGCAAGTAGGAATGGGCACTAAGTCGAAATTCAGTAGTGCTTACCATCCTCAGACCGATGGACAATCGAAAAGGACAATTCACACGTTGGAAAATATAATGAGAGCATGCGTGTTGGACTTTAAGGGTCCATGGGCCTGGGTATATCTCAAGGTATCACCCATGAAAGGGGTGAAGAGATTTGGGCTAAGAGGAAAACTAAATCAAGATACATTGGACCTTACCTAGTAGTGAAAAAGGTAGGATGACGGCTTATCATGTTGCGTTACTTACGAAATATGAAGGGATTCATAACATGTTCCAAGTTTGCTAGTTGAGTTTTTGGAAACAAACAACTTTGAGTGATTAACCAAAATCTAGTTCCATTGCAACCGAATCTCACCTATGAAGAGAGACCAGTATGAATTATAGACTGGAAGGAGCAAAGATTACGATCTAAAATCGTTCCATTGTTGAAGGTGCAATGGGGAGATGCGGGAAACAAAGAGTTTACATGGGAAAGTGAGTGGGTCACGTTGGACCAGTTCCCATATTTATAGAAGTCGTAGTAAGTGAGCTGTAATGCATGACCTAACAGTATTTCAAACAATTTGAAGGCAGAAGCAAGTCTATAGATAGATAAGTCTTCGATTTACCCTTTCAAAACACAGCACTCAGTGCCCTCAAAACTATAACCATGGTATGAGAAAAGAGAATAGCACGAAGGGCAGTTGTACCACCAGAAATAATGTGTCGATTCTTGAAGGAATGACGAGAAACAATGATGTTAGAGGTTGAATGCTAGTAAGTAGAGAAGGAACATTGTCGAGATGAAGAAAGTTCTCTAAGGGTTAGAACCCTAATAATAGAGATGTTGGGTCACGATGGCACAACCAAAGCATCATGAAGGGAGAAATGAACAATCTCGGAGCTTGACGAGTAAGAAACGGACAAGGGCGGGGATTCACCAAAGTCCTACAAGGCTGAGGCTAGTGAAAGAGCTAAGATGCGAGAGAGCACAATCAACGAGTGCACCAAAAGCAGCCAAAGTATAAGGCAATAGAAAGCTCTTATCCCAGTCATGGTTAGTGAAGGTTCATTGGCGGATCTTCGTGAGGGTAGGTCTCCTCCTTAATCGAAATTAACCGAGAACACCGAAAGACCTCCCTTCTAGGTCAACTCCTTTGCTATGTCATATCGAGGATGGTCCTCATCGAATTGTGAGGATAGAATTTCTAATAAAGAGGGGAGGATGTGGGGATCACGCCAGCTTAAGAGGCTAGACCACCTTTCGAGAGCAAAGGTAAGGCAAAGAATAGAGCCTTTCTTGGGCAAGTGGAAGGCAAAGATGATCTTCCCTCGTTGGTTTGGTAAACAATGAGGAGGCAAGGTTTGCAAAGTGCAGCTAGTTATGAATGCCCCTAGCCCCTGCTTGGGATTGGAAAGTAACTGAGCATCAGGACATGTAATTCAAGGCTATATACCCCTCGTACATGACAATTAAGATGCAATGCAACTATAAATCAGCAATATGCAGTAATTCACAGAGAGTAATTCTTTTAAGTACATAAGGACGGTGGCAATAAAATAATCATGGTACCAAATGTAAGCATCCCAAAAGTCTAAACTTTCATAATTGTACTTCCAAAATAGAAAATTGTTTTAAAGACTCCCAAAACACAGGATCATCAAAATACTATTTCCACAAAAAACCATAAGTTATGTCCTTGTTCCTACTACTACTTCCATGGTCCCCTTCTTTTCTTCTCTTTTTCCTTCTAAGGTACTTCTTTAATCTGGCTTCTTTCTCTTTTCCAAAAAGTGGTCCTTGTCCCTATTCTTTAGCCTCTTTGTCTCTTCTATAAGATGTAAGGCCTAAAAAATGAGCCGATCGACGTTCTCTATCCTATCCAGTAAAGAGGGCTCCGATGAGATCTCATTCGACTTGGGCACCTCCTTGGTGTTTGGGGGTACCTTGGTCCTCTTGCGTTTCGTCATCTAAACCTGTCACAACTTCTACCATTTCGGGTGTGGAATGGTAGTGGAAACTACCATAGTGAGATTTTGAGAAATCTCAGCAAGAAAATAGTCAACATACAGTAGATGTCATAAGCATATACAAGTAAACCACAAATAAATGCATGGACGTGAACTTTGATGTAAAACTTTGACATATGCAACATCGACTTTTCATAAAACATCTTTTCATCTTTTAGACTTCTTAACACATGCTCATATCATTTGAGCTCAAGTTCTTGTTCTTATCATAACATATCATGCCATTCTTATCATTTCATAACATTTACATATTGTGATCATATCACATTCTTTCATAACATATCATGGCATATCATAATATATCATGGCATGTCATATTGTATCATAACATAGAGCTCAAATGCCTTGTTCATTTCAAGATTCACATGGATGGATACCTCACGGTTCCCCTAAGCACCGTGTGTTCCCCGCTAGTTATCGCATCAACCAACAATCCACTTGATCAAGGTGACTACGTCTTAATAAAAACATATTCTTTTAAGGCATTTCGCTTACTTTACCTTCACCGTACGGCACCCACTAGCTTTAGGTGCAACCTCGCTCCAGTATCCTTTCCTTAAGGAACCATTCGAGACCCGTCGACTATACTTCATCGATCCAGGGGTCTCCACTCAACTTTAAACACTTCATAGTGGACAAAGAGTTCCATTCGGGCATTTCTCCGTCCTAGCATTTGGGATCGTGATAAAACGTACTTTGACTCTTTTCTTTTTTGAAAATATAGACTCCAATACATGAGATATGAACACATGACATTACACTTTATCATACTCACGGAACATGTACAACCCGAAACACATATGGTCCAATTCGCAATATGCATCTCACAATATGGCATGAAAACATTAGAACATGCAATCATATGATGAATACATGTAAACATTGTTGAATCATACTTGTCCAAATCCAAAACAGATTTGGATTCCCTTGATATAGCCTTGGCCGAATCATACAAGTCCTCCAAACATGGGTTTTCATCATCACAACACATATTCTCATGCTTCTACATATTCATATATCCAAACAAGTATGCATAGCACATATACATGTCAAAAACTGAAACCCTAACTTGGCATATTCGAAATACACTTCAACAAACCATCATGAAAACATAGCATCTCATCCTTTCATCAAAACCGAGCATACATATAACAATATAACGAGATTTAAGCAATGATAAACAAACAAGAGTTCACAAAATATATACAAGCGTTATCAAAAATATGTTGGAAGTTTACTTAACAAAAGTTTGAAGTATTAAAATAGCAAATCTGAAAAATATATTCTAGACATACTAGAAGATGACTAGAGAAACCCTAGTCTTGAAATAAGGGTGAGTGTGAGCGTCTAAGGTTTTTGAAAATGTTTTCCCATGAAAAACCCTAGAATCTGAAACCCTTAAAGACAAGAACTAGCATTTCTTCTAAATGGTGCTCACGGCCTTCATTCCCTCTACATATCGTGTTCAAGAGCTTGAAACAAAAGAATATTTTTGGGTTCTTCCTTTTCTTGAAGAAAAACCCTAGTTTCTAAAGTGAAAGTGTGTGTACATGTGGAAAAACCCTAGAACCGAAACTTGTTAGTGTTGTTTTCCCTCTTGGCCGTGTGTGTATGTGCAAGGAATGGTGGAATGGTTCTTACCTCCTTGTGTTCTTCCTCTAGCAGAATGGTTGAAGATGTATTCTTGGTGGTTTTTGAAATGGTGAAGAGAATGGTAGCGTTTGGTTGGTGAGAAAGTGTGAGAAAAAAGTAAGAACTTAGAGAGAAAATAGTAGTAGCCGAAATCCCTTAGAAACAAAGTTGAGAAGTTGAGCAAAAGACCTCCCATGTTTCCGACAATGCCCTTTTATAGAAGCCTCCATCCCTTCTTGAAATGCCAAAGGCTTGCGCATGGATGCCACTTGGCATCTAGACAAAAGGGTATCTTCCTCTTCCCTAGGATGGCATTGGAAAACCAAAAGCCTTTCTTACGTGTGGCGTGTGGCTTCCTCAAAACCAAAACCCTCTCTTGCCCCACCTTCCCATTATGCCCTTCATCATTTGTCTAGCTTCAATGTACTTGGTGGCAAAATAGCCAAAACACATAGCCCAATCTTCCTTGGAACTCCACCTCATGTGCATGGTTGCCATGTGGCAAGTGAGTGTGTGTTCCTTGTGTTGGCCGAAACCCTAGGTCATCCTTGGCCTTCCCAAGGTGATCCTTGGCCTTCCCTAAGCTCGAGTCATCACCCCCTCTCTCCTATCTTGCTCTTCTAACATTCTTCTAAAACATGTCATTTTCTTTTCCCAAGTAAGATCGTCTTGAAACTCCAAAGGTCTCTTTCTCCATACTTTGACAAGTGTCAATCACAGAAATGGGACCTTGTGTGTGGGCGTGTAAGCCCTAATCCTGATGACCTCATCTTCCACTCACTCCTTCTAGAACCTCTTGCATGCTGTACAAGTGTCACACTTGCCATTTTCCTAGGTTCCATTCTAGAAAAGAACAACTTGTTCCTCTTGTGCCATGTGGTGCCTCTACCAACATTTAGAAATCACTTTGGGCTTCCAGACCCTAATTTCAACCTAGTTGGCCGAAATCCACATTGGCCTTTTTGGGTTTTTTCCTCTCCTTCCTCTTATGGGCTTCCTAAGTCTAGAACTCTAACATCCAAAATAAAACATACCTTAAGGCTATCCTCTAACATTTAACATCTTCCAATAACTAAAATAACCTTTGAATAAAATAGGAACGGGGACTTGGCAAAGTCTGGGTTCTCACACTAGTCCAAAGAAAGGATGAGCAACGCCATATAGAAAGTCTAACCAAAATATCTCAGCACATGGTATAACAAAGGACTTTTCACCCTATGCCGGACAAGCAAACACGTAGGCGAGAAAGAACGGCTGGTATAGAAGGCGAGAAATAGGAGCTAAAGAGGCTGGTAGCTAAGACAAATGGTGAGGTACAAGCCTAAGGGGAGCAACAGTCAAGGACAAAACCTATGCGGATGTACGAGCTTTCCAGGATAAAATGGAAATGCTCAGAGGGCAACATTGTTGTACGCAAAAGCCCACATTCCATCGGAAAGGCCATGTCTAGAGTGGGTCTGTAGGGAAAAGGTTCTACAAGCCATATCTTCTAAACCCAAAAGCATGGTCTAGCACCATGTGGAAGGCCTGTACTTGGAAAAGGACTGCAGATTGGATGCAAGATAAGTTGCAGAAACCTACGAGCATTGTCTCGTCAATCTATCTCTATCATCCTACAAATGGATGGCTGAGACTAAAGGGCTCCTATTTGGGCACATCAAGCGCCAGAAGGATACTTGACGATGTTGCCCTATAAATGGCTTGAGGTAAAAGCCAAAATCTCAATTGTGAGATCTTAAAATGTTGGATCTTCAAGGAAAACAAGTAACTTCAAGGCTTCAATAGAGAGAAGAGGAAGAGTAACACCAGCGCTGCCGTAGTATTTCTCAAGTATGTTAGATTCTAAGACAGTACTAGGGAATGTGGTGTAAACCCTAGAATGTTGAGTATCTTAAGGAATACTTTGTTTAGAATTGTTACCCTAAATATATTGGTAAACCCTACTATGAATAAAGAGAATATTTTGGTGAAGGAACAATTTTACAATGTCACATAAAAAGAATGGTGGGGTTCCATAGAGTCTCCACACAGGCTCCCTGTCCCTTTCGAACAAAGCACAATGGTTAGCTTTAGAGTCTCCACTTGGGCCCATTGTCCCATTTGTTAGCGCACATTTCAAACACTTTAGTAGAGACAATGATTTTCAAAGCTTCCTTGTTAGTTTTGAGGAGGCCCACCCAAAACTTATCTCATTCACTCCTAATGGGGGTTCCATTCCCCTAGGGTGACTAACAACTCTCGATGTAGCTACACCCTTTCATCCTCTTTCTCCATACAAAATCATAGATGTTTGTCACCTTGGTCCTTTTACTCCTTAGCAAAGCATTTGGCATCATCCAGTCATGCCTGCAACTCACATAGGGACTTGCATTCAACCTCCAAGTCCTCCTCCAACTAAGATTGTGCTTGAACAAACATTTACTCCAACTGCAAGGTCTATCTTAGCTTGGCACACATATGTACCAGGGACAGCTGTTCACCTGCCAAAACAGTCTCCATTGCCATCACCATGTCTTGGTTTTGGGCCAACTCTAAGTCTTGTTGGCTGGAGTGCTCTCCGTGATGAGTGTAGGCTACTTTCCAATGCAGGCAATCAACATCCACCCTACCAACCATGGGGGTGACTTCTTTGACATACATCTTCGATACATCGACTTTATCTTCCAAGACATTTTTCACGTTAAGCTACCATTCAACCAAGGAAGTCAAACTCTGATTTCTAAAAACGCAAGCTAACAACGAGATAGCATAATCGAAGGAAGGCAAAAGTAACGAATGTTGACATGCAAACTTATTGGGAAAAGAAATGTGTCCAACTCTTTGACAACTTGGGAAATGCAAGGCCTGGGACTCGCTCATTTTGAAGTGAGACTGCGCAAGGGGATCATGCCATGTGTGAGGATCGTGCCGAAGCAAGGCAACAGATCTCGTCCCCTAGTCAAAATAGTGGCGACAAGGAGGCAGCCGGGAAAGCAAAGTGTAGCTAGTCCATAGTAAGGCGAACAACACAACATAGAAAGCCTAGCAAACACAGTTCAACATCGAACAATGAATGATGGTTCGCCCGACACCAGGCGAGTAGAAGTTGTGTTGAGTGTACCAGGGCGAGCAACGAGTGAAGACAAGCTCGATTATAGACGTGGGAGCTCTTCGAGATAATATAGAGGAGCATAAAGAGCAACAAGTGTCGTACAAAAAGTCCCATACGCCATCAGAGATGTCACGTCTAGAATGAGCCTGTGGAGAAAAGATTACGAACCTGCAGGCCATTTCGTCTAACCTCAGAAGGTATGGTCCAATGCCACATGGGAGACCCTTAATAGTGGAAGGAATGTGGGATTGGACGCAAGGTGACTGTTAGGAACGTGCACACCTTATCCCATCAGTCATTCAATCTATTCAAGTCCAAAGGGAAAATGGACAATCAAGATCGAAGGCCTCTCATTCAAGCATACAGGAGTTAGAAGAACGTCAGGATTGTGACTGAGAGTTTTGCCATATATAAAGAGCTTTAGATGAGAGCCAACATCTTACTTCTGAGATTTGTAAGGTGGTTACTCTTTCTTTTGTTTAGAGCTGCCAAGAAAGCATGTGACTTTAGATCCTGCGATTGAAGGAGCAGCACCAGCACAACCGAAGTGTTAGAAATATTGTTTAGGTAGGTTAGCTCCTATGACCATACTGGGAATATAGGGTAAATGTTCGTAAGTATGTAGTAAGATTAGGGTTTGCATATTCTGCAACCCACCTCCTTCTTACATGAAAGTAAATTTTCTTCATTATGTTTATTGGCTATCTTTATGTTGTGACTTTAAGATGATGATCTTTGAATGATATTAATTCTGAGTGTTGAGTCTTACCATGTGTCTAATCATCATAGACGAGTTAAATAGTCCCCGTGACATTCTTATGGCATGTTGCCACAAGTTTCATACGGGTAGAGAGATTCCTATGATAATCAAGGTGGAACATTTTTGTATTGGCCTCACTTGATAACACATGTAGATAGAGTCCTCGAGTTGATCATGCATGGTGTCCTCTGTGTTTGTTGACCAGGTAGAGTGATTCTCCGAGCCGAATGGGTTGTTTTGGTAAACAAGTTCACATGTTGGCCGGGTAGAGAGATTACCCGGGGTTAACGAGTGGAGTGATTCCCGTTGATACTTATATGATGAGTTATTGTGAAATTTATGTGTTTTGATAAGAGGGTGATGCCTCATGAAGATAATGATTATGCATATATGAGATTTGTTCAGATGGTGATACCTCGCCATGCTTATATAATTGAGATTGTTAAAAGGGTGATACCTCACCATGACTAAAAATACATGTATTTTTGCCTGGAGGGTGATTCCTTGCCATGCATAAATATATGTGTTCATAACTTTATTTACATAAAACAGTGCATGCATATTCATCTCCATTGTCTCTTATTGATAGTATTGTCATAGGTTTTAACCTACTGGGATTTCTTAGGAGTCTCATTGTGGTGATCTCACCTGCAATTTCATTCACCAAAGCTGTAGATTTTTATGTGGATGTAGGCTAGGAAGGTTTTCATGAGGAAGAAAGACCAGCCCATCTCGAGTAGTAGTTACGAAGTCCTGTCTTTGATTAGAAATTATTTGTATTCTAAAATGGAGTTATCAACAACACAGTAAGCAGAGAACATATACTAATATGTAAACATGAGTATTTACAGAGTTCAAAATGTAGAACAAAATATTTACTTTCAAAATGGAGAATCAAAACATTTTATCAAAATATCAGAGCAAAACTTTCAAAAATATTTTTATTCAAAAATTCTTTGGAATATCATAAACTGAGAATCATCTCCATATCATATCAGAGTATCACATCGGGATAGATACTATGTTTAACCCCCATGATAAGATTATAAACCACTATTATACTCATGAAGGGGCCGTACGCCACTATTATACCCGTGGCGGGGCTGTATACCACTATTATACCCATGGTAGGGCCATATACCAATATTATACTCATGCCAGGGTTATATACCAGGTTTAACCCCGTGGTAGGGTTATAAACGACCATTATACCTGTGGTGGGGCCGTATACCACTATTATATCCGTGGTAGGGCCTTAATGGAAACAGAATAGAAACAAAATCAAAACCAAATTATAATCAGATATAGAATCAGAAATTCATGCCAGGGTTTTCAGATGCTACATCATATCAAAACAGAGTACTGAACATATTTAGATCATTTCATGTATTCAAAAATAACAGAATCAGAACATCTTCGCATCACATGCACAAATTTTCATAAATTTCATATTCGTTATTTTTGCATAGTTAAGAAACAGAAGACCAAAAATTTACTCATGTCTACAACAGTCATAACAAAAATACTTTTCTCTTTTATACAGATTCCACGAGTAATGCAAAACAAATAACTGAGGTTGTTTCAAATTTCTTTTCAAAACATATCATGCACATTTTCATAAAATCAACCTCAACTTTTTCTTTTATGCAAAGTCTAGTATAGGAACTCCGCTTACTGGACTTTTTAGCTTTACAAAATTTTTCCACAATAGTCCGAATGAATATTAATCATCACCTATAAAAATAGTCATGTAATTTTCGTAAATTTTCAATTAAACACGCATTTCCATACTTAAACCAAAAATACTAAAATAACTTATTTTTTTTCCTAAAAGTCTAAAATTTCTCGTAATACTAAAATATCATCATTTCTCAATTTCATTGACATCCACTTAATTTCTTCGACTAAAACAATAAACTCTAAATTATTTATTATTGGAATTTAACTATCAAAATTTAATACCAACTAATATACTTTAAATCCTTAAATATTTTATGTTAACTACTTTGTAGGCTAATTTAAAGTGAGTCGAAACCCACTTAAAATAACACAATAGTTTTCTACAGTCAAGCTTAGGCCATCGTAAAATCAAACCCAACTGAAATATAAGTTCAAACACCTCATGCTTGGCTTATAACTTAGAGGGCAAAGTTGTAATATCATAAAACAAGTCTACTCTACTATCTGCGTAAGGAGCTTTAGGTAAAATGCAAAAGCCACATTTTAGTTTGTAAGAGCATCCACATTGGCTTCTTCAAATAATATTTCATGTCTAAATTTAACTAACTTTATCAATAGTTGGCCCACATTGAATTAGCCAAACACTTTTCATCCTAAATATTGTCTACAGTAAATTCATCTTTTTCTTCAAAGATAAAAAGTACTATTTCACCTCTAAATACATTGTTTATTAATATCGGTTATCTCTCTCCCGCGTCTCCTTTCTCTTTCTTCTTCCCTTTTCCTCTCCCGCGTTTCTTCTTCTCTTCTTCGTTCTTTTCTCCCTATTTCTCTCTCGCGTCTCTTCCTCTGTTCTCTTCATCTATTTTTTTTTCTCTTCTTCTCTTCTTCCCTCTTCCGCGTCTCTTCCTTCTTTCTCTTCTTCTCGTTTTTTTTTCTCTTCTTCCCTGTTTCTCTTCTTCCCCGTTTCTCCTATTCCCCATTTCTCTTCTCCCGCAACCATTCTCTCCCGCAATCGTTCTCTCCCGCGACGACACTCCCCAGCACGACACAGCGGCAGCACGGCACTCCCAAGCACACGGTAAGATTTGAAACCCTAACCTTGATTTTACTCTTGATTTTTATTGTTTGGGTTTGATTTTGTTGATGTTGTTTGGGTTTGATTCGAAACCTTAGCTTTGATTCTAGCCCTGATTCTATTATATGGGTTTGATTTTGTTGATGTTTGGGTTTAATTTTGTTGATGTTTGGGTTTGAATTTGTTGGTCTCAGGTAGTTTCTTCGGTCTCGTTTGTCTTCATGTTTGCTTGTCTTCATGTTCACTTGGTAGTTTCTTTGCTTGTTCGAATAGTTTCTTCAGTCTCTATTGTGTTTGTGTTAGCTTTGAGCAAGATCAGAAAAAATATTGCACTGAAGATGAACAAAAGAGAAAAACTAATTAGGAAGATCTAGTATAGTGACCGAGAAAGTCTGATGATATTACATGACATACTTCCAGAGAGATCCATTGTTGATGTACTCTTGCCTTTTATTCATTGTATATACATGCCTTTTATTCATTGTATATACATGACGTCAATCCAATGCCAATGCTCTAAGGATAAATGTTCACTAGAGATACCCAGAGTCGTGTGATCGAGACTCACTGTGAGAGCAGCTATTAAGCAATGGTGAGGTTGCTAAGGCGGTGATAGTGCATTGTGGGAGGGAGAGAGAAAGTGATGAGAGAGAAAGATCAGAGGAGAGAGAGAGAGAGAGAGAGCACAACGTGAGGGAAAGAGAGGGATTACCGAGAGCAAGACAGTGAACTTGAGGTGGCATGAAGTTTCTAGTGGCACTTTTGTGTAGGTGGCGACGACGTGCAGGGGGGTTGGCGACGTGCAGTGGCTAGTTTGTGGCTCACGGTGGGGAAAATAAATCCTCTATTTTCTATATGGTGCAAACAGAGCACTCTTGTTAGAAGTTTCACGTGCCTGGGCGACTATGGTGTAAAGCAGAGGTTTAAGTGGCTGGTGGTTGAGGAGAGTAAAAGAGACGGTACTGGTATGGCTTGCTGGGCATGCGTGGAGTGGTTTTTGTTCGAGGCTTAAGGCAGTACAAAGCTCACTTTGTTTTTGGCATTGTCGAACAGAGGACTTGGTGGCAATGTGGAGACTGGTTGGCCGTGGGTGGAGGCTGGTGTTTTGGTGTTGGGTGGTGCTAGGGCAGCTTTTGTTGTGCAGGAGCAGTGGCTAGACATGGTGGTTGGCAATGGGAAGGGGGCTTACGGTTGTCATGTCTTACACGGCTACTGGTTGCAGAGTCATAGGTTTACTTCCTTCATGGGTGTATCTGTCGAGCAACATTGCGTGGCTGTGCAAGGAGGAGTTGGAAGGTAGACTTGGTTGGCAACAGGCGCATGAAAGACGTGGGAGACAGAGGAGGAAGAGAGAGGCATTGGGCTGGGGTATGGCTTGGGCAGCAAAACTCACAAAAATTAGAGAGGTGTACGCGTTAGGTGAGAAGAAAAATAAAAATGTGTGAGAGAAAGTGATGGGGAGAAGCAACCGTCAGGTGCGTGTGGGGTTGGCTGGCGTGGGACGTGGCCTTGGCGTGTGAATGTGGGATGCAACTGGTTGATAGTGCTCGTTAGGTATTACTCCAACAGGACTGCAGGACTCCAACATGGCTGCAGGAAGAGGCTACTGGTTGTTGACTGCTTGTGGCGCTTCCTGGAAGTAGGGACATAGGGACGTGGGGGAGGGAACGTGGAGGCTGAGAGGTTTCAGGCATGGGAAACTGGAGAGGATCCTGAAGCTGCTGGGGGCTGGTGCGGCCGTCCATGTATGAGGTCTACTGTGAGTGGTTTTGTATACTAAAGTGTGTGCGTCGATATATATATATATATATGTGTGTGTATATATATATGTATATATATATATAGAAAGCTGGAAATCCTAGAGAGGAGGACGAAATGTGCCATGACTTGCAATTTATACACAAACCGGCCTTGGGGTTTTCTCTTGGGCTTGTTTTACGGTTTTAATCACTCAACAAAACTTATAGATTCGATTTTAATTTCTAAAATGAGCGCAACTTGTCTAATAGAATACTCTTAGGCTTTAAACAATTCTTGATTTATAAAACGATAAATGAGCCTATCACCAATTAAATAGGGTCACTTGATCTGTGAATGCTAAATGGGCTTCCATTCGATTATTAAGCCCAATAATACTTATATATATTCTACAACAATAATTTATAAGACCAAAGATGTTTCCAAAATCAACCGACTAATTTAATTTGAGCTTCCTAATATATTAATCTTAATTTAAAAAAATATATAAAAAAATAGAATAATAAAAAAAAATTTATAATATTTGGGCTTGACCTGAGCTCGGTGCTGTTGTGTTTGGGTGTTACACCATCTCCTTTCGAGTATCCGAAACCATAACTGACCACATTTTCCGGCAGACTATCTCAGGTTGCCTGCTGTGCATCACTCATTGCAGCAAGAACCCTCCATTTTTGTCCTCCCCAAGCTTATCCGTTGCCTGATGTTTCACATCAGACATCCAAAGTCTTACTTAAATGTGAGCAAACCACGTGCTAGGTATCCCACCCCAGCGGAGTCATCGCCATCCGAACTTCTTGGGGAGCAGTAAATGGTAATGAGGGTATCTCAACTCTCTAGCAATTAGATTATGGGCACTATGAAAAATGTTGTTTTGTCCATTCAATTTGTTTTCTCATTTTGACACCTAATATATTTTAATTTTTTTTTTTTTACTTAATAGTTAAGGAAGTGATTATTAATGTATTGATATTTTTATATCTTTTAAAAATATTTTAAAATGATAAAAAAATATAAATAAAAAAAATTAAACAAAAATAAAAAGCCAAATTAACCTAGCGGTCAAATGGGCTCTAGGCAATATTGGACGGTCGCACACGCACTGAAAACGTTTAAACTTTAATTCTTCTGCTCACAAGTCTGCAGATGTCAACTTCCTGGCCCATGTTTTTGGTATATCGGTGGTGCCCATTGGGAGGGTAATGTATCAAAATCGATAGTGGCAATAAACATAGTGTTCCTGACGTGAATGATATGCTGATGTTCGATGTTTGAACTTTGATGTCTGGCTGGGCAGGCGGTGGTTGGTTTCAGGTAGATTACAGTTAGAAAGAAGTTTCAAACATAGTGGGGCTGACTCTAGATAATTCAACTGCTCCATTCAACCTTTTTCATTTTGTGTGACTTCTATATAAAACTTGACTCTGAATTCAAACCATTGCCTTTGCTTGTTCTTTTCATTTACGATGAATATATGCAAGACAGCATCTAAGTTTGAACGTCAACAGAAGAACAAACAAACAATACCTTTTTTTTTTTAAGTTTGAATATAATTTAAATAATTAAATTTATTTATTCACATCCGTGTAAGTTTTTTGGACGAGTGACAGTTAACAAACTTTCGGATTGAAATTAAATTACAACTTCACAATTTATTTTATTTAATTTATCTCTACGAAACTTGGCTTTAATTTGTCATGGCATAGCCTATTGTTTAGAGGGTTATGATACGCGCATAAAAAAATAGTATCTTCAAATTCTTAAGATTTTTTATTTTTTAATTATTATTTTTTTATAGACATCCATCTTTTAATTATTAAAAATGAAAAATAGTGCTTTCTATTTTGTTAGGATTGAAAATAAGTTATGTGATATAATTTTGAAGAATAAATATTAACAATATATATTTAGAGTAATGTTACATATCATACTCTTATCTTAATTTTATCACACTATATAAGATGTGACACTTTAATCATGCATCCTTGGATGATCTTTTATTTTTTTAAAAGAATAAATATAAAGATTGATTGACAATGCCACCTCATCATAGTTGGATGAAACTAAGATGAAAGTGTGGCATGTAGAATTTTTCTATATAGAAGTAATACAACTATAAAACCATTTTATAAAATAAACTCATAAAATGACGTGATTCATACGGTAAATTAAATCTATTATATATTAAAAATAAGTTTATAATCAGACTTATCATATTAAATTTTATTAATTTATTAATTTATGCCTAGTTTAGTTATACTGATTTGATGAAAATTGAAAATTGAATAAAATATTATTATAATATTTTTTTAATAATTTATTTTTAATTTAAAAAAGTTAAATTTTTTATTAAATTTTATATGAAAATTTTAAAAAATTATAATGATAAAATAAGATGATTTGTAACCAGCTCTGTCCTTAATTTTATAAAAATTTCTCTATAGAAACATAGCATTTCTTTTTTATATTATTCCTTAAAAAAGTAATACAATCACTTTGGAAGACTTGTTCCAACTTTCACTTTTTAAAGAAGTTTGTAGAGAGTGGCAATACTGTGATTTGAAAGTGGAAGAGGTTGGGAGTCGAGTCGGACAATCTACCCAAACTTTGTTGCAGCGGACGCTTCTTTTTGTTTTGTTGTAGTTCAGATTAGTAGTGTATTCTGATTTCCGAACATCAGCCAGTCCACACAAACACAGACTGTCTCTCTCTCTCTCTCTCTCTCTCCGTTGCAAAGACTTTTTACCTGATAAAGGAGACTAGACAAATCAACGAGCTATTTTTGGGTGTGAATTTGAAACCAGAACCAAGAAATAAAATATAGAAATCGCGCATTGCGGGATCAGGGAGAGAAATGGGTTCTGGGGCTGCCAGTTTCTTCAAGGTGCTTCTCAATAATTTTGATGTTCTTGCTTGGTATGCTTTCTTCCACTCTTCTACTTACTTTACCAAAAATAAAAGAGAAGAACAAAAAAAAAAAGATGGATTTTTCTGGGTTTGATAAAGAACAAGTGGATGCTGCCAGTTTCTTTTATTAGAAAGTTACGTTGTGGAACAATGGCAACGAAAGCTGATTTTTTTTTTTTAATAGTTCCAATTTGTTTTGGGATTACACTATGGCCGCGGCTTAATTTTTAGGTTAATGTGGCAGAGCTGGTGCTTGTTTATTTTCTTCTTCATTAATTTGTTTCATTGGTTTGATTTGCAGGCCTGTGGTTAGCCTTGTTTATCCTTTGTAAGTGGGATTCTTCTTTTCATTTTTATTTTAATATATATCTTTTTCGAATTATAATATCTCGCATTCCTTTATTTATTATTATTTCGTTTTTTACATTCTTTGGGTGGCCTAGATTTTCTTTGATAATTGGTATTGAACATATAACAAATTTGTTTCGATGGTTCGTGTGGTTTTTTATTTTTCGACAGATATGCCTCAATTAGGGCAATTGAAACTAAATCCCCTGTTGATGATCAACAATGGCTTACTTATTGGGTTCTCTATTCAATGATCACGCTCTTCGAGCTCACCTTTGCCAAAGTCATTGAATGGTGAGCAGCAATATAATAGGGCTTGTTTTCCTGTTGCCTTGTTTCCTTTATTGGTTGGACGGCAGGAATTTGGTTGAGTATGGCTTATGCTTAAGCTTAGATTCAAGTGCTATGGTGGTGAATTTGTTGCAACAGATTACATCCTTGGATTTGGTTTGAAATGTCTTCATTACAATGAGTTGTGTATATACTTAAATTGCCATTCGACTCGGTTAAAGGCATGCATGCACATGTACGCTCATGTTGATTTCCTCTCCATTATTTTTAATTTTTAAACAATTTCTGTTCAGAAAATCTATATATTATTTTGCAACTTAATGCAAAATATGGGTATTGAACTTGGCGCATCTAACCTATAGGTTTCTCATTTGTAACTTTCTTCAAGTACTGAGCTCCATTTGGAACTATCAAATATACTTTTCAAGAAACCATTTCTGAAAATACAAATGGAACCCTCATGATGTTGTTGAATTGTTTCACCAGCTGATCAAAATGCTTTAATTTTCTGCTAATTTTGGTAGTTTATAGAGCTCTAATAGAATTAATAATGAAAGAAAAAGGAAAAAGAAAACAAAAGAAAAGGGTGTTGTGGTGGAAGTTATTTTTATTATCTGCAAGACTTTTTCGACTTAAGCTGTCTTTATATGGAACCTAAACTTTAATAGGTAAATTAAATTGCATTTGTCCACCCTAAACTATAAGCTCATTTGCAATTTGAAATGTTCCCCTTAATGTTAAATTTAAGATTAACCTTGTAAACTGTCCTGATTAGTTGTAATGCCACCTCACTGGAAAGGTTTTCCCAATCCCCATCATATTTGATCTTTGTATTTATGCTGTAAATTTTATGTTTTGGTATAATAGAAATTGAAAAAGCTTTAGTGGCAGTCGACACTGCAATTAACTCATAGCTCAGGGGCTTTAATTTAAAACATAGCTTGAACATTGCTACCGACCACATAGTTTAGGGTGGGAAAATTCATTTTATCATGTGTATGAACTCATGTTCCATAATGTTGTCTTTGTAGCTCTAGGCATTGGCTTAGGGGTGGGATCCAATTGGGGGCATATCTTCGGTTCAAAGCCTATATGTAGGGAAAAAAACAAAAGTACTGCAGTGTGCTTTATTGTGCATAGAGCTCTGTCAGGGATTACTTAGCTTAATCTGTGGCAGGATTCCTATCTGGGCATATGCAAAGCTGATCTTAACATGCTGGTTGGTCATTCCTTACTTCAGTGGCGCTGCATATGTTTACGAACATTATGTGAGACCTTTCTTTCTCAACCAACAAACTATAAACATATGGTATGTCCCAAGGAAGAAGGATATCTTCAGTAAGCCAAATGACATTCTAACTGCTGCAGAGCAATATATTGCTGACAATGGAACCGAAGCATTTCAGACGATGATTAACAAGGTATATGCAACCATATTTGTTTAGGAGAATTATATATTAGGCAACATTTTGAGAGTATATTGGTAAAGATGAAAAGACTGGCTTACTTAGCAGTATACAGATATCACGTCTGATCTGTTTCTGTAAGTAATAACTAATGTTTGTCGAAGCTGGTTTATTGTTTCTTTTATCTTGTTCTGCAGGCTGACAAGTCCAGGAATGAAGTTCACCCGATTTATGAAGAGGACTACAGATATTGAGCATTGTATCTCAATATGTTATATGTTTTCAATGTCCAAGTTTGTTATGAAAAAAAATGATGTTCGCTGTTATTAGAGTTTTTCTTTCGAGATTCGTACTCAGTTTTTCTGTTTCTTATTTGAAGCAATCTTTGGTTTGTAAAACGATGGTGAATGTTCTTAGTTTGCTTTATGTATCACTTTTTCTTCTTTTTCCCCATCAGCAGGATTCTATAATACTTGCATGCTGATTCTCCTCTTTGTTTTCAACCAGAGTATCAATTTGATGCAACATTTCAGTCTTTTGAGAGAGGTTCTCCAGCTCATTATAAGCTGAATTCACTTAGTTATATTTGGATTAACAGCCGGAAACCTGCTTGCAATGCCAACTTAAATTAGTTATTAGATTATTAAATCTATCATTTTTTTATTCAATGGGTAGTTAACCTAGTATTTTGTCCATGTAAATATGGCCTTCTCCAAGGGTTTAATCGGTCCGGTCCGATCGGTGCATAGAATGATTTTTGGACCGGACCAAAAATTTTGGCCCACCCTTTTCCCGAATTGAGGTTATCCCTATAGACTAGACTTGACCATTAGCTATCAGTCCGGTCGGTCTATTGGTTCGGGCTAGAATAAAATGAGTCAAACGTAAAAAAAAAAAAGTCCATAATCACTTCTAAAGTGTGTTTTCGGCTCAACTATACAAAAAAGTCACAATTTTTATATTTTTGAATATCAGCTATTCACTTTTATTTGCACATTTTATACTTGAAAATAGCCTAAAAGGAAGTTGGGAAAATTATCAAAATTGTCCATATCCATCCATGAGAATTAGCAATTATCAAAATAAAGTTAAAACAAAAAATTGAAAAAATGAAATTGAAAAATGCAACATCATCCAAACTCCAAATACATATGGTCAATGGTGATAGGTTAGATGAAAATTACATAATTAATTTATATAACTACTATATAAAATAATTTATATATATATAATATTTTAGAAAATTATATATATACTTCGTTTAGTCCAATCCGGACTGCACCGTTAAACTTACACTCCTAGCTTCTCTTCCATTATGATACCATCAAGTCTTAGCAATTTGCATGTTATTAGCTCAGGTAGCATCATCTTTTCCTTACCTCTCTTCTCGCTCTGGTTCCCCTTCAACTAGGGCCCTTCAGTCTTTCCCCCATATGTCCCATGTCCATAGTGCATAATTAGGGCTTGTTTGGAAACACAAATAATCGCATCTCATATCAAAATTTATGATAATTTTCTTCTCAAATATCACTCGAATACAAACACTTTTCAATTTTTAAATTATCAACTTTTTCATCTAATCATTATCTAATTATTACAATTTTTTCAAACTTCCAGACAAAACACAAAAAACAATACAATGTTTTCAAATTTCAAAATACAAATAATATCAAAATATTATATTATTATAATATTTTAACTTTATAATATTTTTATGCAACTTTTTCTCTCTTATTTTTCAAAACCCAATAAAACATCTTAATTCAAACAATTTCATTACTACTCACAATTTTTTTTCTCTCCTTTCACAACTATTCATAGAATTTTCATCTCATCTTATTCCCCAAACATCCACTGGACAAATAAAATCAAGGATCCCCACCCATAAAAACAATAGCTCCTCTTTGCAACGGTTTGTTCGTTGCTAAGCCATTAACAACGTCAAATAAAAGTCCTCCACGTCAGCAATCCCACACAAAAATCATAAGGATCAACACACAGGATGAAATCAATATTTCTGCAGAAAACACAAAAACCAAAACCTCAGTCAAAATAGCCCCTCACAAACTTTAGACAGCCGCTGGCTGCAAGATCCATAGGCCCACCTTAACGATTTTCTAGTTCCGTCGCCACCAGCTCAATTAGCACTTGTTCCATCGACCAACAAATAACAAATGCCCACCAATTATTTTTCTGGAAATATTCTGAATGAGAATGGGAAATTGAAAGAACTGGACGTTTTGGACTTGGGAAATTGGTTTGTTCATGGCTGACATTAGTGGCCTTGATGCTGCTCAGGTTTTTTTTGTTATCTTTTTGTTAATTTATTTTTTACTGTTGATTTATTTTGATGTCTTTGTGATTTGATTGGTCATTGTTATATTCTTTGGGATTAGATCTGTGAAATAGAATCGAAGTATTTGTTGTAGATTTTCATTGTTAAATCAAGCATATATTCTTAGTTAACTTCTGAAATTGTCTGAAAATATTGTGTTCTTCAAGCTAGTATACTTAATAAGGCACTTAAACAGTTGTCACCAAAATCTTAATCTAGTTTTCTATTAAAAAAAAATTGTGAAGTTCATAGACAGATTGAAAGTTTTGCATGAGCTATGATCCATTAATTGTTATCATTCAAGACTATTAGTAAATTCTCTACTAGCCTCACTTCATAAAATTGCAAGGCAATAACTTTTGAACGAATATTGCAGTTTTTTGGTGACATGGATTGGAATATTGCAGGCACATGGGAACTAAAATGGGAAGCTTATTTGTCATTCACCCATTGGAGAGCTGTTGTTTGGGGTTTATTGGACGGGTCGGTAAGAAGATTTCCTCTAAAAACAAGGTTTTAAAGAAGATAACTTTAAGCTTATCCACTATCCTCTCAGGATCCTCAAAGCTTCTATCATTTCGCTCCCTCCAAATATACCAACACAGACATAAAGGGGCCATCTTCCATATTATTGGCACAGAAACTGAAACGCCAGGATATGCAACATTAGGGTTACCTGCCCCCGTCGCAGGGGGTATCCCTCCATTTTAAACACTCCTGAGGGTACAAAGTAGTTCCATTAGGACATTCCCCCGTCCCAGCATTTGGGGTCGTGATAAAAACTTTACTTTTAAAAAGACTCTTTTCCTTTCAAAGGGTTTCTACAATCTCAATGCATGCAACATAACAATAAAACTTAGAACTCTCATGCGACACATGAAATGCCGAAATGCTTCATTATAATCATATGACATATATGCATGCAATTACGGCTTGAAAATATTAGAACATTCGAACATGTTCCTTTATAAAGATTTGAGGGCATTCACATCAACCAAGAAGCATACATTCCAATATTTTCCATACAAGGGTCGAAACATACTGTAACACCCATCCTTGTGGTGAGACTTTTTATAAAATGATTTGAGAAAAGACGACGGGAATTACCGTTCTATTTAAAACTTTTTACTTCCATACCCAGGGTGCAAGACTCTACGTTATAAAATAAAATGTTTGTTGCGAATAAAAGAGGTTTACAGCGAAAAATATTAATCTTTAAAATAAAAGGCCTCTCAAACAATTAAAACTCATGCCTAGACTTCCGTACTCTTCCCCTTTGGGCGGTGTCCGTCCTGACGCGTACTACTCATTTGGTTCCTGTGGGGGGAGGGGCATGCATAAAAACTAAAATGAGTCAATGACTCATAAGCATTACTTCATACAGTTAAAATATAACAACATAGATTTTCATTCATGCATTCATCATACCATACTTACTATACGTACATGCATGCGTGCGTTCATTTGAAAACATCATTGGACGGAATTTTTCTTTAAAAATGGGCTTTCTTTTTGTAAAACGTTTCTCCCATCAGTGCCTTCATTTCTTCAAGAGTGAGATGCATTCATGCATTCCTACATTCATACATTATTTCTTATCACTTTCATTGGCCGATACACACTGTTACGCCCCGTGTGTTGGGGTTAGTGGTCTTCCTTTGAACCCGGACTCCGCCCGTGGCCACTGGTTGGAAATCCATTTTCAATCAGGGGGTAGCACTGGGTGCACTACCAGTACTACTTACCCAGCATTGTAATCTGCCCATTCACTAGTACCCTTTCCATTCATTCATGTGGCCGTTACGTATTTTCATACATTAACATTCAATCCATTCTTTCAGTTCAGTCCTTTCAGTTCTTTCATTCAGTCCAGTCCTTTCATTTTAGTTCTTTTCATTAGCAGTTCATTCATGGAAAACATCATTTAAAAGTATGGGCTTAAACATCATCATTCATGGCATCCATGAAGCATCAGTTCATAGGGACATTTTAACATCAGTTCGTAAGACATTTTAACACTTTCTTCGTGTCAATCAAAGCATCAGTTAAAGCTCGAGGCACAAGCCTCGGCATTTCTTTTCATTTCTTAGAAAATACATACAATAGATACTGCGTATAGTCATCCATTCACATGCGTACAATTAATACTTTTGGGTGCGTAAAAAGGGGTTGCCAAGGAGGGGCCGGACATACGTATACCTTTGAACACTTATACTTAGCATGTTTTTTGTAAAACATCTTTCGTGTCGTAAAGAAAAAGCGTTTCATTTTCACTCTTTGTATTTTAGAAAACTCTAGAAAAGTATGAACGTAATACTTACCTTGACTCCATGCTACTTTCATATCATGCAGTCCATTCATGTGCGTGTCAGATAGCAACCTACATGCATACGCATAACCTTGACGTCATTCATTATCTAATGCATAAGCAACTTAAACTATAAATGGAGCTACACTTCACTTGGAACACTCTCCTTCTATCTCGTGCTCTTACGCGCCCTTTACTATGCTAAAACCTTCGGAATCTACTTACGGTCACTACATTCTCCAAACTCAAGGTCTTGCCTCGAGTGCTCATCCACTAAAGTGAACTCATGATTCACTTCAGGATTAAGACACTAAGACCTTCGTCTTACTCTTCTTACTAACCAAATTACACACGTACATTACCCCCTTATCACTTAAGACCAACATACAACACGTTGATCACCTGCATGTGTAAACAAGCACCATACTCCGATACCAACATTCTCTTAACCCGGCTGACATGACTCTTCATGCTACCTATTCCTGTTGACAGTTCATCCCTACACTTAACACGACAAGACTTCATTCACAACCACGCCTTACGTCACCTCATATAGCTCGAGATTACTCCTAAGCTACACCGTGACCATGTCACGTCACTTGACATCCTGCTTTGCCATTTTATGTCAACTCCTAACTCATCACGAGTACAGTTTCTCACATACTCCTATCACATCGTGACATCTCGTTACGATCCCGCTGTGCCATTCCTGCGCTAACTCCTCACCTATCATAAGCACGCCTACTGGTAACCATGTCACTTTGTGACATTCCCTTACACTTGTTCTTCTACTTCACCCATACTCCCAGCCATGAGTCAACTACACGGTGACACCTGTCACCTTAGACTACAGGCTACACCATAACTATTTCGGGACACTGTTCCACAGTTTCCGACACTACTCATTATGCTCTACTCCCATCAACCACACAATCATCCTTATCTCTAGGACACGCCACACGAAGTGTCACTACACCTCTTGGAGTACACTCCACGTGTACTCATTCTCACACGCTACACCACATCACCACTAAGGCGTACACGCCATATGGTGCATCACTCTATCACATGGAGTACACTCCGCATGTACTCCCTTCATACACATTACACCACACAGAGTACACTCAGAGTGTACTCTTCCCATCCCACAATACGCCAGGAGGGTATTTTTTACATATACTCTCCTTATCCCATACAGAGAGTACATATTCTCTTCCCAATCCACATGACGCCACTCCACCATTACAACACATATTCCACAACCACACTACACAGCACAATCCACAACACCTAACAGCACACTTTCTAACTATGCCCAACACTTCACTACACAGAATGCCTAACACTTCATTACACAGAATGCCCAACACTTCATTACACAGCACATCACAATACAGTGAACTCCACAATACTAACAGCACAGTCTACAACCTAATCAACTAATTAACATCTAACATAAATAATAAGGGACAGAGGGTTATACCATCGACAAGATAACCTATGCGTTGTTCGCTGATTGTCATAGTTGATGATCTCGGAAGGGTCGTACATGGCGGCTAACCCACGTACAGTGGTTGTCTTGGCCATTGGAGGTGGCTAGAGGTGTGAGTCTAAGCGTAGGAGGGTCGGGTCATGGTTCTGGAGTGGTGGTGCCGAGGTGGCACACGGTGGCTCGTGGAGGAGCTAAGGCAATGGGTCTCGACATCGAAATTCGAGGGAGGCTCGGCTAGTCATGGTTGGCCATGGAGGAGCTGAGGGAGGTACGGTGGAACTTGTAGTGGCGTTGGGGTAGCACCACAGTAGCCTACGACGGTGGATCTAAGTCGTGGAGTGGATAGGAGCCGTAGAGCTCGGTTGGACATGGGGGTGGCTCATTTGGACAAGGGGGTGGCTAGGGGAGGTCGCCTCTGGGAGGGGAGGCCCTTGGTGGTGGTGCAATGGCCATAGGAAGCGGAGCTCCACTATGAGTATGGAGAACCCATGTGTTGGAGGAGCTCCGTGCGGCTGAGGAAGAGGCTACTGACTTCGGGTTAGAGGAAGGAGGAAAGGGGAGGTTAGGGGAAGCCCATGGTAGTGCTCAGTGGGGATGGAACCGGTGCATGGCAACGCTAGGGCCGTCGGTGGCCTTGAAGCCGTGCGAAACCCATTTATAGGTTGGGTGCGTGCGTGCGACGAAGAGGGAGAGGGGGGTTTCATGGTGGCTGGGTCCAAGGGGTGGTCGTCGATGTGAAGTGGTGGAGGTGCAGTGGCCTGGGTGGCCCGCATACGACTGCTTTAGGCGCTACGCACGGTGAAACAGTGTGTGGGGGAGGACGGCTGTGAGGTGGGAGTTGGGTTTGCTGGTGGGAGCTCACCGGCGTGAGGGGAAGCTGCCGGTGGTGGTGGTGAGATTGGGCGGCCCACGATGGTGCCGGGCTGAGCAAGGGAAGGATTGGCTAGGGAGAGGGCAGTGTGCGATGTACGCTGGGGGGAGAGGGAGGAGAGAGAGAGGGGAGGGAAAAGTGAGGGAGAAAGAGAGGGGGCTGGGCATTTAATCCAGTCCCTTCGTCTTGGGATCTTCAAAACAATCTAATGGTGAGAGATTAAAACACTGATTTGAAAATGCATAAATATTAACTTAATTCAAAGTACTAAGAGGAATTAAGGAAGAATATTATTTAAACTAAACTTTAGTTTATAAAATAATATTCCTTCAACATTAATAAAATGATGAAGTCTTATTTAATATCTTTAAAGAATGAAATCATTGAATTTAATTAGAGTTTTAAACATAATTTTAAATCACATAATATTTTAAATAACTGGAATCATTTTAATAAATGATATTAAAATGATTTTCGACAATTATAATATTTTTGGAGGTCTTCTAAAATATTATAATTGTCTTATTTCAAATCAAGCTTAGTTCAGTAACACTGGAAATGCCTCATATGAATATTTCCAGTGCATTTAGAACATTGGGCGTATTTTAGAAATCACATAATATTTTTAGGAACACGTCATCAAGGTTCAGCACCCATGACGAGACTCGCAGTCGTTAGAGAGAATGACAGACTGTTGCATAATTTTCGTCCTTGGAGTTTGTTTACGTAAGAAAGCAAGAGTGTACATAAGAAAAAGGAGCGATGTATTACACATACAAACCCTAGCATACTTAAGAATCGTTCTTAATTCATTAAACTTAAAACACTAATGATCATACTTCATCTATGTGGTTGGCTGGAACCTCTTGTTTTAGAAAACATACATTTCCAATCACTTTTCATGAACTTAGAATCTTCTAATGTATTGAAGAAAACCTTTATTAAAGAATACTCATGGATGGCCAAAATCTTTAGTGGTCATGGACTACATTTTCATGGGCCTAATCCCATACTAAAAACGGTTAAGTGTCAATGTTCATGTACAAACCATCATAGTACAAACCGAAACTCTAACATGGCTTCTTACTCCTTTGTCATAACAAACACATCTTCCATAAACCATTTTAAAACATACTTTAAAATAATCATATCAAGAGAAGTTCATAGCACATGGAAGAACATCAAAGTCTCATAAAACTGAATCAACCAACAAGTTCTCATGACATATACATAAAATATCCAAGTAAAAGTTAGAAGTTTACTTACAAAAATCCGTAATATAATTATAGCAAGCAAGCTGAAAAATCACACGTAATACTAGTTAGGATCATTATTCAAGAAAAACTCTAACCCATGTCTTCAAGTGTAGTGCTCTGTACATCTCTTTTCTTTTTCAAGAAAAGATTCCAAGCATTTGGATCCTTCCTCCTTGAATCTGAAACTCATTCAACAAAACTCTAGCTTAAAGAAACACTAGTGTCGTGACCTTTAATCTCAAAAACACCATGCTTTAAGGCTTAAAACAAGTAGGGTTACATTTATCTTTCTTTGATGAAACCCCTAATCTAACCTTGTGAGTTTAGGCATGGGTTCATATGGCAAGACCTTTCAAAACACAAGCTAACGCCTTCTAGCTCAAGTGTATGGGTGTTAGAGCATAACTTCTAGATGAATTTTGCTTAAACCGAAACTTCTCTTCCTTGAAGCCGTGCATGCGTGTGTGTGTAACAAAAAAAAGGTTGGCTTCATACCTTCTATGTTTCTCTTTTTGAAAGTATCTTCTCACTTTGCATATCCTTGAAATAATGTTTGGGTAAGAAGAGAATATTGTGGAGAGTGTTTGGATGGTGAGAAAGTGATAGAAACTTGGAGGAAATGGTGATGACCGAAACTCTCAAGAGCAATGCACAAAATGGTCAAAGGTCCTAGGGTTTTAGGCTCCTTCCCTTTTATAAACACTCAAAAGCTTCTTGCATGGGCCAAGCTCATGCATGGATGCCAAGTGGCGTGTAGCCCTATGATCTCTTCCTCTAGCTCATCATTTGATTGAGTTGGAAACCACAACTTCCTTCCTCCAAAACCGAAGCTCACATCCCTTTTTGCCCTCAATTTTATGTCTTGGTTCTATGTATCTTGTGGCTATAAGGTATTTTATCAAACTCAAATCTTCCTCAATCTCTCACATGTGTGCATGAGTGCCAAATGGCATGTGAGGAGTGTGTGTGTGTGTGCGCATGGGCTGTTAAACCCTTCTCTTCCCTAGGAGATCTTCTTTTCACCATAATTTTGTACAAGCATGTGATTGATTCCTTTTTGCACAAAAGTCCTTGCCCTAGCCATCCACCTCAAGGGGTTCTTACATTAGATTTTCCTTCTAGAAGGACCTAGGCGTGTAAGCCTTTCTTCTAATCTTGATATTGCCCTTTCCCAATACAACTTTTTACCTACCTTTATGCATGTATGACACATGGCAAAAAGCAATCATCTTTCCT
Source organism: Juglans microcarpa x Juglans regia (assembly GCF_004785595.1). NCBI lineage: Eukaryota > Viridiplantae > Streptophyta > Magnoliopsida > Fagales > Juglandaceae > Juglans > Juglans microcarpa x Juglans regia. Next base: position 7,642,963 of record NC_054605.1, read on the forward strand.
CCATGGTTGTCGTCCATGGCCTCTTGGCCTTCCCTAGGTTCCACTTTTCCATAACCTAATCATTCCCTTCTAAAATCTATTTCCCATAGTGACATGTGTCAAAAAGTTTCTTCCTACAAGCAAATACCCTTATGCATGCGTGACACATGACAATAAATAATTGGTCCCCTATGGTAGGCGTGTAGCCAACCCTAATTTCTTCTTACCTCACTTTATTATTTCCATCTAGATTCATCAAGCCATATAGCTCTATGGATGACAAGTAACATGTTAGAACTTAAGTTGGGTGTGAGCCCTAATTCCTTTCGGCTTTAAAACTCTAATCCCTACAAAGGTCAAAATTCTCAAGGGCTTAAAAAAAAAATACACAAAATCCTAGAAAGTCTTGGTCGTCACATGCCACAACCATTTACCCATTATAACTTGATTGAACTTCATCAAATTAAGGATCCCTATGCCACCCCAAGATTTTGGTTGCAAACAATTGACCAATTCACCGAGTGGAAGTTGAAGTCGTCTCCCATCCTACTTCACAAGAAATCCCATTGTATCTTTTCAATATGATTGGCTACCTTTGTAGGGATTTGGAATAAGGACATAAAATATGTAGGTAAATTAGAGATGGTACTTTCGATAAGAGTAAGCGTACCCCATTTAGAAAAGTATAACCTCTTCCAAGAAGCCAATCTACATTCTCCCTTTTCAATTACGGCATTCCAAATCCCCTCCAATTTGAATAAAGCACTTAATAGTAAGGCAAGATACTTAATAGCTAGAGAAGATACCTTACATCCCAAGAGGTGAGCTAAATTCATCGCATTGGGAACAACTCCCACCAGTACCAATAAAGACTTGGCAAGATTCATTCTCAATCTAGAGACAACTTCAAAACAATGGAAGAGAGCCCTCAAAGATTGAATGTGCCCATGATTTGCTCTACAAAAGATGAGAGTATCATCGGCAAAATGCAAATGAGAAATATTAATAGAGCCCTAATCACCATTCCACATAGAAGCCATCGATAAGGGTGTAACCAGTCCAGTTTTAGACATATTTTAGAACCGAACTGGTATACACCGGTTTTGAGATTTGAATAACCGAGACCACAACGGTTACATCCCTAAACTGATACTACTGGTTCAACCTAATTTTTTTGGTATATTACATATATAGTATATAGTATATATATATATAATATAGTATATATAATATACTATATATATATATATAATATAGTATATAATAATATAGTGATAAATGATAATATATTGTAGTTATTATAATATATATTATAATTGTATTATAGACTATAGTGATATATTAAAGTATATTATTATAATATAAAAATTAAAAAAATATATATTTATATGAATCAGTCTAGTCTAGTGTTAGAAAATGAACCAGAACTGGACCGATTTTGACTGGTTTTGAAAACAAAGGAACCAGTACATGACCGAACTCACCGGTTCGGTTCGGTTACCGGTTTTTTTTTTCACCCTCAGCCATCAAGGAAGCCACCTTTCAGAAGGCTTAAAATCATCTTACTAAGAGTTTCCATGACAACAATGAAAAGTAGATAGAGCAGATCCCTCTATCTCAAGCCACAAGAGGAGTAAAAAAAACTCATTCGCAAACCATTCACTAAGATAGAAAAGCAAGGTGTCGAAATGCAAAGCACTCCATTTCACCCCAAAACCACATATAAGCTTTTTCCATGTCTACTTTGCACAATAATCCAGGTTCTTTAGATTTGAGTCTTCCGTCCAAGGCTTCATTGGGAATTAATGCTGAGTCAAGAATTTGTCTTCCTTTGATGAACACATTTTGAGGATTCAAAATTAACTTCTCATTCACCACACTCAATCTGCTCCCTAGGACTTTACAAAGAATTTTGTACACCTCATTCGCTAAGCTAATATAGCAGTAATCTTTGACATCCACGAACCACATTATTTCTAGGAACGAGAGCTAAAAAAGTAGCATTTAGACGTTTTTTCAAATCTTTCATTAGCTTGAAACTCTTGGAACACCCTCATGAGATCATCCTTGATCACTTCCCAACAAACTTGCCAGAAACCCACGGTAAAATTGTCTGGGCCTAGAGCCTTGTCACTAGCCATGCTTCAGATCACTTTACACAGTTCATCTTTGTCGAACAACCTCTCAAGCCACCTTTAACCCTTTTGGTTTAATTATTCAAAAGTTAATCAATCCACTTTAAGACTTCATTTGTACTGTTCTAAAAGGAGGTGCTCATAATACTATACAATGTAGTTCTTGATGACTAGCTGGTCCGAGGAAAGGGCATTGTCTACCATCAAAGCCTCTATTGTATTATTCCACCTATACGAATTAGCCACCCGAGGGAAGAACTTCGTGCACTTATCTCCCTCCTTTAGTCATAATGCCCTTGATTTTTGTCTCCAAGAGATCTCCTCCATCAATGTTGCTCTTTCAAGTTCCGTGATTACTTGACTCTTACGGATTCTCTCTGATTCAAAGAGAGACATTGCCTCCTCCTCGCCCTCCAAACCATGTAACTCCTCCAAGAGAGAGCATCCCTAGTGGGCCACATTCCTAAAAACTTGTTCGTTTCATTGCTTCAAATCATTCTTCGGTGCTTTTAGCTTTTTTCCCATTATGAAACTTAGAGACCTTGGAAGAAATACAACGACCACCATTGTTTGATCCTATCTACAAAACCGTCAGTTTTAAGCTATATATTCTCAAATTTAAAATACTTTCTGCCACCTTTGATTCCTCCACTGTCCAAGATGATAGGGAAATGGTCTAAGCATAACCTAGGTACTCTTTTTTTAAGTACATATGAAAAATGTAAATCACAATTTGGAGTTATCAAAAACCTATCAATCCTTGACCAATATGGGTGTTCATGATTTTTGGACCATGTGAACATGCCTCCAATGAAAGGAATGTCCATAAGCTCATATTCAAAAATGAAATTAGAATAATCCCTCATATCGGGGTTAATGTGATACGCACCCAATCTTTCACTTGGGAAGTGAGTGAATTAAAGTCATATACAATTGGTAACTCACCAACTAAGGAGCCCTGCAAATTCTTCCCATAATAATTGTCTTTCGGAATCAAGATTAGGGCCATATACTCCTACAAATGCCCATAGGAATCCGTCTTCTATATTCTTAAAGGAGCAAGTCACGGTAAATTCTCCTACACATTCATCCATTCTCTCCTCTATCATTTTATCATACATAACTACAACAACCCCGGATGCCCCTTTAGATGGCAAGTATGACCAACCAACATGATAGCATCTCCATAAGCTTCGAACTAATTCTCTAGTGATAAATTGCAGCTTAGTCTCCTATAAAAAAATGATATCACCTTTCCATTGTTTGAGTAAGTTTCTAATTTGGAGGTTACTCTCATTTAGACCCTTTATATTCCATAATAAAAAATTCTTGTTTCATAAAGAGACCATCTTTGCCCTTCCCATGACAACCTTGATTTGAACTCCTTTCTCCTACATCATCATTCATTGGCCAGGTAAGCCTCTTGAGTTCACCCGCTCTCTTTCTGGCTGAGATGTTAGATGGGTCAAAGCTGGAATGTATCTAACCTCTATAGCTATGAGTAATGCCAAGAGTTCATCTTTGAAACCCTCGCACATGATCCCTATACAATGCTTGATCTCCTTAACTTTTTGAGTAACGCAATCTAACATGCTAGGTAAAACAAATTTAAAGGAATGGATTGTTCCCCATCATTTGTTGTCTTGTGCATCCTTGTGTACTTCCTCCCTTCAACCACCATTTTTGACAACTATTACTGCCCACCACCCCAATCAGACTCACATAATACCAAGTAGGGGTGAAAGTTGGTCGGTCTGGATAGGAGAAACTGATCGAACCAGTTGGTTCGGTCTAGACCGGACCGACTTGGGACCAAGACCAGTCAGTCACAGGCCCAAAAATAGAGGATCAAGAATTTTCGGTTTAGTCCCAGTCTAAGGGTTTCCCACCCCAAACCAACCGAATTTAAACAAATATATATTTTTTCTATATATTATTTATATAATAATTGTATAATTAATTATGTAATTTCCATCTAACCTATCACCATTAAAAATATAAATTTTTTAATATGTTATTAAAAAATTAATATTCTATCAATTAACTAATGTATAATATCAATTAACTAATTATATAGTAATTATGTAAGTTAAGAATGTAATTTTCATCTAATTTATTATCATTGATAATTTAAAATAATTTTTTATTCAGTTAGTTACATAATTCACTTAATTTTAATTTAGTATTTTAAATAAATTTTTTATTAATTTATTTAAAAAAAATAAAAAAATAATTGAGCCAGACTGAACAAACGATCGGAACAGTTCGATCCCTAGGGATGTTCGGTTTGGTCTAGTCTGGGAAAAATGATGGATGTAGGTCCATCACCCATCAGACCGGACCGGACCGATTTACACCCCTAATACCAAGAGTCATTCCATTTCGACCTCCCCCACAGCACATAGTGTTGTATTTAGTTTTGTAAATAGTGGACTAGCATTAACATTTAGTCATTGGCCCATAATGAGATGGACCATTTTAACAGACACATATGGAGGCCTCTACTCTCACCCCACTTTAAAAATAGAACTAGCCCATTGAGTTCTATATAGGCTTTTTGTTCTTCCTCTCCTCTCTCTTAAGGTAGAACAAAAATCTGACAAAGACGGGTAGAGAGTAGTTCTCTCCATAGCTGAAAATTTTCCTCCATTGCAGGAACCCTAAACCTCTATGGAAAATCCATCACAAGTTATTGGACGTATGAACTCTTAATTTTATTAAACACATAATTTGATTATGGGAAGAAATAATCACATCTTGTGATTCTAATAATTGGTATCATAGCTACCTTCCTATTTTTCATGGTTGTGTTCTTTTACTTTTCATTCACTGTTGCGATGACTTAACTCTAAAATATTCAACAAATAGAGAGAGTTTGATGTAGCAAGATTTTTGGTGGGTTTATCCCTTCTGGTTTCCACAAACCGTATAATAAAGCAAGATTTTTCCATTGGGATTGGTTGTAAGTTGTTTTGAATTTTTTGACTTGTGGTTGGAGTGAATTCTTTCTCTGGTAGCTTATCTCTTGATTCCATCCATGTGTTCATTAGATATTGGAACTAGGGTGGGGCACTCTTTATGCCTTTCCTTTCCATTTTGTTCAAAAAAAAAAAAATCCTCTTGTTCTCTTCTCTATAAATATTGAAGATTTTTGTTTTTGTTCAGATGCCATAAAGATAAAGAGAGAGAAGATAGTTTTGTTCAAATAAAGTAAAGTATAATTAATAGTAATATCTGTTGTGCTATTTTATAATTTTTTTTGTTGCAATAAAGAATCTTATGTAGAGATACTCTTTTAAAGGCTTATGTCATTTTGTTGTAATACCGATGGTTTGGAGTGGCTATGTACCAACCTCTCATGGGATTAGTCATGATAAATTATCGGAATTTTTATATTGATCCTACTTCCTCTTAATGACATTATACTAATATCCATACAGATAGTGAATTTGCCCCGTCGACAAACCATTATTTGGTAGGATGCTTAAAACGATAAAGATAATAGTTAAGTGTTTGATACTTTGTGGCCTAGTCCTATCCTTTTAGTAGCGGGTCATTTTAAGTCCTTGTATTTAATTATTTTGTTTTATCATGCGTAAGAGCCTTTTATGTATCTTGGGCTCTAGCATAGTGCGAAAAAGTCTATTTTGAATGAAACTCTAGTATGGATATAAGATTGCCTAATGGAGACATTTATGGATGCATGTTTCTTCTTCCACATGCATAATAAAAAATTTGTTATATTATCCTCAGCTTATGGCAATGCGGCTCTGTCTCTCTCTTTGTCTGCCATCAAGAGTCTAACTGGAACCAATTATGAGGATTGGGATGAGTCTCTCACTATTAATTTGGCTATCATGAATTTGGATTTGGCTTTGAGGGTCAATGCGCCTGTTGAACCAACTACTGAAAGTTCTGCAGCTGAAAAGACTCGTTATGAGTAGTGGGTGCATTCTAATAGGACTTGTCTCATGATTATAAAATATACTATTGACAAGTCTATCAGGCAGAGCATAACTGCTACAAATAGTGCTAAAGAATATCTTGATGCTGTTGGGAAGAAATTTACTAAGTTTTATAAGGCAGAAAAGGGAACTCTGATGAAACTTCTTACTACCACAACCTATGATGGGGTTAGTGGAGTCCGAGAGCACATCATGAAGCTTACTCACTTCTTTAACAAGTTTAAAGGAATGAAAGTTGAGTTAACAGATAACTTTCTTGTATGACAAGTGCTTGAATGATGGGAACCAAGGTGAGCCTAGTCTTAAAGATCCTTTGCAACTTTCAGATGAACCAATTACAAGTTCAAGAGCCAAGAAAATCAAGGAGGCAATGCAAAGATTGATGCAATCCACTTAGGACAAGTTTAGCAAGAGTCCAACATTCAAGATGGGCTAGTTTTAATTCATTTGATAAGCTATGGAAAATGGCAACAACATGACTTAAAGGCTTTGGGCAATTGAAGTATTTCAACTTGTTTAATTCATTTAAATGACTTATTTTATTAGTTTGGAATAATTTAGTTTATTATGGGAAGGACTTAAAGGGGGCCTATGCAATGGCATGTTGGGAAAGTTATTATTTCATTGAACTAGGGTCTCTAGAGGTTACTATAGCTGTTCATCTAGGGGTTTTATTTTAGCTAGGGTTTTAATTAGGTTTTGGTTTAAATACTCTTTGTTGCCTCATTTTAAGAAGTTTATAAAATTTGATGAATTTATTCATTGTGAGTTGAGTTTATCTCCTCTTGTTCTTGATTGAACTTTTGACCTTATCAAAGGTAAATCACAATATTTGTGGCGTTCCTCTTTTGTAATCTGGGTTCTTGAGACAGGTTCTTCAACAGGTCTAGATTTTAATATAATCTAGATTCTTGAAACGAATTCTCATCGGGTCTAGATTCTCCATCCATTGACTTGATTTTGACTTTCTTGGGGAGTTTTGGAATTGATTGTGGGTTCAAGGGATTCTATTTCCTATGGGTTCATATCATTGAATCTTTGCCACCTCAGTTTGACGCACTCAATACCACTTATAATGCTGAGAAAGATGAATGGAGCTTGAGTGAAATGACTGCTATTGTAACTCAAGTAGAGGAGATGATGAAAAAGGCCAAGTCTAATACTGCTTTCATGGTAACTGTTGATAATGGGAAGAAGAAGTTCTTCAAGGGTATAATAGCAACTCCTGTAAGATGAAGAAATCTAGGAGGGCTACTCAGCAAGCTAGTATGAGTGTTCTAAATGGGCCCAAGAAGGAAGGTTTTAAGGGAAGGTGCAACTTATGTCATTTGTTTCGGCACAAGAAGGTTGATTGTAGGAGATTTAAAGCTTGGCTAGACAAGAAAGGTACATGTTTGCTACTAGTGTGTTTTGAGTCTAGTCAATGTGCCTTCTGACACTTGGTAGCTAGATACTAGTACAACCATTCACACTACAAATTCTGAGCAAGAATTAAGGAACCACAGAAGACTAATTGATACAGATTTGATAGTAAATATGGGCAATCGTGTGATGGTTAAAGTTGAACATATTGGCGCAGTCAGACTTATTTTGGCTTTTAAGCATGTTTTGAACTTGTCTGATACTACTTTTATACCTTCCATTAGAAGAAATATTATCTCTGTTTCTATTTTGGACAAATGTGGTTATGTTTTTCATTTTGGAAATAAAAAGGCTACAATCTTTTATAACTCTATGGTGGTTGGTACTGCTACTTTATATGATGGTTTGTATAAAATAGACTTGCTTCCTACTTCAGATCATGCTTCTTCTAGTGTCTCTGTTGTGAATGTTGTAGTTGGTTTTAAATGTACTAGATCCAATGAAAACTCTTCCATGTTGTGGCATAAAAGATTGGGTCATATTTCTAGAGAAAGAATGGAAAGGTTGATTAAAGATGGCATCCTAGTTGACTTGGATTTTTCTGATTTTGAAACTTGTGTTGCTTGTATCAAAGAGAAGCTTCCAGTGAAAACTAGAAAGCAAAAGATTAGCAGATGTCTGGATATTCTAGATTTAATCCATACTGATATTTGTGGTTGTATTGAGCTCATTTGAGAAAAATCAGACTCATTGGAAGCTTTTAAGGTTTTCAAGGTTGCTATGGAGCTCCAGAAAAATAAGAAAATCAAAGCGGCAAGATCAGATAAATGAGGTGAGTTTTATGGGAGATATGATGAAACTAGTAGAAATCCTGGACCTTTTGCAAGATTTCTCGAGGCATGTGGTATCGAGGCTTGATACACAATGCCTGGAACTCCTTAACATAATGGTATTGCAGAAAGAAGAAATCGTACTCTTATGGATATGTTGTGGTGTATGCTTACTCATTCCACTTTGCCTGAATTTTTATGGAGTGAGGCTTTGAAAATTGCTGCATATATTTTGAATCAAGTATCAAGTAAGTCAGTTCCTAAAACTCCTTTTGAGTTATGGTCAGGTAAGAGGCCTAGTTTGCATCATTTCTGTATTTGGGGCTGTAAGTGGAAATTATGCCTTATAATCCTCAGTAGAAGAAACTTGATCCTAATTCCATTACTAGTTATTTTGTTGGCAATTGTGCAGGATCAAGAGGCTTTAAATTCTATTGCCCTTCTAATGTTACTAGAGTTATTGAATCTGATCGAGCCATTTTCTTTGAGGATGTTAGTGACAGTGGGAGTTCTGTGCCACGTAATGTTGTATTTAGGGAAGAGCGCGATGTTATACCTGTTCAGCTTACTCCTCCATCAGTGGCTGCACCACCATTGACAGAGGGAACCAATACTGTTGTCCAAGACCCTGTTTTTGACACTATAGTTGATGTTGATGTGGGGACTGATGATATTGTATTGAGGTGATCACAGAGAATTCATAGACCAACAATTTCAGATGATTATATTATCTATTTGCAGGAGCATGAGTTTAATACTAGTATGTCTCTGGATCCAGCCTCTTTTAAGGAGACCATTGATAGTCCTCAATCTTCATATTGGATGGATGTTATGCATGATGAGATGGCATCAATGTGTCAAAACCGTGTATGGGACTTGGTTGAACTACCATGTTGCTATAGGCCAATTGGTTGCAAATGGGTTTTTAAGACCAAGTATAATTTTGAAGGTCAGGTAGAAAGGTATAAAGTTAGGCTTGTTGCTAAGGGCTTTAACCAAAGAGAAGGCATTGATTATAAGGACACTTTCTTGTCTGCTTCTACTAAGGATTCTTTTCGGATTATTATGGCATTGGTGTCTCATTTTGATCTCGAGCTGCATCAAATGGATGTCAAGACATCTTTCCTTAATGGACATATATTTGAGGATGTGTACATGATACAATCAGATGGTTTTCAAGTGGAAGGAAAGGAACACATGGTGTGTAAACTTAACAAATCCATTTATGGGCTTAAGTAGGCATCGAGACAATGGTACCTAAAGTTTGATGGGATTGTTACCTCTTGCAGTTTCAAGGAGAATCTTGTTAATCAATGCATATATTTGAGGGTCAGTGGGAGTAAGTATATCTTTCTTGTTATTTACGTTGATGATTTATTACTTGCTGCAAATGACATTGAGCTTCTGTTTGAGATAAAACGCATGTTGTCATCTCATTTTGATATGAAAGATCTTGGTGAGGCCTCTTATGTTTTAGGCATCCAGATTTTTCTTGAGTGATCTAGAGGCGTTCTTGGATTGTCTCAGAAAACTACATCGATCAAGTTTTAAGTAGGTTTAATATGCATTATTGTTCTCCTGGGAAAGCACCTATTGTAAAAGGTGATAAATGTTCCAAGTCTCAATCAGGATGATAGTGAGAGGACTCAAATGCAAATGGTTCCCTATTCATCGATTGTGGGTAGTTTGACGTATGCTCAGGTATGTACACGACCTGATATTGCTTATGTTGTTGGTGTACTTGGGAGATACTTGAGTGATCCTGGTTTGGCTTATTGGAAAGTTGTAAAGAAAGTACTTAGATATTTGCAAGGCACTAAAGATCTACTACTTACATATCAGCGATCTAACATTCTTGATGTAGTTGGATATTTTGATGCCGATTTTGCAGATTGTTCAGATGACAGGAGATCCACTTCTGGTTATATTTTTATGATGCAGAATGAGCTATTTCTTGGAAAAGTGTCAAACAGACACTTACAGCTCCTCTACAATGGAGGCAGAGTATGTAGCTTGTTATGAGGCTACATGTCAGGCTATATGATTGCGGAACTTTATCTTAGGGCTAAGTGTTGTGTACACCATTTTGAGGCTACTGAAGATATTTTGTGACAATTCTGCAACAGTCGCTTTCCCTCGAAACACTAGGAGCTCTTCTGGCTCCACACATATTGATAATAAGTATTTGTTTGTTAGAGAGAAAATAACCGAGTCTTATATTTGTGTTGAGCATATTTCCACAGAGCATATGTTAGCTGGCCCACTAACTAAAGGTTTAGCTCCAAAGCTGTTTCAGGAGCATGTGACTCATTTGGGATTGTTAAAGTCTTCTGTTGTATTTAGTTAGCAGGAGTTTTGTGATCATTGATTGTTTGACTATATTGTTTATGCTCATATTTTGTTTTAAATATAGCAATGTCAATAAATGCCTGAGTCATGTGCATTTTGGACAGGGCATACTTTATGTATTGAGACATATTGACTAATCTCGTGCCTGGGTCACGCGCATTTTGGACAAGGCGATTGTTTATGTAATGAGACATTGTGTTTGTTCTCATGCATAAGTCACGCGCATTTTGGACAGGGCGGACTTTATGTATTGAGACATATTGACTAATCTCGTGTCTGGGTCACGCGCATTTTGAACAAGGCGATTGTTTATGTAATGAGACATTATATTTAGTCTCATGCTTGAGTCGCGTGCATTTTGAACAGGACGTACTTTATGTATTGAGATATAATGATTAGTTTCGTGCCCGAGTCACACGCATTATGGACAAGGCGTATTACCTACAAGAGACAATCTGTTTTAATCTATGCCTGAGTCAGGTGGTTGTAAGTATAAGTTTGGTATCATATATCCTTTTGGTATAGTCAGTAGACTAGGTGCTGTAACTGCATTTTGGACAAGGCCTATTGGTTTAAAGACATTTAGATTTATCTCTAGGGCTTCTTATGGAAATGGGTGTTTGTCACTCTTTTGACTATTTCCATATTGCACTTGCGTCTCATCGGCTTAAATTACGTGATTGCAAGTATTGGTCATGTGTTGTATGCCCTATCGGTGTATTGTTCACTAGCTTGTACTTGAAGGTTTGAACAAGGCCTTTGATTTTGGAATGTTTTTTGTGTTTATATTGTGACTAAATGTAATGTTGTCCAAGTGAGAGATTGTTGTATTTATTTTTCTAAATAGTAGACTAACATTAACATATAGTCATTGGACCTATAATGGGATAAGTCATTTTAATAGACATATAAGGAGGCCCCTACTCTCACCCCACTTTAAAAATAGAACTAACTCATTGAGTTCTATATAGGTTTTTTGCTCTTCTTCTTGTCTCTCTTAGGGCAAGAACAAAAATCAGACGAAGAGGGGTAGAGAGTAGTTCTATCCATAGCTAGAAATTTTCCTTCTTTGCAGAACCCTAAAGCTCTATCGAAAATCTATCACAAGTTATTGGAGGTATGAACTCTTAATTTTATTGAACACATGCTTTGATTATGTGAAGAAATAATCACATCTTACGATTCTAACACATAGAGCTTCCCCCGCTGTTTCCTCAACCTCAGAGTTGACCAATGGGTGTTTCAGAGCTACAACACCATTTTTATGTTGGTACTGTCACCTTCACAGCAAGGCTATCGTACATCAGCCCAGATGACTCTAGCGCAAGTTTATTCGCCACCCCATAGTACAATGACCCTCTTGAGAGCTCTACCTCCCTCTCTTCAACATACGACATTATTTGGGCTAACAGCTCGTTTTCCGATGCTAGTACCGTCGACTTCGCAGCAATGGCAATGATCATCAGCCTAGATAACCCCAGCGCACGTTTCTGTGCCACCATGCTCTGCTCCACCCCTTTCAATGGCTCGAGGATCTGTGTCACCATCTCATACAAACCTACCTCCTCACTTTCCGACGGCGATACCAACAAAGTAATGTTGGATGTATCCCCAGGTGTTTCCAGTAAGAGGTTTTGTCTCACCCTTGGTCGAAGTTGTTGGTCTTCTAGCATTGCTTTCACGGTTGCAGACATTAAGCCCCTCTCAAAGGTAGCAAGCTTGACCCATTTTAAGATCCATTTCTTCTTGGGCACAAAAGTTGAGTGTGTCTGGCCCAATCCAATCTTATTTTATCGAGCCTGATGGGCTTCGGCCTATTGCTAAACAACCCTCCATGTGAATTTCGTAATCCCTTCTTTCGTTGGCCCACGTATGGCACAGCCCCATATCCACTTTATACATAAGTGCGTCTACCGTCTTCTTCAAAATTCCCAAGTCTTCCTTCATGCATTTTAGGACACTCTGCTCTTCACTTTCTATTGAGTCAATGTTAAGCAAACCACTGCCATCCTTGTTTGTGCAAATTCTAGAGTGATTTTCTAGCACATTAGACCACCTCAGACCATGTTTCTTTGCGATGGTAAAACTCTCCCATATTGCTCTTCCCTCTTTACCCTATCACTTTGCTTCAACGTTGATGAGGGGTCGTCACCACGTGACACCACCACCAGTTTCCCTGTACCACCCATCACCGCCTTCGCATACAACTCGACATGCTTTCCCTTCCCCTTGTCTACCACCCTGGCTGGGAGTAAAGGCAATGCTTGAGCCTTATCTGTCAGGATGATGGATAGAGCATGCTTTATCTCCAAAGAGAAGCTTAGCCACCCCTTTCCTTCCATTTCTTATGGGATCAATAAAGGTTCTCGATGTATTTTGCTAGTTCTATATAACACTTGAAAGCATTAGAACGACAATGAGTGAAGATGGCCTTGTTGCCATCACGATACATCTTGCATAAATATATTTTTCCCACCAATAATGAGCGTTCTTCCAAACTGTTTGCCGACCAACGTGCATTGGCCCAACTTAGTCCCATCTCCTTTGTAACCTTCTTACTCTCAATCATACGAATGCACTTGGCCCCCTCCAACGATAAAACAAACACCTTTGTTTCTTTTAGTAAGTGTTTTAAGAAATCAATTGTGGAGCTTGCTTCTCGGATTATCCACTGCTAAAACGTCTTGAACTTGTTGAGATAGTTCATTCCATGTAAAAAAATAATAATAAAGATCCTTAGATACTCCTACTCCCATTTACTCTAAGTGGTCAGCCACTTGACTCACCTCTCTATAACCATGCACAAAATAAAATTCCTCCAAACATCTACCTGCATAAATATGCTCCCAACATTCTCTAGGAAACCATGGAACACAACCCCTATTGTTGAATGCGATAGGCCCACCACTTCCTGCAATAGCTGTAATTTCCAACTAGTTCTTTCAAGAATCTCACACAGTCTTAGATCCAAATGTTCTAACCTCTCTACATGTTCTGATAGTGGCCCCATTCTCGACCAGATGCCAAAATGACACGGATCCTTCCTTAACTAACCAAGTAGTACCTTTCAAAACTTTTGGGAAAAGGGCAAATTATACCTCCATAGGTTGGAATCATGTCTAGCAGAGACTATCAAGGAAAGATAAGGAGCTCTATTATGGACTTTTGACCATGCAACCCATTTTCTCTATGTTTTCCAGCTTTATCCCCCCAAAAGAAATTAGCAAAAAGTATGGTCATATTTGTTTAATCATAACTAACATCCCTCCATTAGAAAGCATGCATGATTTCCATCTCACAACTTCAATCTTCATCTTTCTCAATGAAGGCTCCAGCATTGAGGACAATAACTTACCTTTGTATATGGGTCCTCTCATATGTGCATGGAAAGCTAGCTTCTGTGAAACCCATAATAGATCTTCTAATAGCCTTTCTAGAAGCAGATGCATTCGAAGAGAAGAACATAGCAAATTTAGATTTGTTTACAAACTAGCTAGTTATCCTCTCATAAGATTGCAAAGCCTCAAACCGTTCTTTCAAAGATGATTTGGCATCATTCACAAACACATGAAGTAAATTATTAGCATATAAAAAGTGTGGTATCAAACCTCTACTTGCTTGATATGCCCCTATGCTTCTCGAAATAGAAGCTCTATTTAAAAGTCTACTATGCACCTCCTCTGCAAGAATAAACTGGTATGTACAATGCCATGCACGGTGCAGGCCGGATGCAGGCCGTGCACCCAAGAAGGTCACGACCAGCCCGCCTTGGGCCCTGTAGAGACATCAACAGCCACCACGTGGACTGCAAACTAGCTCTGTCTCAGTGGGGGTGGTCCCCAACCACAACCCATAAAGGCGACATTCGCCCTACAAACCACGTGCATGGGATTGCATGTGGTTAAGACCACGCGGCTTGGCCCAACCACGGTAGGACAGGGGCACTGAAGGCCACCATGTGAACTGTCGACATCATCTATCCCTACCGGAATGGTTTCCACCCATAGGGACCGTGCGCACGCACGAAGTCCCTCATCCAGTGGCATCCATAAGCTGGTGGGGCCACCACTAGCTTCCAATAGAACCACCGATGATTTCTATCGCCAACAGAGTATTCCACCCCAGTCCCCACCCTAAGCAACGCACGCAAAGGGTGGGCGTAACATTGTCGACACCCTCGCTCGTATCCAACAACAAAGGAAGCTCCTTGCCACGATGGTCTTCTCGATCCCCTACCTCGAATGTGGTCGTCTACTCGACCATAGGAGCAGCTTGCCATGGACCTCGCCACGATGGTCTGCTCAGCCACCTTCCTCAGATGTGGTGGTCTACTCGACCACCCTCGTCGGCCATGGGAGCAACTTGCCATGGACCCCACCACAAGCTCCTTGCCCACCAGAACCATCTAATGCATGGAGGGAGGACTTCACCACCCCCCTCGCTGCACCATCTCACCCAAGGACTCGATCACAACATGCTCACTCGCCACGGTAGCCATATCCTCACCTTACTATGGCGGTCATGCTTGCCAAGTGGACTCCATCATCACAAAGATCTGTTAAGAGGTAGCTTGAATCTAGTTGAAATAGCACCCCTGGAGTATGTTCGCTCGAGTGGTGGTTCTTCAGCTCGAGCGGAATGCAAGCCAGAGACTTTTGCTCGACACCGCTCGACATTTAGCTCAAGCGGTATACAAGCCTGAGACTTTCGCTCAACACCCACTCGACAGTCAGCTCGAGTGGGGTGCCAAAAACCTACGTTCGCTCGAGCGCTGCTTGACTGTTCGCCTCGATCCAATGTTCTCAGAAATGGGTCCGCATTATTTTTGTGAGAGTTGAGAGCGTACAGGTTAACTTCTTTAAGAAGAAGTTTTGTATTAAATCTCCTGTACTCAATCTTTGTTTTATAGTGAAATATCTGATACTGACCCTGCTAGTGGATGTAGGCTCACATTGAGCTGAACCACTTAAATCTTAGTGTTCTGTGTGTGTGTGATTGTCATTATTTTCTTTTGTTTATTTCTGCTGCATAACTTCAAATTAGCCTTTGATATCCGGTTATTCCCAACAAACTGGTATCAGAGCGTGGCTCTGTGCGAGATTTGGAGGGATGGCTATGTTTGAAGTAGAGAAATTTGACGGTCAGAACAATTTCAGCTTATGGCGCATCAAGATGAAGGCTTTACTGCGACAACAGAGCTTGTCAAAAGTATTAGAAGAGAATGTGTCTGATGATTCTCCAACTCCTTCAAAAGAAGAAGAAGAAAAGGTACATAGTAATATTCTTTTGTCATTACCAGATGGAGTTCTAAGGGAGGTTGCTGATGAGGAGACTGCAATTGGCCTTTGGTCTGCACTTGAGAATCTGTATATGAAGAAATCTCTCACCAACTATTTGTGTTTGAAACAACGGCTATACACTCCCAAAATGAAGGAAGGTACTCCTATCTATGAACACTTAGATGAATTTAATAAAAAATTTATGGATTTGAGGAATATTGACATTAAGCTTGAAGAAGAGGATCAAGCATTAATTGTTTTGTGTTCATTACCCATGTCATTTGAAGATTTTGTGAATTCCATGTTGTATGGTAGAGATACAATTTTCTTGGCAGATGTGAAATCTGCTTTGAATTCTAAGGAATTGAGGAATAAATTGAGTGTGAAGGGCACTGATGAACAAGCCAGTGGTTTGTTTGTTAAGGGTTCCTCAAGCAGGGGTAGATCTAGTGACACGGGTTCAGAGAAGTACAGGGGTAAATCCAGGGGCAATTCACAATCGAAATTTAACAAGAAAAATGTTAAATGTCATTACTGTTATAAGTTTGGTCATTACAAAAATGAATGTCCTAAACTGACAAGCAGAGAGGAAGGCACTAGTTCCTCTAATACCGTTAGCGTTGTTGATGAAAAGTCTAACGGCTCAGATGTTGTCTTAGCAATTAAAGACTCCTGTAGTCGCTTCAGTGACAAGTGGGTCATATACTCAGCTTGTACTTTTCACATGTGTCCCAAGAGGGACTAGTTCACTAATTATGAACCAGTCAACGGTGGTTCTGTTCTGTTAGCGAATGATATGGCTTGTAAAATTGCTGGGATTGGTTCAGTCAAGATAAAGATGTTTGATGGGATTGTTAGGAGATTGTCTAACGTTCGACACATCCCAGATTTGAAGAAGAATCATATTTCTTTGGGCACACTTAATTCTTTGGATTTAAAGTACACTGGTGAAGGTGGAGCTATTAGAGTCAGTAAGGACTCCATGGTTGTGATGAGAGGAAATAAGACAAATGGTCTTTATTTCCTTCAGGGCATTACAGTGACAGGTGAAGTTGTAGTGTCTATTTCAGATGATCCAGACTCAGATGTCACCCGTTTGTGGCACATGTGTTTGGGTCATATGAGTGAAAAATGGGATGTCTATTTTTAGTAAGTAAGATTTGTTATGTGACCAAAAGATAGGAAAACTTGATTTTTGTGAACATTGTGTGTTTGGAAAACAGTGCAGGGTTCAGTTTTCTACAGGGGTTCACAGAACTAAAAATACTGTGTACTATATTCATTCTGATCTTTGGGGTCCATCTTATGTTCCATCAAAAGGTGGAGCTCAGTATTTGCTTACATTTATTGATGATTTCTCATAGAAAGTTTGGGTTTATTTTCTGAAGCAAAAAAGCGATGTATTTGTTAACTTTAAACAGTGGAAGATTTTGATTAAAATCAGACAGGCAAGAAAATAAAGCAACTGTGAACTGACAATGGTATGGAATTTTGCAGAGGTGAGTTTGATGAATTCTGTAAAAATGAAGGTATTACCAGGCACCGCACAGTTAGATATACTCTACAGCAAAATGGGGTAGCTGAACGGATGAACAGGACTCTCTTGGAGAGAGCCCGCAGTATGCTTTCTAATGCGGGCTTGTCTAAGAATTTTTGGGCTGAAGCAATCAACACAACTTGCTTCCTAGTCAATCGTTCTCCAGCCACAACTATTGGTTTGAAAACTCCAAATGAGGTATGGTCTGATACTCCTGCTGATTATTCAAATTTGAGGATTTTTTGTTGTCCTACATATTTTCATGTTAATGATGGAAAACTTGAGCCAAAGGCAAAGAAAGGCATATTCACTAGATATGCCAGTGGAGTGAAGGGATTTAGGTTGTGGTGTACTGATCCTAAATCACCTAAGTTTGTAATCAGTAGGAATGTTGTATTTGATGAAAAATCTATGCTTAATCTGAGAAAGGAGTTTACTGTGTCTATAGGTAAAGAACAAAATATTGGCAAGAAGGTGGAGTTTCAGGTGGAAGCGCCACAAGGGCTACCAGGTGGTGCCCAAGATCATGCTATTGCAGATGACCATGATTCTGATTCTGATAGTGGCGCACAGGGTGAGCAAGACTACAATAAAGCTACTGGTAGACAAAGGAGGCAGATTAGACCACCTCAGAGATATACTCATGTAGATATGGTGATGTATGCTCTTACTACGATAGAGGACATTGTTGGTCAGGAGCCTTCTAGTTATTCAGAAGCTGTCAAGAGTGAAGAATCTGCATAGTGGTGTGCAGCTATGATTGAAGAGATTGAGTCTCTTCACAAAAACCAAACATGGTATCTGATTATGTTGCCGAAGAAGATGAAGACTGTTGGCTGCAAATGGATCTTCAAAAGAAAAGAGGGAATTCAGGGTGATACAGATGCAAGATACAAGGCACGCTTAGTTGCTAAGGGCTTCAGTCAGAGAGAAGGCATCGACTTCAATGAAGTTTTTTCTCCAGTTGTGAAACACAGTTCGATCAGAGTGTTACTTGCTATAGTAGTATTGTATGACTTAGAACTACAGCAACTTAATGTTAAAACAGCGTTCCTGCATGGTGAGCTTGATGAGACCATTTATATGCATCAGCTAGAAGGGTTCATTGTTGAATGTAAAGAAGATCTTGTGTGCAGATTGAAGAAATTATTATATGGTTTGAAGAAGTCTCCAAGGTAATGGTATAAACGTTTTGATTACTTTATGATTGATCATGGTTATTTGAGAAGTAACTATAATAGTTGTGTTTATCACAAGGAGTTATTTGATGGGTCTTTCATTTATTTGTTACTTTATGATGATGATATGCTTATTGCTGCTAAAGGCATATTTGACATTGGTTTGTTAAAAACCCAACTCAGAAATGAGTTTGAGATGAAAGACTTAGGTGCTACAAAGAAGATTTTGGGGATGGAGATCTATAGAGATAGGAAAGCTGGAAAGTTGTACTTGTCCCAGGGAAAGTACATTGAGAAAGTTCTTCTGAGATTTGGAACGTCTAATTCCAAACTAGCAAGTACACCACTTGCTACACACTTTAAGCTTTCAGCTTCCCTATCTCCCTAGACAGACGAGGATGAACAGTTCATGTCTAGTATTCTTTATTCCAGTGCAGTTGGCAATATATTGTCTACAATGGTTTGCACTTGTCCAAACATTTCACAGGCAGTGAGCGTTGTTAGCAGGTATATGGCTAATCCAAGTAAGACTCATTGGTAGGCTGTGAAATGGATACTAAGGTATTTGAGAGGGACTTTGGACTTTGGCTTAATATTTGATAGAGATGTTGATTTCAGTTCCAGAGTTACTGGTTATGTTGATTCTGATTATGCTGTGGACTTAGATAAAAGAAGATCATTGACAGGTTATGTTTTCACTTTCTGTGCGTCTGCTATCAGTTTGAAAGCAACACTGCAATCCACTATTGCTTTATCAACTATAGAGGCAGAGTACATGGCAGCAGCAGAGGCTGTTAAGGAGGCCGTTTGGTTGAAAAGCTTGATCAGTGACTTGGGACTACAGCAAGATGGGATTTCAGTATTCTGTGATAGTCAGAGTGCAATACATTTGACCAAAAATCAAATGTATCATGAGAGAACGAAACACATTGATGTCAGGTATCATTTTCTCAGAGAGACTGTTACAGAGGGTGTTATAGAGATTCTGAAGATTACTACTACTGAGAATTCAGGAGATATGATGACAAAGCCAATTGCAGTGTACAAGTTCAAACTCTATTGGGACTTGATTGGTGTTCTAGGTTTGTGATTCCCTTAAGGGATTTGGTGGAGGGGTTTGGTTATGTGGTCAAGGGTTTTTTTTTGTGTTAGGCTTGGTAGAGTTCAAGCTAAGGTGGAGATTTGTTAAGAGGTGGCTTGAATCTAGTTGAAATAGCACTTCTAGAGTATGTCCGCTCGAGCGGTGGTTCTTCAGCTTGAGCGGAATGCAAGTCAGAGACTTTCGCTTGACACCGCTCGACATTCAGCTCGAGCGGTATACAAGTCCGAGACTTTCACTCCACACCCACTCAATAGTCAGCTCAAGCGGGGTGCCAAAACCCTACGTTCGCTCGAGCGCCGCTCGACTATTTGCTCAAGCCAATGTTCTTAGCAATAGGTCCACACAGTTTTCTTTAAATAGGAAACGGCGCCTACTCTTTGTACTTCAGTCATTTTTTAGCTTTTACAGAGCAGTGACATTTTTGTGAGGGTTGAGAGCATACGGGTTAACTTCTTTGAGAAGAAGTTTTGTATTAAATCTCCTGTACTCAATCTTTGTTTTATAGTGAAATATCTTATACCGACCTCACCAATGGACGTAGGCTCACATTGAGCTAAACCACTTAAATCTTGGTATTCTATGTGTGTGATTGTCATTATTTTCTTTTGTTTATTTACGCTGCAATACTTCAAATTAGTTTTTGATATCCGGTTATTCTCAAGAGGATCCATGCCCAGTGGTCTAATCCACGACTCTGCACCAAGACAATAATGCATGGCTAGTTGCACTACCACGCACTTAGGGCTCATGAGGAGAAAGTGCAGTGTGGCTAGCTAAACACATTGCATGGGCCATACAACATGAAGCGGAGCCCAGACTTCCTCGCAATGGTAGGAATCTCCCTTGTGCAGTCGAGCTTAGTCTCCTGTTGGAGCAGCGCGATCAAGCTCTGTCTCTTGTCGTAGCAACACGATTAAGCTCTGTCTCCCAACCACAACAGAGCGATCGAGCTCTGTCTCCAGTTAGAGCAGTGCGGTCGAGAATTCTGTCTCCCTTCGTAGCAGCGTGGTCAAGCTTTGTCTCCAGCCACAATAGCACAATCAAGCTCTATCTCCTGCACCCAATAGTGCGGTCAAGCTCCGTGTCTTGCACCTAGTAGAGCGATCGAGCTCTGTCTCCTGACTTAGTAGAACGGTTGATGTAACACCCCGCATTTTAGTGTATTTTTACTAAAGGATTATTTTTATTTATTTAAATTTTATTCTCGTATTTTAAAATTGGTTGGATTTTTAATGAGTTTATTTCTATGATTTTAATTGGTGGAAATTAATTTTTATGTGCTTTCTTAATATTTATTTATTGTTGTGCATTTAAATTATTTTTCATATTTAATTAATTACCGTGGGATTTAATTATTTCAATTTGACTTTACCATTACGTTTAAATTATTTTATTTAACTTGTGGTTTTAAAATCGTTTCCGTTGGATCATTTTCGTGACCCAAGTTATGAGGATTGGACCTCATTTCTTTTCTCTCTATTTTTCTTTTTCCTTTTCTTTTTCTTTTCTTCTTTTCTTTTTTCTTTTCTTTTCTTTTTTCCTCTTGGTTTCCTTCTCTCGCGCGCGAGTTCTTCTCTCTCTCTCTCTCTCTCTCTCTCGCCGTGCGTTGGTCTCTTCCCCAGCCCGCCGCCGTGCGCCGGCGGTGGTCGACACCGCCCGGCTCCTTCGCTCCCCCTGCCGCCGGCGACCAACCCCCATCAATTCCAGCTTCCCTCGAGCCGCCGTGAGCCTCTACGCACGGCTGGAAGCCGCGGCACTCTTTCCGCCGCTGCGCCGCCGTCGCGCCACCATTGGCCACCATCTTCCTACCACATCATCCTCGACCTCTTAGCAACCCATTGGACCCAACCCCAACTCCGATCCGTCACCGGTGAGGCCCCACCAAGTCCATTTCCGATTTGTGCATTTTTGGCCTAAAACCACCCCTTGCGCCGCCACCCACGGCAAACCACCACCACCACTAGCTTCACCGACCTCCCTAGGCCCTACCCTATCAATCTTGGGTCTTCGTTTGTCCTCGTTGAAAAGTTGGTATTTGTGACCCACGGCCACAGTGTATTTTACACTGTGGTGTTGCTCAAACGTCGTCTTTTTCAACTTCGTGATCCTCGGAAAATTATTATATTGCACTGTAAGTATTTCTCCAAAGAACTTTCGTAATTTAAATGTATTTTTGCACTAACCCATTTCACTGTATTTTTGGCATGCCGGACTGAGTTCGAGGAGTTCGGGGGTCGGATGGATTTGTGATTGGAGTTGTTTGGTTGGATTTGATTGGATTGGTAATTGTTGGTTTGGATATTGTGTTGGTACATGTGCATTTCATCATTTCATGCATGATCATGTTTGTAAAAGGAAACTGGGTTTTCGTGTATTGCATTCATGTTCATGTGCTTTGAAAAGCTATGATTTTATGTGATAATATTTTTGGTGCGTGTGTATCACGACCCCAAGCCGAGATGGGGCATTAACTCGGTGGAGCTCCTCTGGTTACTCGGGAGCGGAATATACTGAGTAACGTCCCCTGGATTGTCGCCGGGCGACAATGGGATCGGACGAGATGGTCTCGTGCCGACTTCGTGGTCCTTCTGCTGGCGGGGACTAGAGGATGTCTGGCCACGTAAGCGCTGGGCGCGGAACTGGGCATCGCTCGTTGCGTAGTGTGGGTGCTTGGCCATGTACGCGCTGGGCGCGGAACTGAGCACCGCTGCGAAGCCAGGACCTGCGGATGGTCCATAGGGGAGGCCATGGTGCATATGGAAATAATGCATGGTGCATTTGGAATTAATGCACTATTTTCTGGGAAAATAGTGCGAGTTGATTTTTGGGTAAATCATTTTCTGGGAAAATGTTTTACGGATAATTTGGGCCAAAATGGGATTTTGGTGTGTGTTGAAAAATTATCATTTTCGGAAAAAATGATGTTTGTGGAAAATGCATATTTTTCATGTGCATGCATGTTAGTTGCATTTAATGCATTTTATATTACGTTGTTGTTTTGGGTTATACTTACCTGCGATACCATTTTGTGGTAACGCAGATTTTGATGCTGAGGAGGAGGAGGGCGAGCCTGAGGAGACGGCTCCGCCTGAGCAGTGATCTGGGATCACTCGTTTGTATATCTAAAACTATTGTAAAATTATTTTATGGATGACTGTATAACTGCTATTTAAATTTTTATTGATGTTTGATTGTAAATAAATTCTGGTACTTAGTTGACTATCCGCTGCGTTATTTTATTTGTACACTGTTGCATGTACACACACTGGCACTTCGTTGGGATGTGTGACCGTGTTGTCACCATCCTGGCGTCTCGATCCCTGTGTATTTATATAAGGGGAATTGGGGGCGCCACAGTTGAGCTCTATATCTCGACGTAGTAGCACGATCAAGCTCTATCTCCCTTCGTACCAACGTGGTCAAGCTCTTTCTCCCATTGCACCTAGCGCGGTCGAGCTCTGTCTCCCTTTGCACCTAGCCCTGTCTCCCATTGCACCTAGCTCAGTCGAGCTCTGTCTATTGTTGCACTAGAACGGTCGAGGCATCTCCCACCTCAGTAGCATGTTCAAGTCGTCTCCTGCCCCAATAGTTCAGTTAAGATTTGTCTCCCATTGCACCCAGCACAATTGTGCTATATTTTCCGCCGTAGCAGTGCAGTCGAGCTCCAACTCCCAGCCCAGCAACACGAATGAGCTCTGTCTCTCGTCGCCCCAAGGTGGTTGAGTAATTTCCCACCCCAGCAACGCCATTGTGCTCTGTTTCCCATCGCTCTAGTGCGGTTGATCTTTGTTTCTCTTTGCACCCAACGCAGTCGATTCTAGATCTCGTCTAGTTCTTTAGAACTACGCTCTATTCTCGCACTTAAGTGACCAATCACCACCCAGCATGGTCCATTCCAGATCTCACCTAGTTCTTTAGTTCGATGTTCCGCGCTCGCACCTTGACAACCAATCCCCACATTGCGCGGTAAATCCTAGATATTGCCTTGTTCATTAGGTTGATGCTCTATGCTCGCACCTTGACAACATCTTCTCCCTCAAAAGCTGAGTGCTTACACTCTTGCCACCACCACCGATGGGTTGCCTCCTAGAAAGAGCCTACAAGTTCCACAACCGCTTCGTGTGCGTGTCCATAAAAAATGAGTCAACCAGCTTGACAACCCCCTAAGATGGGCCCAGGGATCGACGGGCTCCTTAACCACTTAAGCATGGATGACTACAAAAAAACTCTAACATTTACACCAAAATGTAAATATCAAACAACAGCTCACATCAAGGGGCAAAAGCCCACTAAACACTATAGGAAAACACACTCATTGCTAACGACAGACGGACATGTGCAACTATCCAAGTGTTTGATTATCAAGCAAACGTTCTCCACCTAGCGCAATCGAGTTCAGCTCTTGACTAGCTCTCCAAGTCAAGCTCCGTGCTCACCACCTTGCGCGGTCGAGTCCAGCACCCACCTAGCTCTCCTAGCCTGGCTCCGCGCTATCCACCTTTCATGGTCGAGTCCAGCTCCCGCCTAGCTCTCAAGCCTAGCCCTACGCTAAAAGATCATCATGGTTTCAACAAATGGAATGTCAAGGACCAATTTTTGAAGTTTATTTTTTATAGGTAGCTTGATTTGAAGATTCTCAAAGTCCTCTGTTGGAGCAAGACAATCTTAAGAATCACGCAATAACTAGAAGGGATAAAATTCCTAATTTGAAGATTCTCAAACTCTTGTGGAGCAAGACAACCTTAAAAATTGCGCAATAGCTAGAAGGGATAAAATCCCTTAGCCCATATTGACCCCCAAGCCCAACCCATGAGGTGCCATTAGGAAGGGACTAGCAAGGGAGAAGGGGATTGGGGGGGGGGGGGGGGGGGGACAAAAGTTTCTGAAGGGAAAAGGTGTCGTCAGGGGAAAAGAAAGGAGGTGACAAAAAAAAAAAAAAAAGGGAAAAGGAAAGGGAAAGGGGGTCAGCCATGCGAAAGAGAACGACGAAGTGACATAAAGTTGAGCTCTTCACCAACGACTGACAGGGGCGAATAAAAGGGGTCTAAGATAAAAGACTTGAGGGGTTTCTTCTTCTTTTTCTTCTAGACTTCTCTTAGGCAACTAGAAGGAGAAAACTTCTTCAACCTCCAAACGGAACTCTCTAGTTTTATCATTTGTATAGTGAGCTACAAGAGATCGTGAGAGACTCTAAAATACTCCTATTTATAGTGGATTTGCAACCCAAATATGACCCGTGGACAAAGGCCCTGTGCCAAACCATGTAAATTTGTGTCTTTTTCTTTAGTTATATTTGTTGTATTTATCTTCTATTTATTACAACGGGCGTACATAAGGGCACCATACCGCCGCTCCGCACCGCCATCGTAGGCCCCAAAACACACAAATCGAGGCCTGAATCGTCGTTGTGGGTCGAGAATGACTCATTCTCCCTCTCTGGCCAAATAGTTACAAAACACACCTTAACATATATGTTCAGTCCATGATTGTTGTCAAATAACATGGTTCAGGCTTGAGTAATGCTTTGATTTCACTTTACGTTTTTTTTAATCTTTTATCAAAGCATATATTTTAATTGAACCTTAGGAAGCAAAATATATATCTATACAATCCTAGATGTAAATGAAAACTAGTACTCGATAAATGCTTATTCTTTTTTCGTTGGAAATCTTCACTTTGGCACAAGAGGGACTTAAAATGGACTTTTTATTGAAAGATCATTAAAGGACGAGAGATGGAGTGAAAAATGGTGAAACATACAAGGTCTTCTTGTAGCCGTCTTAGATTGAATTTTCTCATATATTTATTAGGTTAAGAAAACAGATACATAGCATTCACCTCATAATGGGATGTCTTAGGTAGGGATGGGCAACGGGGGCTGTCCCCCGGCCCGCATGGTGTAAATAAGACATAAAGAAGCCATTGGGTGGTGTGTATAAGCTACATTCACCGCATTCGTTTAAGGTTTTCTTGACAAATCCATACCTCAATAGAAAAAGTACTTCGCATGAGTAAGAAGTATTCTATACTAATGAGTAGTCCGGAATACCTCTTTGAAATTCTGATTTAGCATCCTATTTGTAAATTCCAAGAATTTTGGGTAATTATATTAGATTAGTCCTTTTTTTTTTTTTTTTTTTTTGCAATTGGCGCTTATCTGTCTAGACAATACAAGTAGAAGACATAAAGAAGGTTCAATGTCTAGGCAATACAGGTAGACATAAAAGGATCCGAAGCATCTCATGATAAAGGAAGGCAATGGGCTACCTAGCCAGAAGACCCAGCAAAGTGTTTTACTTTACGAGACAGGCCACAACCTCCTTTTCAGTTAAAAATAAAAATAAAAAAAAATAAAAATAAAAAAAAAAAAAAAAAAAAAAACAGTCAGGCATCAATTTCTGCTCCAGCTTCAGCTTCAGCAGTTGTAAACTGTGATAGGAAGTCCTCGGCTTGAGCAAGTGCAGATTCCTTTGCGTCAGCAGCATACAATATCTTCTTAATAGCTACAGACATCTGCAAAAATTGAAGTAACACAATATAATCATGTCTCATTATGTTTGGTCTGAGTCATGGTAACAACTAATTCTCACCTATTTGGTTAAAAACCTAAGGGGTAAACGAAGAATGGGAGCAGTTTAAAAATATAAATGCACCCATATATGAAAACATAGACAAAAACACAGCAGAAACCTTTTAATTCTTGTAGGTACAGTAATGACAAGAAAATGAGAGAAACTCGGATTATTTTGGATCTCAACCCCACAGAAGCTTCATAACAACTAGCTCAAAATCTACATTAAGTTATAAAAGAAACTCCTAGAAAATGATTCAAAACTCCAGGCCAGAAAATAATTTTTCTTTGGAACATTTCGGTGGTGGACCTAGATTCTTTTGTCATCCTTACATATACTGAGAGAGTAAGATAAGAGACGGGTTAATAAAGAAAATAGAACAAGATATACAGAACTAGCATAAGAAATATGCAGAATGGCAAACTTACAATATTGATTACATATGGTATGTATGCCGTTAATCTTTAAAAAGGGAGAATTGTGCATATACAATGAATAAATTGTAAAACCATAATGAGTAAAATCAAAGATCTCAAGAAAATCTTACTGGAATATTCTCCAGTTCAGGAGTCTGACAGAGAATTTCTATATCCCTTAATTTCCCATAGTAAAAATCTTTTTCCTTTTCCAGAAGATTCATAGAGAGCTTGAGAGCAGCAATCTGTATGACAAAATATAACAACATACCTTTGAGTAATCAACCTCGTTATTGGAAGCTCTTCTGGCTGAAACATTACCTTTTTTTTTTTTCAATTTTTATGCAGTGGTAACAGAAAGCAATGAAATAAACAGTAAAAGTGAATAATACTGAACTCTAGCAGACAATTGTTTCAACCAGAGTGAATGATGAATCTGTGTGGGTGAGAGTTAGAAGGAGAAAGAGACCATGCATCACGGAGATAGAACCATGTCAAGAACAAATGTGATGATCGATCCATAGAGATTTTCAAGTGAAAACAATATAACAGTGGCTCATCGTCGTACCTTTGTCCTGTCTGAAGTAGGGTAGGTATCCTCCATTAAATAATAGAGTGAGGATGATCTCCTCATCAGCCATTGTAAACAGCTAAAGTCATGGACTGTCACAGCCGAGACTTGATTAAAGGATAATATGTTAACTCCATATTATTATTATTACTGTAGTTCTATTAAATGAGCTTTAAATAAGTGTTTGAAAAGTTGTTTAGTGCGTAGATTAAATGTGGACAAGATAATTCATGTTTTAATAGGAATAGTCAAAAGAATCGAATAAAAACTAGGTCTAGGATTCCTGGTTGCGTAAGGATTTCACTTGAACAACCAGTTTTGCTACCTCTAATTTGCAAGGAGAAAGCCTAGAATTAAGAGCATCTTTTCCTATTCTGCTAAATATTTCCTTGAAAGTTGGAAGCCATTTAAAAGTTCATTGTACAGTCAAACAATTTCTACTAGGGCAGGCATGCCATTTTGCTGCCAACCCTATTTTTAGGGATAAAACCTAGATTTTAGGACACATTTATTTGTAATCTTGTTGCCTAGAATAACATGCAACAAGACCCGATCCATGTTCGAATAGGAATATTCAAAGGATCACCAAAAAAAAAAAAACTAGAAATCCTTGTTGGAGAAAATGTAACCCAAGAAAATCCCCAACATTTTATTATAAAAATAAATAGAAACCTCATTATTTAAACTCAGGCATAGTAAATCCCACCTACTGCCTGCTGCCGCTTTTCAGCTCCCAGAAGTCAAAAAATCGCACCCTGCCTCCTGGTGGGTGAACTAGAAAAACCACCTTTTTTTTTTTTTTTTGGGCGGGGGGGAATTGATCATTACATAATTATCTTCCAAAAACCCTTCATTTTTATTTTTTTTTTTATAACTTTTTGATAGCTTCCCCCTAAACATAAGGCCTGGCAGCAGGCCTCTCTTTGCTCACTTAGGTGAATTTCTTTAATTTTTCTCAATTATTTTCATCAAGGCTCAAGTTTAGATATCTAATATTCATCTAATGTATTTCTACATCTTTCTTGAATGGGTTTTGCAATGAAATCAGTGCAAGATCAAATCTTTCATACTAAATTCATCAAGAATTCAATACCCAGCCGCCCTTGGTGTTTTTCCTAAGATTTTGATCAAGATTGGAGCCTTGATTCACCCCTGTTGTGCTATTTTATTAAGTTATTGCAGAGTTAATGATTTAGAATAGCAAAAGATGAAGAAGAAGGCTTAAGAGTGGTGTTTGACCTTCTATAAATCTGCCAGCAATAGGTTAGACTCATTTCTCCTTTGAATAGCATGGTTGTTTCATATTAGTCTAATTTTATGGTGCATGGATATTTGAATGGTGATTCAAAGTGTGCATGCCTAATTGTGAGTTAAGACAGATCTAAAATTTGTATATAACTAAAATTTTATAATCTGTCCATATGTTGCTAGTGTTATCATTATTAAATTAGGGTTTCTGTGTAGAAAACATGTTTAGAATTTAGGTTGCATGATTTTTTGCTGATTACTTCTTGTCAAGTTGTTTTAACTTATAAAACAAGCATTTTGAAAGTTTAGAGAGAAAGAGGGGGAGAGAGAGAGAGACCAGATCTGCCCTTTGTGTCGGTACTGGTGTTTAGAAAGGCCAAATGACGAAATATAGTATTAAGAGATTGATTGTTTATAAATATGATTGGCGGGTTCAGTGAAGTTGATTGAGCTTTTGAAGCCAAGGATTGAAGTAACTAGATATAATTCATGCCATTGTGATTCCAAATTCTCAATCAACAATTTTCTATAAAATGATTTTGAGTTGTGTCCATGCTATTGCCTTCTTTTCGGAAGCCCCTTTTTATGATTGCAAGTTTTATGCTGAGTTCTTCTTTTACATTTATGATACAAATATGCAAATGTTACAAAAGCTATGAGAAAAGAAAGAATGAAACAAAAAAAGATAATGATTAATGTATTAATTTTTATAAATATTTGAGTGATATGATAATTTGATGGCACCAGAGCAAAAAGGCACAGACAGCCCAACAATCAATAATCAGTGGTGGCATTAACCCACTTGACTGCACCATTGTTTAACAAGTGCTGTCATACCTTAAAAGCAACTTCCATTATGGTCACAGGAAAGGAGTCAGGATCCTTTTAATCGCCAACTATGACACAGGCCATGATTATGTGCTGGCAAGCCAAAAGTTTCAAAGAAAAATGTTTTATGATGCATACAATGTTTACTGTTTATGATATATTTATCTACTCAGTTTTAACTTACAACTCAAATACGTAGATACGGTTGAGGTCCTTGAGGAAGAGGTTAAAATCCACAAAATATAGTGTTGGATCCTCTATACCTTGAAGAAGCTTTTAGTTAGTGTTAATAAAATTTAGAGTTTATGTTTCGTGTGAGTTTTTGGATTAACGATTAAGGCTAATGTTTAAGTTTCATTTTTATCAGCTGTAATGACAAAGTATGTTGTTAAAGCTCATTAATAAAGGTTGCCAAGGCTTTGGTTTGTAGAATTTTGAATATTTGCAATATGTCAAGAATGATGTGTATCCTGTGCCTAATAGGGAAAGGGTCTTGCATGGACTGGGCACATATTTTATTTAAACAAGGAAAAAGCTGTATGTGAACCTAATGCCAATACCTCCTCGGACAAAGCCTGAACCTCCCTTGAAGAATTAGTTCCACCTGCTGCTGCATATGTCTTCCCTTGCCTGAAGCCTATTCCAACAAGCAAAAAGCAATAAAGGGAAGGATGAAAAAAAAATGTGTTGGGCAAACAGAGACTGGTAGAGAGAGCAGGGGTGTGAAACAAGCTCACCAGAGGCCTTATCAAGACCAACTGTGTCACCAGAACCGGGGTTGTGCACATTGTTTGTTTGCAGAGATTTTGGAATCTTCTGAGATCCCTTAGGATTCCGATCCTTCACACCCTTAATCCTACGATCAACAGGATTATAATTCCTACAAGAAAACAGAACACGTTCAATTTAAGGGAAACATAAAGGAACTAAGATTTATATTCAGCAACATTCAAATTTGTTAAAAACAGAGAAGGGTAATAGGTCACTAAAAGTAAACTGGCATACTCGTTCATAATGCCACCATTCACAGAATCACAGTAACGTTTAAGCCATTGAAGGAACTCCAAGTTGTCCAAAGGTCTTCCTTTAACTAGCCTGTTGACTTCAATATGCTGCCATGCAGAAAACTTGCAGTTAATGCAAATGTAAATTCTTGTTTTGAGCAGGATCTTCCGCAAATCCAGCTTCCCAATTAATTAAGTTGCTATGAAAACACAGTAATTAATCCTTGCATTTCATCCTTTATGCTGATTATCAAGTAACCTATTTCATGATTGAAATCAATACTTGCACCATAAGAAGATTTTTTCTGCCTTCTCTTTCATTAGTTAGAATAAACCCATAAGTCCTTTACATCACACTAGTCGCATTTATAAAACAAAGAGGTTTCTGGGTTTTTAAGGGCCCTGTTACCAAGAGATAAAGAACTTCCTACCTTTTCCATTTCTGGAAACTGAAACTTTATCGATCTTACTCTACCATAACTGTAGACCAGTTGGAATTTAGACAGTACTCCAAAAATGAGTATTTATTTGCATATCTTACGTAGAATTTAAGAAAGGCAAATCCTAGGACCAAACTCAAATCTCTGTGTACAGAAATTCTGCCACAAAAGTTGCAACCCAAGAAATCCAGAAACGATTTCATAGGTTTAGTTTCTAAACTAGTTGAATCATTCCACTGGCCCTCCAACTAGAGGAATGATAAGCCCAAAATTCAAGCCAAGAGGCTACCAACACAAAATTATAAACTATACATTAAGTTCCTTTCTTGTTTATCTACTAGAACAATGATCTCCCTCAAGTTCTTTCCCTTCACATATCCCTTTCTTGGACTAGACTACTAAGCCCAAACCAACCTGCTCCTGAAATTCAGACAGGAATGAAATTCAAACTTAATAAAAGTCAGAAAGATCTGGTAGAAATGGGGAAATGAACAACTCAAAAGAATGAGATAATACAAACTTACAACCTCAATATAATGAAGTTGGTAAAGATAAAAATAGAACCAAAATTGATGCATGAAGCACTACACAAAAAAATATAACCAGTTGGATGAAATCACCTTATCAATTTTCAACTTGTTGAATGCTTCCTGCAGAACCTTGTAATTTTGGATCATATCATATTCTGTTTTTGCATCAAAATTCACCTACAAGATAGCAAAAAAAAGTTAACCTCAATAAAAATGAAAAAAGGACAAAAAAATGAAAAAAAAAGGGTGGGGAGAGGCAGTTTGTTACCTTGTGCATTGGAACAACTCCAGGATACGTCATATCAATCATCTGACATTGCACAGCACCAGATGCAGCCTTGATAGAAGAAATTACATAGAAAACAAATTATAAAGAAGAAATTAATTCACTATTTGCTTAGGGAAAAGTTTAAGATGATATAGTCATGATGTGACTTGCATACTACAGCACGCATGCAACGAGAATAACCCTCATAGCTGCTAAAAGAGTCTTCTTTTATTCAAATATGAACAGAAGCATAAAATTTTAAATGCCTTGAACGCTAGCACGTTATTGTGTCATGAATATGCTAACTTCCAATACCAAATATCAACACTTATGGATGTGGTTCCTCAAAAACCAATATTATATTTGGCATGACCATAACCTGCAGATTAATTTTTGGGATATGCTGTAAGTTTGCATCAAAGTTTCCATTTTTCCTTTAAAGCCAACAACCCCATGGCATACAATTTTCTGCTCTCTACCTTTATATGGCTATGGTGTCACCTTAAATTACTTAACAACGAATGCAAAGGTTTAGTCATAGCCCCATAGACCATTAGCTGAATCTCTCCAGTAAAGACAAGCATAACTGCTCAAGTTATAGTAGTACCATAGAGCCAATAAACATAAATGGCCATCTTATATAGCTAGTGGATTTATGTCTTGTATCAAAGGTCATATTATAGATAGAAGTCATTGCAATTGATAAGTGTGCATAACAATTAGACCAATTTCAAAAACTCATAGGGTGAGGAGAACAACTTAACATATGTAGGCCTTGTACCGGAAAACGTGCCATCTGGGGGCTTTACCGGAACTAACTAGTAAAATGCCCAAGGCTGAATCAACATATTTTCAATCTGATCTTTTTCATAGAAAAAAATTGAAAATATGTATGGCTTTGAAAAAGTCATGAGAAGCTGTAGACAAACCCCAGAAATCATTATTTAAGAGGAAAATAGCTTTGCCCAATAGCAACAAGCCTAGCTAACTCGATCCAGTGCTAAACTAGAGCAAACACTAGAATTGCTAAGCTCAAAATAGGGATAGCCATAAACCATTCAAGCCAAAGCAAAAAACTGTTTGCCTATCCATGTTATTAAAGCCAATTAGCCTAGAGCGTAAGCTGGTTAAGGCCCTGTCAGATCAAACTCGGTCTACACCATAGTAGCTCATGAAAATGCAAACTTCACATTTCAACAAGGCAAAGCGAAATTTAATATAGATTGAGCCAGATAATAACATGTCACAATTGCCAATGTTGGTAAGCAAAGCACATTTACAGAAGCGTGCCTCGATCACGTTGTTTGGCACCTTTCTTAGTGAGCTTAAAGCGCAAGAAGCAAACCTTCGTAATTTTTTTGGGAAAATATAAGACGTCAGTTTTTGCTATTAATATTATTTGCACCATCTATTTGTGGTACAAATACGAATGTATGCCCGTATGGTATGCTGTGCTCTTTTTCCTCTCTAGACCACACGGCAGCACCCTAACCAACACTTGAGCAGTCACTTGGATGCCTGGTACATCCCTCCCTCCCTCACATGGTTGTTTTTAGTAAAGCACAAGAGAAATATATAGAATGCTATTTTTAAATTTTATTTAGTTAGTTTATCACTTGGTTGTCATGTTGCAGATAACAAATTGAGTTAATATTCTAAATATATTACTATCTTGCTATTTTGAACATTTTTATTGTATTATATATATATATATATATATATTTTAGTGATTGCTATACTTCAATTAGGCTCAAGCTTGCGCTTTGCCTTTGTGCCAAGACTCTAGGCCACGATTGCGCTTAAATGTGCCTAGCACTTTAACCAAAATTGCCGATTGCAGACGAAATTTCCCCCAAATCGTCACTTTACCTTGCTTGGGCACATTGTAATCAACTTTCCAATATATTTTTTTTATATAAGTAAAAAATACTATGTTTAAATTTTTTTAAGAAAATAAAAAGGGAAAATTTTAAATATCCAAAGCTATCTAGATCAACTTTCCAATATTAGGGAAATCAAAATGACAAATCAGGAATGTCTGGTATCCAAATCAATTAAACCAAGTAATATACATATAGAAGGTTACCAGTAATTTAGTACACAAATTTCAACTTCACTTGAGGTGAAAACAAGAGAGACAAAATTCAGGGTGTTACTCGATATGTAGAGTATAAGAAATTAATAATTACACTGGGAATCACATGTCTCTCAAGAAGTCCATATTGGTCATCAAAATGCAACCAAGCAACATCTTTGTCAACTAAATAGTAAGACAGAATAAAACCCAAATTCGAGAAGTATAACTTTCGAGACTATAACATCAAAAGTTTCTTTTTTCTCCTTTTAGATTCCACCACTGAAAGAAACCCAAATTCAAGAACGGGAAAATGTTGACTATTAGTATCCAACTCACAAATCAAGAAATGCGGATGAACGAACAAATGAATGGGAATAGTGTACCTCTTCAATACGAGAGAGATTGAGCTGAAGCTTGTCATTAATCCACGTCAATATCTCACTCCTCCCCACAAAGTACGCGCTGTCCATCATTCCAATATTTGTCGCCATTGAAAATGCCTACAAAAACTTGAGACACAAACAGAGACGAGTGCAGAGAGAGAGAAAGAGAGGGATGGGAGAATGAGAAATGAAGTATATGTTACGAAGAAAGGGGAGGATTAGGTGCATTTAAAGCGGAATCTTTAGAGCCTTGAGGGCTTTCAAAATGTTTTTAATCCGTTTTCGGTTACCTTAAAAGACGAATGAATAGTGATAGATGGAGGATTTTAAGTCCTGGCCGGCTGGCTGTCACTAACCTGTTAAGTGTTAAGGACGGGAACTGTGAATGCCTAATCAATTTAATAAAATCAAATTTTAAATAATTAGTTTAATGTAATATATTATATTAAAAAATTATTTTTATTATAAAATAAGGTGAGATTTGGATATTGAAATGAGATGAAATGAGATGATTTTAAATAAAAATTAAAAATTGAATAAAATATTTTTTTAATAATATTATTTTTTTTATTTGAAAAAGTTAATTTTTTTATTATATTTTACGTAAAAATTTACAAAAATTATAATAATAAGATGAGATATGTTGAGATGATTTTGGTATCCAAAATAAGCCTACAAATTTATTTTTATGAAATTTTTCTCTAGTTGTAGCACTTCTCAATCTATTTATTATATTCATTTCATTAAGGAACAAAAATGTTTCCCAATTTTTTTTTTAAATCATTATTTTCACAATAAAAAGTTTTGATGACTTTAACTGCGAGAGAAAAATATATATAAAATGAACTATATAGTAATTATTATTATCGGTATAAATACTTTGAACAATATTAAATAAATAATAAATGATGAGGAACCCACCTAGTGTATCTATTTTTTTCTCATGTCTAAACTCGAGAAAATCTTGATCTAATTTTTGTAAAATTATAAATTTATAAATTCAAGTAATTTAAAATTATACAGTAAAAAGAAGTTTATAATCAGAGATTCAGAGGTATCCTAAATAATATGAAAAATTAATTAATAAGCGTTTAATGATATTTCTCACATTTCCCATTTTTTAAATTTCAAAACTCTAGCAGCAAGAAAATTCTGGAAGCAGCCCTATATGTGTGTGTATATATATATATATATATATTTTACCGAGACCCTTAGCATCTTTAAAAATTCAAAACTCGTGGATTTTGACTATTAGTTGAGTATGGATTGTGAGATAAATTTAGTTAATAATTATAAATAGAATTAATTATTGTTAGAATATTATTTTTTAATATTATTATTATTTAAAAATTTTAAAAAATTAAATTATTTATTATATTTTATGTAAGAATTTAAAAATATTATATGATATATAAGATAAAACACTTTTATTGTCCAAATCGAGGTTAAAGAAAAAGACCAACTTTCCGGATGTATTGAAATTTATACTAAGATATCAAAATGGAAAAAATTATTTCGCCTCCCAAGTTGTACCATTCTACTTGACTGTTGGGTAAATTTATTTTTTAATTTTTATTTAGTGATTAAGGAAGTAATTTTAAGTGTATTGGTATATTTTTTTATTTTTTTTAAATTATTTCAATATATTAAAAAAATGTGAATAAAAAGAAAGAAAGAAAGAAGAAGAAGAATAAGAAGAAGAAAAAAAAATAAAAAAATAAAAAAATGGAAGCCAACTAACGGTCAAGAGAGCGGGGTACTCATGCGCGACCTCTATCAAAGTAAATGTGCGTGCGCTCGTCTTTTGACTGATGAACACGTTAATTATATTTCCGTATCCTAAATAGGGTTTATAAAATAGTTTTGTATTCATGTAAATAAAAGAAAATGTTATGTAAAATATTATAAAACTTGAATTATGAGTAATGTTAAATACAGTTTTGAAATATAAAAGTCATGCACTTCTTTAAAAAAAAATAGGATTTATTATTAAACAATAATTTTTTTTTTATGTGGATCCTAAATTTTTTTTATTTTTTTCAAAAAAAATACGTGAGACTTGTATATGTAAGAGTTTTATTTAAACTCAATATCCCACACACCCATCTAGATAAATTTTGGAATAGTTCAAAACTTATAAGTTAATAGATGAGTTATAATGAGATAAGAAAAGTCCTAAGAGATAAGATTAACTCTATATCTCTAATCACAGTCAACCACAAAGTCTTAGATTTCTTGGTGGTCAGAAATCTATAAATAGCACTGAGGGGTTAAAGAGTTCTCACCTACAAGATTAGAGTGCCTCTAGCCATCAGGAGATACTAGCGAGGCCAAGTTGCTAGGGTGATCCTTCTCTCATAGTCAAATTTATTTCTTCATCAAATAGATAAAGAAAGGTACGTCTTTTACTGCTATTGTTCATTATTGTGGATCATAAAAAATCAAAAATCCAGTTATTAATGTTCATGTTCAAATATCTAACATGTGGTATCAAAGCTACAGGTTATAGATTTTTTATGATCTCAATAAAACATACAATGTGGGCAAAGTACTGTGTGTGGTGGCTGGTGTCACCGTGCCGGTGGCTCAACACGTATGGCGGCATAAAGGAGCGTCGTAAGGGGCTGTAAAGCCCGAATGGGTACTGCCGCAGTGATTGTTTCCTCCTTTTTTTTTTTTGTTTCGATTTGGACGACACAAAAACAGGAGGGTTTTCGGCACTGGGAGGAGGCTGAGAACCTCCTCCACGACGTTTCTGTGGCGGTGGCATAGAGGGCTTTAAGGCCTAGTGGCCGCCGCGGTGTTGATGTTTATAATAATAATAATAATAATAAATAAAAATGAAGGGGAAAGAGATCTGGAGGTCAGTAGCAGGAGGAGGACGGAGACACCTTGTCGTCCTCTCCTCGCCAGCGACGCCCATAGCCACGGTTGAAGGTTGCAGCAGATCAAAGTTTGAAAAGAAAGGGGCGGCTGAACTGGCTGAAGGAAGAAGAAGAAGAAACCCTAGGGTTTCTTCTGACTTGTAAAGGGCTTGGGCCGTGGGCCTTGGCCCAGACAAAGAGAAAAGAAACGAGCCCTTGTTGTGGCCCAGCCTAGAAGAAGAAAAAAAAAAAAGAATGGGTGGGCCTATACAGTAGGCCCGACGTGTTGTCCAGCGACCTCAACAATGAATCGGGTTTTAGCCCGGGTTACTGTACCGGTCCGGTCCAGATCCAAACTGGTCAGATTATATTATATTATAATAATATTATTTAAAAAAAATCTGAAATTTTATTTCTCTTTTATATGCATGTTATTATTGTTAAATACAGTATTAAATTTTATTAAATTTTCTATACATATTTTGGTCTATACATGTATTAAATTAAATTTTATGCATATTATTAAAAAGACATGTATTGAATTTTATTAAATTTTCTATACATGTTATTATTGGTATATACATGTATTAAATTAAATTTTATGCATGTTATTATTGTTAAATACATGTATTAAATTTTATTAAATGTCATATTCATGTTATTATTGTTAAATACATGTACTAGATCTTATGTACATGTTATTATTAAACACATGTATGAATTGTTTATTTTGGCTCTCATTAACATGCCATGTATATTTGTTTATCTAATATGAGGCAAATACTTTACATCAAAATTAAAGAAAATATTAGTTGCCCAAAGGTACAAGATTTTCTTAATTTTGGTGAAAAATCATTAAACTCCATAGTAAGGTGGATAAATTTGGAGTTAACAATTTGTGTGTCAAGATCTACTCCCAAAGGAGAGTCTTGATGACATTACTAGTTCATCCATTAAAGTAAAAGTTGGGGTGAACAATTTGTATGCCAGAGTTTACTCTCAAAGGAAAATTCTGGTGATACAACTAGTTCATCCATATAATTTAAAGTTGGAAGGAACACTATGTAAGCCAGAGTTTACTCCCAGAGGAGAATTCTGGTGATACAACTAGTTCATCCATATAATTTAAAGTTGGAGGGAACACTTTGTATGTTAGAGTTTACTCCCAAAGGAGAATTCTGATGATACAACTAGTTCATCCATAGAATTTAATACTGGTGAGAACACTTTGTGTATTAAGATCTACTCCCAAAGGAGGGTCCTGATAACACTATTAGTTCATCTATAATTGATTAAATTCTTATTATTGTTTCTGAGTGTCGAACTCAAAGCATTAATGTGATTAAAATGCTTCTCTTGCAGTAAGTATACGAATATCTTTACAATATTTTTTGTACGGAATTGACTCTAGTATAGAGAAACATGAGCATGTCAAATTTACACTAAGAGTTGTAGACCCTTGTTTATCCATTTTAAGTATTTACATCAATTATTATTGAGAATAGTGATAAGGGTCAGAAAAGTACAACATTTTAAGAATATTGGATTAATTACTAGATATCAAACTATAGGAATTTCTTAGTTTTGTACATAATAGTTTACTTCAAATGCATTATTATTTCATTAAAGTAATAAGATATGAAAAAAATTGGTAGTATGATTGTTAGTTAGATACAAATTTATCTTGCTAATTTGTGTGAAAAGTCATTTGTATCTTTTGGGAAATGAGGAAAATAATGGTAATGAAAATATAAGAATTATGTCAATTGAAGTTTGAAAGGAACAATGACACATGAAAGTTTATGTGCCATAAGCATGAGACATGATTCGAAGGGAAGGGTAAGCATTTTTTTTGTATAAGTTTCGAATCAGATCTTATACATGTTTATACATTCTTTTAGATTGAACTTGAATGCAAATGTTTATATGTATTTTGTTTGTATAAGTTTCAAATCAAACTCTATAAATGTTGATACTTATTTTAGTGATTGAACTCGAGTACAAATGTTCAGTTTTTTAAATTGTTTCAAAATGTCATTTCTACTTGTTCCATTTTTCATTCCAATAAAATTCTTATTTGCCTTTATAATAGTGTTTTTGTTAAAAGTTTTTCTTTTTCACCCGTGAGGCATGTATTGGAACCAAGAGAAAAATGAATTAGGAATTTTTTTTACAATTTGTGGCATAGAATTTGAAACAGAATTTGTGACATAAAAATTTGGAGAATATCTCCAAGAAAAGTTGTAGAGATTAGAAAATATATTATTTTCCGCATTTAGGTTTTCTAATCTCAAGATGTGTATTGATTTGTATAAAAGGAAAACAAATCAAACATATCAAGAAAAGATGGTACAAGGATAGAGAGTTTATTGAGATAATGCATATAAACGCA
Organism: Juglans microcarpa x Juglans regia; assembly: GCF_004785595.1. Lineage (NCBI taxonomy): Eukaryota > Viridiplantae > Streptophyta > Magnoliopsida > Fagales > Juglandaceae > Juglans > Juglans microcarpa x Juglans regia. The sequence goes on from NC_054605.1 coordinate 7,682,272, forward strand.
TGTAAATCTTTTCTCTATAATGTTTGATAGATATAAGTATTTCATTACCTTCATAGATGATTTTCATGGTATGGATGTATCTATCTACTACATGAGAAGTCTCAAGCCATTAGTAATTATTGAAGTACTTCTCATGGGGAGGAAATGCAGCTAGGTAAAAAGGTGAAAATCATTAAATTGAATTGAAGTAGTGAGTGCCAAGAAAAGTATTATGAGTCAGGTCATAACCTTGACCTATTTTGTTAACTAATCGAAAAGATGTGTAGTAAAATTAGTAAAGACAACGATATATATCTTAAATTGTGTTCCCAGTAAGTAGCCTCAAAGATTTTTGAAGTTGTGGAACTTAATTTAAGGCTTATACATGTATGAATATATGTATGAATAGTTAATTTAAGGTAAGGCTTTACAATCCAAATGAAAGAAAGTTGGATCGTATAATAGTTAATAGGTACATTATTGATTATTCATGGAGATCCAAATGATTTAGGTTGTATTATCTCTATTCATAGTTTGAATTTTGAGGAAATTTAAACGTCAGATTCCTTATGGTTGGCAAAATCAGTGAGAGTATAAAAACTAGAGATGTGATTGTTGTGAAGGAAAATGCTTATAGTTCATTTTATGATTATTTTAATGATAACATGGAACAACAAGCAAATGATCATCTACCTCATCAGAGAAACACCACTGAAGAATTGGCCATGGAGACATCAGAACAGGTAACCTCATGTGATCTTCTTGATTTGATTTTGGTTATGTGGTACATTTTCAAAATTTGAATTTGACGTAGAACTAAATGAAGGTTTGCATATGTTTTTACGAATTATATAAATAAGTGATTTTATAAAAGACCGATGTATAAAAGAGTGATTGAAATCCATGAATCAATGAAAAGTCTGTAATTTCGTCTAATTGTCTGAAATGTATAAAAAGTCGAATGTAAATAGGTGTTGGAGACAAGACCCTGACTTTAAAGGCAATGTTGAACGATATAGAGTTAGACTTGCAATTGGATTTCACTCAGAAATGAGCATTGATTAGAAAGAAATTTCTAATAAACCTAAAAGAACTCATTATGAATTACTGTGGCATTAGTAGCTCATTATGGTCTAGAGTTGCATCAAAGAGATGTAAAAACAATTGTAGAATACAAGTCTGAAGTCTACAAGAAACAAATAAAATGATTACTTAGAAAGGTAACAGATTTTTTGAAAATTGGTATCTGAAATTTGATAATACCAATACTGTTTTGGAATTAAGAAACATATTGTTAATGTATATACCCGTAAGTCAATGGGAGTATATTTGTATTTATGGTCATGCAAGTATATGACTTTTGACAAGTATGAATTATGGTTTATAGTATGTCATTAAAGTTATGTCTCTAAAGAACTTTAAAAATGAAATTTATGAATGATACATCTTTCGTAATTGGGATTGAATTTTAACACCAAAACGATGAGTGTTAAGATTGTCTCAGTATAGTGGCATAGGATTTTGGAAGATTTTACATGAAGAATTGTTGTTCAATAGATGCTTTAAAAATAAAATGTGGCATGCTCAATATTTTACAGTGTCCTTGAAATGATTAGGTTGTTAAGAAAATTTTATATATGATTGTTATAATAAATTTGATAATTGCACAAACCTGTATAATGTTGAAGGTCTGTTTTTCAGTTGACATTATTGGTTGTTGCCAAAGTAACCCAATGATGTTTCACCCAAAAGCTGTGAAAAGAGTCCAATGTTATTTGCAAGAAATTAGAGACTATATTGTTGTTTTAAGAAAACTGATACTCTTAAGGTAACTGTATATTCAAACCCTGTTTTGTGGAATTACTCTAATGATGAAAAATATAGTTATGGTTATGTATTTTGCTATCTAGTAGAGTTATTTTATTGAAAAATATGAGGCAAATCTCTTACTGCTTCATGTGCAATGGGGACTGAGTTTGTGGTATGTTTTGAGGCCACAATGTATGGTATCTGACTGAGGAAATGTATCGTAGGATTTATAATTGTCGACTTATAGCCAAGCCACTAAGGAAGTATTGTAAGAATTTCTCAGAATATTTTTTCTTAAAATGATAAGTATTTAATAAAAAATTAAATACATAAGTGTTATGGAGAAAGTACAGAAACAAATATGTTCATAACAATATTGTATTAATGATTATACTTTAAGAGGCACGTTGAAAAGATGGGTCATATGCTTATACTCATGATATGAATATGTTAAAGAGATCATTGATATGCTGAATATTTTGTTACTGGAAATTGAAAGATATCTATTATGGTTGTTTCTGTTTTCTTGTCTTTCCACTTTATATATACATTGAATGGTGTGGATGATTGATGACAAGATAATGTTTACCATAAACATGAATTGGAACCTAATGCATTACAGTATTAGTCTTAATTATCTCAATTAAAGATCGTGTTAAATTAAGTTACTGGTGTTGTGGTACATGGAAGGAAATTTGTTGATCATATAACAGAGGACCGCCATGACTCGCATTGGTAGCTGGTTTGACATTGATATTACGAAACTCATAAAATGTATTTTGAGCTATGAAAGTTTCAGGAAATGAATTTGCGTAGTATAGTTAATTTCCTATGATAAATCCATGAATGAAAAATATTATTTTATGGGCGTATGGGCCAAGTGGGAGAATGTAAGAGTTTTATTTAAACTCAATGTCCCACACACCCATCTTGATAAAGTTTGGAATAGTTCAAAACTTATAAGTTAATAGATGAGTTATAATGGGATAAGAAAACTCGTAAGAGATAAGATTAACTATATATTTCCAATCGCAGTCAAACACAAAGTCTTAGATTTCTTGATGGTTAGAAATCTATAAATAGCACTGAGGGGTTAAAGGGTTCTCACCTATAAGATTAGAGTGCCTCTAGCCATCGGGAGACACTAGTGAAGCCATGTTGCTAAGGTGATCCTTCTCTCATAGTCAGATTCATTTCTTCATCAAACAGATGAAGAAAGGTATGTCTTTTACTGCTGTTGTTTATTATTGTGGATCATAGAAAATCAAAGATCCAGTTATTAATGTTCATGTTAAAATATCTAACAGTATATTCTAAGAATATATAAATCATTTCACTTTAATAATTATCAAAGTAATATTATATACAATCTTAAAGTGTATAAACTACATGGACTCTATTTGATAAATAATAGGATCTACTATTAATAAGTGGATTTTTTTTATATAAGTCTTATATTTATTTATGTTTTTTTAAAGTGAGTGTGTGGGACTTAAGATACCTTGAGTCCCCACTACTTTGTAAATTTTTTCACTAATAATTACATAAAAAACCAATTTAAAAACACAGCCAAAACCCATCTTTTAATTTGAGGAAAATAACGTTTTATTCTAAACAAAAAAAAAAAATGTGAGGAAAAGAACTAATCTAACTCGTAATCCGGCAGGGAACAAAGACTCGGGAACCTTTTGGATCAAATTTCCTGGATTCTTATTATTTTTAAGATTATTAGTATTGCTGTTATTGTCATTATTATTAAGGTGAAATTTCTTGGATTCCAGCCTTATTTTTTTTCATAGATGAGATGAGATTAACTGAAATAAAATTTAAAAATTGAATAAAATAATGTTAAAATATTTTTTTAATATTAATATTATTTTTAGATTTAAAAATTTTGAATTGTTTATTTTATTGTGTGTGAATTTGAAAAAATTGTAATAATATGATGAGATGTGAATAGTTGTGAAAACAAAATGAGATCGTCTTTGTTTTAACAACTTAAAACCTCTTCCCTATTTCTTGGAAATTATATTCCAAATAATTGTGTGATATAAGGTAAGGTGGGTCATGTCCAAATCCTATGTAATGAATGTACTAAGCTATTATTATACATTGTACAAATTATATGGTAGTCATTGTCTTAGTGTCATCTGCAACTTATAATATAATTTGGTTTGGAAGGACCGAACAACTTGATCAACGATCATTATATTCACGCATTAGGACACTAGTGTAGACACGCTACCAACTCTAAGAGTGGCAGTCCTACTTAGCATTGAATTTTGCATTTTTAATGAACAGTCACTTAAAATATAACATATATGTTAATATGTAAATTTGCACAATATGACGGAACGGGAACAGTCATTCCGGCCCACAGATGTGCTTTGAACCTCGATTATACGGTCGAAAAGTTCACGATAGTGGTTTGAGCGTTGATATGATACTCGTACATACATCCATGAGAATAAGCATTAAATAAATACATAAAATATAAATAGAGAGAGACATGAATTTACGTGGTTCAGTGTAAAGCTTACATCTACGAATCGTTTGGGGGTGAAATCTATTATAATAATGATTTAGCAGTCTTTCATGGCCTCACATATCTCTCAATACAATGGAAGAAATTAGAAGATCTAAATGTTGAAAGAGATATCATCATTATGATGAGAGGAGTTGATTTTGGAGTTATTATGCGTAATTGTAACATCTCGCCAAAAATTAAATAGATGAATTTATTTAGACTTTAGAAATTTTGTGAAAACCTCGAAAAGGTCTCACAAATCGAGCAATTGCATATGCTTTAGTCTGTCAGCATAATTAGCTTCTTGCCTACTTAAGTGTCAAAAATGCGATTTTATTTATTTAAGGTACTTAGGAGTGTGAGAATGAGAAACGGTTTGCACCATTAGTCTCAGATGAATATTTAGGATTTTACGGCATAATAAAACGATTTCATTTTCTGTATAAATATTGTTTGAAAATGCGTTTCAATTTATTTGAGGCACTTAGGAGTTGAAATTCGTGAAATGAAGTGCTCTCTTAGTTTTGTAGGATTATTTAGGATTTTATGATGCAAAGTTATTTTCACCATTTTTGGAGTGAATATTAACTTCTATGTTAGCGCCATGTGGCATGCAACCCAGTCGTTTTTAGATCACAGTGTAGAATGTTCAAAATAGTTTAGAAAAGTCTTGAAAAAATTTTAGCCACACTTGGTAAATAGTATAGGACACTTGGCACCAAGAGAAATCATGAGATGAATATGTGAAGGAAATGAATGAAAAATCAAGCTTTGTGATAATGCTACTTAATCCAAACACTATTTCATCCAACCATTCACTTTTGTGCCAAACCAAATAGAGTTTCAACTCTAGTTAAATCCTAAATATTTGGAATCCAATTAAAACCCCAAATACCTTATGGAAACCAAAATCCTAAATGGTTTCCCGAACCCTAAATGAAGTCGGTTTTAGCATAATATTTAATCACTAGTTTAAATCACTTTCACATGCTATTAACATTCAAATTCATATCATTCCACCATTATTTATTATTGGAAAAGAAAAATTAGATTTGAGTTTGATAGAAACCGAAACTCCAAATGAGGCCCAATTGGTTTAGGCCCACTAAGGCCCACCAAAAAGCTCCACCTATGCAAGGCTTCGTGAGGAATTTTCCTCATTGCCATGAGTGTACTTTCACTGCCCATGTCAGCCCCAAGTAGTGGTTGATGGGAGGGCAATCAGCCACCTTACCACCACCTAATCACATAGCAGCTTCAAGGCACAAAATCGTGTGCTATAGCCCATGGTTTTGGGTATTGTTTTGGCTGACAACATATCATTGAAAAGTCACCCTCATATCTCCTCTCAACCCTTCTAATAGTATATGAGTCGTTCATAGCTTGTCCTTAGACTTTTGTCACTTTTGAAACACTTTCTTGGAGACAACTCAAGGAGAAACCTCATATAGCTTTTCTACCCATTCTTGCTCGAATTGTTCGAAGCCTCTTTAAGTAAATTCTCTGGAAACTCTTTTTACATAAGCTGTTTCTCTTTGAGTCTAGTTTTCATTGGTATACTTTTTGTAATTTTTCATGAATTTTGGATTAGTTAAATGACTATTTAAGTATGGAAAGGTCATATAGGGTGATAAACTAGACAATGTGCGATTATTTGATCTTTTTTTTTTAAGTTCTTGACAAGATCTTGGTCTGATATTTTTATGGTTTAGATTTAACATATTAGAATGAAATTTGGATTTCAATTTGTTGCATATTGGGAGTTTCTACTAGGAGTTTTGCATGATATGAGAAAGTTAAAAACTAGAGGTGTAAAAATAATTTTTGCTTTAAGTAAGCTTAAATCTTTTGTTATGGAAGCATACTCCTTTGGTCTTGATATTCACATATGTTATTTTTAGGAATTTTATATATGTTTTAGGAAGTTATTTGGATGATTTACGGTTGTGATCTTGAGTGAATGAATTTTTATCCATACTAAGATTCGGTTGGAAAACAAACTTAAGGCTCACAGGTTGTGTTGTGTTTCTATGGAAATCCTACCATATAATCTTGAGTTTGATGCTTGTATAAACTTTAGGATTTGTAAATGAAGCATATAATATTGTTTCTTAATGGTTTACTGCATGAAAAATTCAAATGTAATGATTGATCAAAAACCAAAACATGTAATACTCAGTTTTGGAGTAAATATGCAAACTAATAGCGTTGGTTGATGTTTTGTGATTTTTCTGATCGTCGACTTATTTGTCCGAGCATGCTATTTCTTAGGATTTATTTATGATCATGTTAAGAATATGTTTTTGAACTTTTGGAGTTCTTGGAGTTGATTTGAAGAATGATAGACCAAGAACATCATGGGTTATTCTTTGTTGTCAAAAGACTTGATATTTTAGCATGAACGATATTGCAATTTTATGATTTATGTTTTGTTAATGTCCTATTATGATAATAAAGCATAGGACGTGATTTTGTATATTGCATGATACGATTTTAGCATGAAAGTTGGAGTTTGAAAGAATTGCGACAAAAATTAAGGATTTTAGCCTTAATGTGATTCGGCCTGTGCATGGTTTAATTCTTTTAGCTATGTTGTGTTTTAAATTTTTCTAATTACATATTTGGATTTAAGACAAAATTTACTTGAGAAATGTAAATTTTGGTTAGTTATGGAGTTAGGATGTGAAATTCTTAAGTAAGGATAAAATGATCATTTTTCCACAAATAGAGGAATAAAATAGTCATTTTACTTTGAATTAGTGATTTTATATTTTTGAATATACTAGTGAGGAGTTTCTAACCTTTAGGAATGTCTCATTATAGTTCTTGTTTTTTTTTTTTAAGAAGAGTGAGCAATCACCTGTCCAATAGTGACGCCCTCCCGAATTTATTAATAAAACCCTCACTTATAACGAAGGAAAACCGTGATAATAAAAAATAAGGCCTGTGAGAAAAAATCTCAAGAAAACCCAAGCCCGAAAAGACTCTAAACAAGCCTATGAATATAACGAGTAACACAACAACCGAATACAAAAGCAAAGCCAAAATTAACAACATTTTAAATAAGGAAGCCCCAATAAATCCAAATGTAACAAGCCTCTAAGGACCCGAGGCAATAAAGAAGTATTTGTGTAGCCCAAAGTATCACCATTGGCACCATCTTTGGCCAACCAACTCATTATAGTTCTTGTTATTTCACGCTTAATTCGTCACGCTTCAATCATTGTAAGTTAGTTTCTAACTTACTTTCAAAGTATTTATGTGTGTATGATGGTAAGAGAAACCATCATTTATGTGATTTATGCACATGTACATGTTACATTATGATATGCCATGATTTATTTCCAGTACATATTTATTTGTTGCACTTTATGCCACATTATGCAATGCTTAACTAGTTATATGTCATGATTATGTCATGTTTATCTGTTACAAATCATTGTTATGTCATATCTATCACTGGTCTCATGTACAAGTCATGTCATGTTAAGCTATGTCATCTGTCATTTTACTTCACGCCACGTCATGTCACAAGTTTGAAGTTCGTTAAGAAAAATAATATTTTCAAGTCAGATGAGTTTTTTACATTTATTACGACCCCAAGTACTAAGATATGGTAATATCCTAGTGACATTTCATTGTTCACGCTGGAGTAGAGTGTTTAAATTGGTATGAAATTCTCTAGGTTGACAAAGTATCGTCAACATATTTCAAATGGGGTTTAAGTAACTGGTTGTCGAAGCAAAGTTAAGCACCAACGCTAATGGTGCCAACCACAGTTCATGTTATACACAGTCATGCAGATTGAGATACCTGTCATTAGATGTGTACATTTTGTACTCGCAGTGGGAGCATAAATCCTTGGTGTGATGCGTATGTTAACGTACTCATAGCTGATGTAGATACCTGTGATGTGATGCAGTATCGATAGTGGCACATGGCTCAAGGAGACCTATGTATCATCCACAAATCATGTTTAATTAAACATTTATTATGAGAACAAGCTTCCAAGTTCATGTTCAGTTTCAAGTTCAGTTCAGTTTTAGCTCATGTCATGTTTAATCCACATTCAATTCAGTTCTATCATTTCAGGTCAGTAAGTTCAGTTCACGTCAGTTACAATTCAAGTTCAGTTGCAATCCATGTCAGTTGAGGTCATGTTAGTTCATGCCATGTTAATTACCAAGTCATGTCATGTTCACGTTAGCACCATTTTTTAGTCTCATGCATGCTCTGTACACTACTAGTTAAAGTTATTTGTTAACTTGCTAATATTTGTAATCAAATCTCACTTTGTAGTCCAAATACTATTCGCTCCAGAATGGTAAATCATGTATCAGAGGTGTAAATGTAAGATATCTGTTCAGTGGAGATTTATTTAAATTACATAAATTTTCTATAGGTGATGATTGATATGCGTTTGGCACTATTGTGAGAAAATTCAGAGAAGTTAAGAAGTACACGTAAGCGGAGTTCCTATACTAGACTTTGCATAAAAATAAAATGGACTGATATCAATTTTGAAAATATGCATATTGTGTTATGAAAGGAAATGTTAAATGATCTCAGTTATTTGTTATGCATTGCTCATGAGACTTTGTATAAGAAATAAAGTATTTTCTGACATGACTGGTGTAGACATGAGCTTATTTTTGGCATTCTGTTATTGAACTCAGAAAAATATGAGTGAATATGAAAATTTGATAAATTTTGCATGTGACGTAAAGATGTTCTGAATCTGTTTTGGAAAATGTGAAATGATCTAAATTTTAGTACTCTGTTTTGATATGATATGGGATTTGAAAAACCTTTGGCATGATTTTCTGATTCTATTCTGACTCTGATTCTGATTCTGATTCTATTTTGACTCTGATTCTGTTCTGACTTTGAATCTGATTCTGATTCTATTTTTCACTTATATGTGGCCCTATCACGGGATACAATAGTGACCTCTGGCACACTGCAGGATATAATAGTAGTTTTCTGTTCTGAGTGCAATCGCCTTGATATTCATGGTGATTTTTGTTCTGTTTGGCTTTCTCCAGAATGCACAACCCTACCACGGGGGTTAAACATGAAATTCTGTTTTGATATGATGTTTCAATTATGCTATGCCAAAGAAATTTTGAGTAAGAATTTTTTCTGAAAGTTTCGCTTTTATATTTTTGGTAACATTTTACGATTTTGCCTTCTGAAAACAATTTATCTGATTCTGCATTCTAAGAGAAAATATTTTGTTCTACATTTCAAAGTTTGATAAATGTTCATGTTTACATACTAGTATATGTTCTCTGCTTACTGAGTTGTTGATAACTCACCTCCTTATCTCCAATATTTTCAAATGATTTTGGACATTTCAGCTTAGGATCAAGACTGTGAAGCATTGAGATGACTTAAGAATAGTGGATTAAGAATAGAAAGTTTTGATGAGTATTGGCAATTGTTGTTAAGAAATTTCATTGTGTTCTGATGACATTGTAATTTGAAGAATTGATTATATTGAGGAAATTAGTTTGAATCAAAATTCCTTTATAATGTTGGGACTTTAGAGTCTATCATTATATTGTTGAAATGTGAGTTTAAGTGACTTGTAGAGAAGTTGATATTTTTTTTGGTTTACTATATCGAGGATTTGATAAATGAGTTTGTGTGATTATTTAAATTGGAAGTGTTTACGTTTGATTTGGAGCTTTTGAAAGTATATTAGCAGTGTTAAAGTTGATTATTAGGTAACATGAGTTAACTCTCCGGACTCTCGGAAACGGGACATTACATTTTCCCAAGGGCAAGATCTTATATATAGGGAGGAGGAAATTCCTTTAACTCGAACTCAGGATAGACATCCAACAAGGGCAAGAGCCTGTGGCAAGGAGGAAATTCCTTCAACTCAAATTCAGGAAACAAAAGGCCCAATTACGCAAAGTAAAATAAAGCTCACACTGGAAATTGTTGCATCAACTAACCCATTTGCTACAAATGCTACAAGCTATGGCACTTCTCTAGGGAATGCCACAAAAATGTGACACAGAGCCTAACCACCAGAATGGCTCAACAAGAAAGGCTTCCAACCTTACCACCACCTACCCACAGAGGCAATCAAAGGTAGGAACACGACACCAACACAGATATTTGCATTCAACCTAGGTGAGACGAAGGGAAATGCAGACAAAGTCATAGGTAAGTTACATCTACTTTCTAAACATGCTCTTGTACTATTTGGTTTTGGGGCTACACATTCTTTCATATCTTGAGCATACGTAGAGTTTTACAACATTGAAATTAAACCATTGTAGAAAAAACATAATGTGTCCATACAGGTTGGAGACTCAACTCTTTGCGAAAGAATTGTTGAAAACTGTCCTATAGAGATTGTAGGGGTAACCTTAAGGGCAAATCTGGTAGTCTACAACATGAGTGGGTTTGACTTCGTTCTTAGAATGGATTGGTTATCTACCAACCATGCAAGAATATACTACCTTAACAAAAAGGTAACCTTTACAGGAATTAAGCTTAACAAAAAGGTAACCTTCACCTAATTGAACGAATCCAAATTTAGCTTTACAGGAATTACGCTTTGATCTCCTCCCCTACTAATATCAACTATCCAGGAAATGAAAATGCTCAAGGATAGCTATTCTGGCTACTTGTCAAGTATCAAAGAACTGCCCAAGGAGGAAATTGCACCAGTAGATGTGCTCATTGTGCAAGAATTTGAGGACATGTTTCCAAAGACATACCAAGATTACCTCCAAATAGAGAACTAGAGTTCTTCATTGAGCTTTTACCAAGAATAGTTCCTATCTCGAAGGCTCCTTACAAAATGGCAATGTAGAACTTCAAGAATTAAAGCAGCAACTTGAAGAACTCATAAGTAAAGGATTTATTTGATCAAGTGTATCATTGTGAAGAGCGCCTATACTCTTTGTCAAAAAGAATGATGGAACCAGGAGAATGTGCATTGACTACCACAAGCTAAATAAAGTAACGTTAAAAAAAGTTGGTACCTACTACCCTGAATTGATGATTTATCTGATCAGCATTAGGTTACAAGCAATTTTTCAAAGATAGATCTAAGATAACGATACCAACAACTCAAAATCAAGAAGAAGATGACCTGAAAATGACATTCAGAACTCGATATGGAGATTAAGAAGAGTAATTATACTTAGCAGCCCTGCTCGCATACTACAGAGGGAAAAAAAATAAAAAGACAGAAAATAAAGACCCACATTAGCAGGTGTGTGATGTATGTCTACTGAGCAGAATAACTCGATTAAGAATCTCATATCATACCATTTGGATTGACGAGCTCACCAGCTAATTTTATGGACATGATGAACCGAACACTAAAAGACTTCCTAGACAAATTTGTGGTGGCCTGTGTTCATAGACGACATTCTTATTTATTACTAGGACACTGATCAACTCTGAGACTCTTCTACCAATTTTGCATGAAAATAAAATGTATGCAAAATTGAAGAAATTCAAATTTTGGATGAAGAAAGTGGCTTTCCCAGGGCATGTTATTAGTGGAGATGAATCTCGGTAGACCCAAGCAAGATAGAAGCAACAGTTGATTGGGCATGGCCCACCAACATCCCTGAATTCGAAGCTTCCTCGTACTTGCCGGATACTACCGAGGGTTCGTTGAAGGATTTTCAAAGATTGCAACTCCCCTAACTACATTAACAAAGAAGACTGCAAGGTTTGTATGGATCAATGCACGTGTGGATAGCTTCCAAGAGCCAAAAGGGTGATTGGTGACAGCAATGGTCCTAACTCACTCATAGGGAACTAGAGGGTTCACTATCTATAGCGATGTGTCAAGGAATGGCTAGGATGCATACTGATGCAACACAGAAGGGTGATCACCTATGCCTTCAGACTATTAACATAGAAGACAATGCAGAAGAAAACTTACCTTGTGAAAGAACCAAACGGCTACCTTCCATACAAAGAACCAACAGCTACAAGCAAGATTACATCCATGAATTGTGGAACAGCCAACCCATCTCCATAAATCATGCAACGGCTAACATCTTCATTGTAATGTAATTACTTTCCATTTCCACAACATTATTGTATGTATCGTAGATCTCCAATCAGTACAAACTCTCATGTATTGATACAATATGCTAAGTATATAAATAAAATAGACTCTCAAAGACTCTCACACTTGAAGAGGTATTTCATCAAACAACTTGTTATCATTGTTTTTATGGTACCAGAGCCCTTGTGAGAGAAGAGAGTCTTCCTCCCATGGCCACCATCGCCCTTAATGTCGGTAACTTTGTTACCTTGCGATTAAACACCCCCAATTATCCTCTTTGGCAAGAACCAATCCTGGCCTTGACTGAGAGCCAAGACCTTGTAAAGCATCTCACTGATTCATCCTCACCCCCAGAATTCATCACTGCTAGTGTTAGCACCTGGTTCGAGCAAACCCAAACCTAGTCCCACCTTCCTTCAATGGCTCAAATCGGATTGATTGAGCCAAGGATGGATTATTGGGACACTATCTGAGGAAGCCCTTGGCCTCATTGTAAGCCTCGATTCTATCCATCACGTTTGGGTGGCTCTCAAAGAGTCGTATGCTCATGATTCCTAAGAACGGGAATTCCACCTTACACAATAGTTAACATACCTGTGCAGGGAACCAAAGACGCCTTTGGGGGATCATCTTTGCACATTCAAAGGTTTGTGTGATAGCCTCGCTTCAATCGGATGCCCCGTGCAAGACAAAATGAAAGTTTTCTCATTGCTAAACAGTCTCGGAGCCAAGTACAAGCCCTTCACGACAGCGATATTGAAACCTCCCATGCCCTCCTATGCCGAACTAATTCCTCTGCTCAAAGGGTATGAAATCCACTCAACTCTTCATGATTCCACTAATGATTTTGCTTTCTATGGACAGAGACACTCGAACTCCACCAAGGATTATCGTCGTCCACCTCAATCCAATCACCACAACAACAACCGACCTCAGAACTGGTCTTTCTCTTCAAAAGGTCGAGGGTTTCAACCCTCTAACTAGTAGGTGAGGACTTCTAGAGATGACACTCAAAACATGCATTTCGCACCAAACACCAGTGGGCCTAACCCACGTGATACTGATGATTGGCCCACTAATAAAGGCCACGACTCTATCCGCAATGAAAGCTGTCAAATTTGTGGAAAAAGAGGCCATGTTGCGCTTAAATGTTGGAACCAGTTCAATCACTCCTATCAACCTGACGATATTCCTCAGGCCCTTGCTGCGATGACTCTTGAGAATTTTTCTCATGATGCTGAATGGACGACTGACACTAGTGCATCTACTCATATGATCGGTGACCTAGGTATACTTGAAAACTTACGTCACTATTTTGGTAATGATGCTATTATTATTGGAGATGGTAGTTCACATGCTATTACTCACATTGGTGATGCTTATCTTGATAATAGCACCACTAAAATTAAATTATGTGATGTTTTATTAGTACCTGCGTTGGCCAAAAATCTTTTATCTATTGGGCAACTTACCACTAATTATCCTTATAACTACAAATTTTACAATTTTAATTTTGTTGTTAAGGAACAGGAGACCAACAACGTTCTGTTGATCGGACGACGGAAGTGTAACCTCTATGTTGTTTCTCCTCCATACGAAGCTCACTTTTCCACTCGATTTTGACGTGTGCCTGAAGATGTTTGGCACTAGCACTTGGGGACATCCTCAGGCATCTTCTTTACAAGTCTTAAAATCAAAAGGACTTATTCAAGTTTCTGGCTCTAACAAAAATTCTTCTTTTTGTGACAGTTGCCAATTAGGCAAACTTTACAAACTTCCTTTTTTACCTTATAGCAATATTACTCATAATGCGTTTGATAAAATTTATTGTGATTTATGGGTCCAGCTCATGTAGTTTCCGTTGGTAAATTTAATTGTTATGCATGCTTAGTTTACGCCTTCTCTGAATTTATGTGGCTTATTCCTTTATGCAAAAAATATGATTTTTTCCTGCCTGCTTACTTTTTGAAAAATATGGTGAGCGAAAATTTTGCAAAATTAGAATTTGAAAAATTCAATCCGAATCAGAATTTTGTGACCAACCGCTCATTTTTCTCTCGATTGGTCATGAGTCTCGTCTTTGCGTTTTAAATCTTCAATTTATGTTTTAAATTTAGCAAATGATTTTCAAAGCGAGCTGAGTATTTTAAAATCCTCCAAATATTTTAAATGTTCAAAATTATTTTAAATAGGGTGTTTTTAGTATTTTTGAACCAAGCATAATTTTTAAAGTAGGCCTATCTATATTTTTAGAGCCCCGAAAATAATATAGTTTTAGAAAATCATTTTCGTTAAATGATTTTATTTCTTTAGGAATATTAAGTAATATTCACCATTTTATTTTATGTTAAAAACTCTATTTATTTAGATGATTTTATTTCTCCCAAGAAATATTTATTAAACTCATCATTTTATTTTATGATGAAGAATATTATTATCTGATCAAGAATAAAAAGTTTGATTTTAATACTTAGTATATTTACCTTCCATTTATTTTCTAATCTTTACTTTCTATTTAATCCTCTTTTATTCCTCTTAGTTTAGTCTCTACTGTTGGATGTAGGTTAAGAACCTAGATGTAGGGCTAGGAGTAAAACCCTAATCCCTTTTCTTTCCTCTTTTCTCCCTCTCCCTCACTCCTAGCTATTGGTGTAGCAACCTACAATGGCCCCGCAGCCCGCCGTCATGCACCCTATCCCCACGTCTCTCTCTCTCTCTCAACCCATGGCCTCAGCCCCTGCTCTTCCAGCACTGCCACTAGCCACCTCTGCCACTAAGCCTCGCCACAACCACCCGCTCTCATCCCTCACTTAGATCTCTCTCTTATCTCTCTCAATTTCTCCCTCCAATAGCCCCTCCATATCTCACCAGCCACAGGTTGCCTCCTCACTCTGCCGTTGCAAGCCTATAACGCTACCACTGTCTCCTCTCCATCGCCGTGAACCTTCCACCGTGAGACCCAATCGAGGCCCCAACATCCCTCATAGCAGATCACCTCCCATTTTCCCCTCCTCCCTCAATTTACCTCCACACACACACACCTCTTTCTCTCCACCGTGCACTACCACACCACAAGGCCAACAATCTCTCTGTTTTCACCCTACACGGCCAACCAGAACCATGAAGCACCCACCCTCCACACATGGCTCACTACCCAGTCACCTCTCAGCCTCTGTTTTTAAGGTCACGGTAATGACCACCTTGGAAACACCACACACAGCCCACCTTGCACATACGTAGCCACCACCATGAGACCTTGTCGGACAGCAAGCAGCACAACAATTCAACCACTCACTATGGTATAATTTCTATCTCTTTCCCTCAATAATTGATTATGCTTGTGAAGCTTAGTTGGTGTTGTGAATGTGAAGTGATGGAACTAAATGTGAAGTTTGTGATATGGTTGTGATTGTGAAGTGGTGGGACTATTGTCAACGATGATGCTCTATGGAGTAGTTTGTGATGTGGCTGTGTAGTTTGAAGTGATGACCCTTATTGTTTAGTTTGTGTTGAGGCTGTGCATAGTATGAAGTGACGAAGTTATTGTGCAGTTGTGATGTAGTGGCGATATTGCAGTATGTTATGAAGTGACGAGATTTAATGTGAAGTTGTGTTGTGTGAAGGATAGGGTGATTGTCTAGTTGTGAAGAGGTCAGATGCCATGTGAGGTGATGGGATCACTGTGCAGTTTGATAGGTGGTTGTGAACAGTGTGAAGTGATTGGATGTTGTGTAGTTATGATGTGGTTGTATGTCGTATGAAGTGTCGGGATATGCTATGTAGTCGGACGTGTTATGTGAAGTGTTATATTGGTTAGGATTGAATTGGCTAGTAGGCAGCTTGTAAAAGCAAGTGGGTGTTTGGGGAGACTATATGTTGATCTTTGGTGATAAAGGGGTAGGGTACATGTATGAATTGGTTGGATGCATGTATCAGATAGATTTACCATATGTAATGGTTAGTCTATCTTAAGCAAGAGTACACGATATTTAAGCCTTAGAGTTGGCTTAAAGTTGTGTATTATGCTTGGTTTGGATTATGATAAAGTGTTGGTTAGATTATGCGTGAATGGAGAAAGAGATGTATGTATTGACTAGGATTGAAATGTATAACTTGGTTGGTTCAAATTATGCATCGGAATGGATGGTTTGATAGGAAAAGTGTGATGAAGGTGATAGTGTGTCCTAGCTTTTAAAGTGAATCAAGGAGGTTTACTTTAAAGGATAAAAACTTGAAGTAGAATGCTATGTGTTAGAAAGATAACCTCAAGTGAGTCCCAAGCTATGGGTTTGAGAATTTAGAGAAGAGTGATAAAGAAAAGTATGAAGGATGGAATTGGATAGTAGTATGTCTAAATGAAGAAAGTCTAAGTCAATGGTAGTTTATGCATTTCTAAGTTTTAGATGCATATGCACTTGAAAAGGAAATGACATTAAGTTATGTATGTATGTAAGTTGCCATCTGACATGCACATGAATGGACTGCATGAAATGAATATAACATGTTGTCTAGGTAAGTATTATATTCATACTCTTTTGGAGTTTTCTAAATGATTTGAAATGAAAATGAAAAACTTTTATGAAAAAATGTTCTTATGCAATGGAAGAGAATGAAATGATATTTTATGAAAGTATGCTAAGTATTAATGTTTAAAGGAATATGTATGTAAATGCCTTCTTTGGAAATCCCTATTTATGCACCCAAAGTAATAGTTGTATGCATGTGAATGGATGTTATATGTAGTAATTATTGTATTTATTTTCTATGAAATGAAATGTTGAGATTTATGCTTGATACTAAGAAATGATGTTTAAATGATGCGATGAAAGTGTATTTAAATGATGCTATGAAAGGAATGTTTAATGGATGCTATGAAATGGTGTTTAAATGATGATGTTTATGCTTATACTTTTAAATTATGTTTATAAAATGAAATGGACTGATGAATGAAAGAAATGAAAAGGAAATGGCTGAAAGGAATGAATGAAAGGAAAGGAAAATAAATGAATGAATGTTTAATGTATGAAAATACGTAACGGCCATGACTGAATGAATGAGTGATAGTATCAATAGACTGGACAGGTTGCAATGTTGGGTAAGTAATACTGGTAGGTGCTACCCCTAACTGAAAGGGATTCCCAACCTGTGGCCATGAATGAAATCCAGGTCTAAAAGACTGCTAACCCCAACTCACAGGGCGTACCAGTGTCTACTGGCCGGAGGAAAAGTGAAAAGAGTAAATGAATCTATGAATGATTTAGTTTCTTTATGAATGAATGTTCAAGGTGTGAGAAATTTTTTATGGGAAAGGAAAACCTTTTTAAAAAAAACCCCGACATTATAATGTTTTCAAATGAAATGATTGTTTTATATAAACTATATAGAGGAATGATGATTGCATAAATGAAAACTTATGTTATTATATTTTTACAATATGAAGTAATGCTTACTGAGTATTCGACTCATTTTATTTTTATGTATGTCCCTCCTCCCCTCTCAGGAACAAAATGAGTAAGAAGCGTCAGGACAAACAAGGCCCAAGGGAAGAGTGACAAAATCCTAGGCATGTTTTATATAATGTATGAAAGTAAATTTTTGCACAAAGACTTTTAATTTAATTTAATGATTTCCGTTGTAAACTTTCTTTTAATTTATAGAGCACGTTCAATTTTAAAACATAGAATCTTTCATATCCTAGGAAGGAAATGAAATTTTTTTTAAAAGGTTTAGTAACTCCCGTCTCATTTTCTTAAATTATTTTCTAAAGTCCCACAACAAGGACGGGCATTACAAATTTATGCTAAGAGATTGTGTCCTAGACCTAAAAGGAAGTTGGATCACTCATCTACCATTAGTGGAATTTGCCTACAACAATAGCTTTCATTCCAAGATAGGCATGGCTCTATTTGAGGCTCTGTATGGGAAAAGGTGCCGCACACCTCTTTAAATATCAACGTATATTTCTTTTAAGGTTCCCATGTTTATAAAGAGAAGAATATATATATATATATATATACACTACAAAAAAGGGCCATTTGCCGGCATTTATACTAATGATGTTTATGTAAATGTCGGTAAAAGTAGTGATTTGCCAACATATAATTTATGCACCGTTAATTAGCGGCACATATGCCTATATGCCGGTACTTAAATATACATTTGTCGGCGTTTGCATAAATGCCGACAAATTAGAGATGATTTACCGGCGTTTATATTACTGGCAGTTATAGACATGCCTGAACAATAGTCTTTTATAGACGTTTCATTTTCACACCAATAATTAAATATACATTTGCCGGCGTCTGCTTAAACGTCAGTAACGTAGAGAGAATTTGACGGCATTTATATTAGCGGCGCTTATAGATATGCCGAAAAAATAGAAATTTGTCAACGTTTCATTTTTACGCTGGTAATTAAATATACATTTGTCGGCATTTGCATAAACGTCAATAAAGTAGAGCGGATTTAGTGGTGTTTATATTAGCAGCGCTTATAGATAGGCCGAAAACATTGAAATTTATCGACGTTTAATTTTTATGCCTGTAATTAAATATACATTTGTTGGCATTTGCATAAACGTAAATAAAGTAGAGAGAATTTAGCGGTGTTTATATTATAAGCGCTTATAGATATGCCAAAAAAATAGAAATTTATCGACGTTTCATTTGTCACTCCGGTAATTAAATATATATTTGTCCGCGTTTACATAAATGTCAATAAAGTATAGAGCACCAAGCTGTGATCTATAAATTTTTTTTAGGTTATTATATATGGGAAATCTATTTGATATTTATTGGGTAAATTTTGAATAGGTCACGGGTCCAAAAATTTTATTACGACGGGTCTTGAAAAATTTATTAGACAAGATTTGGTTAGTTTAGAATTTGAGTTGAGCCCATTAATATTTATTAAATGCATGATTTAGAAAATTTTAAACAAGCCAAATAGATTGTCAATTGTGATAACCAGATCAACTCACTTGTTAATTCAACACAATATCCATAGACGTACGCCCAGCCCAAACACTTAGAAATGGCTCAAAAAGCCCAAGCCATGGGAACCAATTAGAATCAGACTCCACGCCATGTACGTCGCCACGTTCATGCATGTACGTCTCTAGGGTTTTTTTCATGTCTTTTTTTTTTTTCCCTTCTACTCATTACACACACATATGACCCTCCCGCGTAAATCACCTTCAACCTAAGAACCAACTGCCACCGCCTGAGTTGCAGTGAGCTTCCAAGCACTGCCCAAGCTCCACGTCAAGCTAGCCACCCTCTATTACGAACGGAGTGTGCACTGCGGCACTGTCCAGCCGTAAAACAAAGTGTGCACCCGTGGCCTCTGCCCAGTTGCACCGCCGCCTCTGCCCACGTCCAAACTCTGGCCCAGTTGCACTGTGGCCTCTACCTAGGACCACCGTAGACCCACGCCACCGGCCCAGCACTGCCTAGCACTGCCCAACACCATCCCAACACAGCCCAACACTCCTTTGTTTCTCTCACAAAAAACAGAGTGTGCATTCCACACCGTGAGACACAAACCAGCCACCCCACACCGCCAGCCTCCTCCACGCCGTTGCCAGCTGCACAAAGATCGCCACGGGTCACCTTCACGCCACCCCCAAGCCGCCGTGTTCCTATCGGTAAGCCACAGTCTCCTCTCTGTCTCTCTCTCTTTCTCCCACCACGTTTATCTCTCTCTCTCTCTCTCTCTCTCTCTCATCACTCTCTTTCTCTCTCACCCCCATAGTGCGCTGCCGCAGCTCCCAGCCGCGCCGCCGTCGAAATTTACCTGCTATCGCTCGTGGTCCTTGCAGTAAGCCTCTGCCGCGCAACCTCATGTGCAAATTATTCATGGTTTTATTATTATTTATTTATTATTATTATTTATTTATTTATTTTAGTGATTAAGGAAGTATTTTTTAATGATGTTGTGAATTTTTTCCTTTTTAAAAAATATTTAAGTATATCAAAAAATTGAATGAAAATAAATAAAAAAATAGGAAAATATTTTTTGCCTTTTCGAGACATCCTCGGGCCACATCCCTCAGGAGATGTAGTACTACTCTTTCAAATAAAAAGTCTTGTTTCTATAAAGTATGATACATAAACAAAAAATGCATGATATTACATATATGCTCTGTGAATTATAACCCGCATAATCATTCCCAACGTGTGGTTTTGGTTGGGCTTCATTTAATGATGGGCCTTGTTTATTTTGGTTGGGCTTGATGCTAAGATCAGCCTATCATTTATGTAGGCCTTTGTCGTTGTGATGCGCACACTTTTCCTGAGATGCAATGATTCATTTGCAATAATTTCCTTCGATACAAATAACATATATTGTAGGTCTTCTAGCTAGATCAGTTGCAGTTAATAATTTTGTCAATTCGAATTCACTTTCTTTTTTCTTAACAAGTCCATCTTAATCCTAATATAAATTTATTTCTTGGCTTCCCAACTACACTATCATTTGACTCAATAGCAATATGGACAAGACTAGTTGGATGACAATGCATCGAAATACAAAAGAATATATTGATGGTGTTAATGAGTTTTTAAAGTTTGCAAGTAACAACATGGGTATTGATGGGCTAATCTATTGCCCATGTAAAACGTGTTGCTTGTCTAAGTATTTCAAGGTCGATATGGTGCACGACCACTTGATTTACTATGGAATTTGTCAGGGTTACACAATTTGGTACGCTCATGGTGAGAAGGTAAATTCAACGCCTAATGTTGGTACTAATACCCCCATCAATGATGAGCAAAGCCAAGAAGAACCTAGTGAGTTGCATACAATGTTGCAAGATATTTTTCCTATGTTTGTACCTGGAGTGGTTGGAGGTGGGCTTGAAATGGGTGTGGAAGCTGAAGCGGTAGATGAAAATTCTCAAGGTCCCAATGAGGGTGTTCAAAAGTTTTATAACATGCTAAAAGATGCCGATGAGCCATTATATGAAGGGTGTACAAAACATAGTAGGTTTAATGCTATTGTATGTTTGTGGAATATGAAATGCTTAGGCAGATGGAGTAAAAATATCTTTGCAGAGCTTCTTGAATTTCTAGATGAGTTACTTCTTTCGGAAGCATCGTTACCTAAAAATACATATGAGGCTAAAAAGT
Source organism: Juglans microcarpa x Juglans regia (assembly GCF_004785595.1). Lineage (NCBI taxonomy): Eukaryota > Viridiplantae > Streptophyta > Magnoliopsida > Fagales > Juglandaceae > Juglans > Juglans microcarpa x Juglans regia. Next base: position 7,703,765 of record NC_054605.1, read on the forward strand.
ACATGAGTGACTTAGGGCTTGAATGCGTAAAAATTCCTATATGTCCTAACAGTTGTATGTTGTTTTGGAAGAATAATGAAAATAGAGAAACATGTATATTTTGCCAAACTTCAAAATAGAAGCAAAATGCTGATATAGAAGGGAGGAATAAAAGAAGCCCAACAAAGGTTTTGCGTTTGTTTCCTTTGAAGTCAAGATTGCAAAGACTTTTTATGTCATTGAAAACTGCTTCACACATGAAGTGGCATGCTGAAGGTTGAACAGATGATGGTGTATTATGACATCCGGCTGATGGGATGACTTGGAAGACAATTGACTCACAACACAATGATTTTGCATCTGACCCACACAATGTCAGACTTGGATTAGCCGCGGATTGATTTAATCCTTTTGGTAATATGAGCATTTCTCACAATACTTGGCCAGTTATGATCATACCTTATAATTTGCCTCCTTGGATGTGCATGAAACGATCGACTTTCATGTTATCATTGATAATCCCAGGCCCATCTTCACCCTCTATGAAAATAGATGTGTACCTCAAGCCTTTAATAACAGAACTGAAGGAATTATGGGAGGTCGGATCACTGACCTACGATGCTTGCTCTAAAAGAATGTTTACAATGCGTGCAGCCTTGATGTGGACAATCAATGACTTTCCTGCGTATGGTGATTTGTCTAGATGGAGTACGAAAGGTCGATTTGCGTGTCCTTATTGTATGGATAATACGTGGTCTAAGTGGTTAAAACATGGAAAAGAGTTTTCATATATGGGACATAGAAGATTCTTACCGATGGATCATAGGTGGAAAAAGCAAGCTAGTGCATTTGATGGTACGAAAGAAATTAATCATCCACTTGTTGTGCCAAATGGAGATGACATTCTGAGATAATTAGAGAATGTTGAATATGCTGCTGACATGCAGAAAAGAAAAAGGACTAGTGAACACGATCTTGACATGCAATCCATATGGAAGAAGCACAGTATTTTCTTTGACCTACCATATTGAAAAGGAAATTTGTTACGACACAATCTTGATGTAATGCACTAATGCACGAAGAGAAGAACGTTGTTGATAATATAATTGGCACATTGTTGAACATTAATAGTAAATCAAAAGATAATTTGCAGGCACACCTTGACTTAAAAGAGATGGGTTTGCGACCAGAACTTTATCCTATTCCCAAAGCTTCTAACAAAACATATTTACCTCCAGCTTCTTTCATAATGAGTAATGTGGAAATCTTGGACTATATGTCAACGGTCGTGTGAATTAAGTCAAATGCGAAGGCCTATGATCCTTAAGAGAACCAAACTTATTGGTTAGAATTGAGTGATTTAGGACCATAATTTGACAACATGACTTCCACCATTGCCCTAGTTGGAATTTTTGGATATTAATAGAGCAATAAATTTTTTTAGAAAATGTGATGCCATGTGGCCAATGGGAGGATGACATGTTGCATGAGGAGGAATTGCCACCTCAATGGATATGGTAACCGGTTCTTATCAACTCTTGGGGGCTAGATCTGTAAGAAAGGGCCTAAGTTTAGTAGAACTTGGAGGCCGAAGCTTGTTACGGTAAGACTCAAGGAATGGCCCAAGGTTGCCCAAGGTAAGGCCCAACTTAGCAAACCTTGAGGCCCAAGGTAAGGCCCGAGTTAATGGAACTTGAAGCCCAAAGCTAGGCCCAAGCCCGAGGAACAAGTTGAAGCCTAGCCTGAAGGAAACTTGAGGCTTAATCTTAGATAAACTTGGAGACTAAGTTTGCTTTAGATGCTCATCCCAACTATGCTAATCTAGAGAGCACATCACACAAGCACATCATGGGAATGTTGAACTCCTCAAAACATGTGCCCCTTTTGTCTCTTTACTGCCAAGCTCGGGCCCATCATTAAATTAGACCCTATTATTTCAGCTCTAAGAAACTTAGAGAAGCATCTCATTATGCCATATCATTAATCTTGACTTTTGTCACATTGAAACTAAACCAAACAAGAAGGTAAATGTGCAGCAGAATCTCTTTAAGTTTATCCCTTGAGATATTCTATAGTTTAGTCTCTCTTTCATTGATATTAGAACAACATTTTGTAGACATAAACTTAGGGTTAAGAACAACACTTCATCTGAGAGCCTTTAGTCCTGCCATTATTGAGTTAGAGCATCTAGGAAGGGGAACATAAGCAGTCGAGTATACAAATGTCTTCACATCTTTTCTACAACGATTCAGCTGCTCTCCCATGCCTATTGAGCTATCCCTTAGGTCTTAAAAAGATTCCCAAGACACTCATATGTCAATGCAATCTCCTACCCTACAATTGTCTAAGCTGATTGAAGAAGGAGATAGAGGTCATGTGCACTTCTCGGCTGAAGCACCCCACTCAAACTCTCTCTTCATTTCTCTGCAAACCATCAACATGTGTCCACCATGACAGCAATAATGATTCTAGTATACACTTCATTTCACCGAGAATCTCTTCAAGTCTACCTTCATTTCACTTCTAAAAACCGAGGCTTATAACTTCATCTTCCCTTCCTTTCTTCATCCCATGCCATCGCCAATAGCAACACAAGTTCTCTTAACCAAAGTTTCTTTAGAATCCTTAGAAGAGAGTAAACCTGGAGCTAGTGTAAACACCCTTGGAGAGTTGATTCTTATGTGCATCAAAGCTTTAGTTTGGTGAGTAGACCCTTCATACTCCTTTTATTGAAAGTTAGATCAACATATTAAGCTTTGATTTGAATCATGAAACCGAGGTTTAAGTTGAGTTTTATTTAGTACATACTTCAAAGCATAATTTCGGTGCAAGCTTGAGGAATTTAGTTATTGGCATATGTTACTTATGCCAGACAGCAATAACATGAGTTAGTATTGTGACATAGACTTAGTTAAAGCCTGATTATGATGGTCATGGTGTATATTTCTGAAAAACAACATGTTATTTAAGGATCTAGTCCAATATTTTAGATTAAGCATAAAGCATGATTTCAGTTTTTGGACCATGATTGAAGTTTCATCTTGTGATATCATGAATTATTTGCTTAGTCATATTTAATGTCATCTACAAATGAGTACTTACCATGTTAGAAATTAGGATATATAATTTGTTGAATTTCTTAGCGATCATATGCAAAGGAAAGGCTAGGAACATCATGCTATGTCTCATATTGTGTTATTTAGTTGTATGATGGTGTTGGTTATGTTATATGATGAAGATATGATTATGTATGACTTGAATCTAAGGTGTTAACAAGTTTTTAAGCTTTGATTAAGAACATGTGTGACTCTCTAGACCCCGCTTGGGATTTGACTGAGAATAAAGCGTCAGGAGATGTAACACACAGTTAACAAGCAATTCACCTAGCATGTTTCTAGCATAATGCAATAATTACAGCGAAAAAATTAAATCTACTTAAAGAGTTTGAGCAATTTCAATATGATACCAAAACAAAGTACTAATAATCTCAAAAGTAAATTGATTTAGAAATCTTCCAATACAATATATGGGTCTTAAACCTTGACCCTTTTCCTTAAATTATCCAAATGTATTAATATGACTGCAGTCTAAAAATCCATCTTCTTCATAATTTTTCTAGATGTTAGCAAAAAGCTCTAAAACCTTGTAGATGAACTTCTCGTCTACCTCGAGCCGCTCAGGACTCTTCGGGGCCTCCTTAAGTAAAGGGAGATCCTTCAAAGTTTTCTAATGATACGGAAATGAAAAAGAAATGTTTCTCCTTTTAATGCTTTATGAAATAAAATAATATTTTATTAACGTATGCTAAGTAGGTATATGTATGTAATAGCTTTCTTTGGCAGCCCTTATTGATGCACCCCAAAGAATAATTGTATGCATGTGAAGAGATTTATATGTAGCACTTATTGTATTTATGTTCCATGAAATGAATTGTTAAGGATTATGCTAGATGCTAAGAAATGATGTTTAAATGAGAATATGAAATAATATTTAAATGACGCTATGAAAGGATATTTAAATGAGGCTACGAACTGAAGTTTAAATGATACTATGAAATGATGTTTAAAGGATGCTATGAAATGATGTTTACTGATGATGTTCATGCTTATGCTTTGAAATGATGTTTGTGAAATAAAATGGATTGATGAATGAAAGAAATGAAAAGAAAATGACTGAAATGAATGAATGAAAGGAAAGGAAAGGAAAGGAAAGGAAATGGATGGATGTTTTAATGTATGAAGCTACGTAATGACCATGATTGAATGAATGAATGATTGTACCAATGAACTAGGTAGATTGCAATGTCAAGTAAGTAAACTGGTAGTGCACCCAGTGCTGCCTCCTGACTGAAAGGGATTTCCAACCTGTAGCCACGGGCAGAATCCGGGTCGAAGAGACCACTAACCCAACACATGGGGCGTAACAATGTATACCGACTAGAGAAAAAGTGATAAGAGTAATTGAATGGTTGAATGATTTAGTTTCCTTATGAATGAATGTACAATGTGTGGGAAATGTTTTATAAGAAATAAAAACCTTTTTAAAGAAAAACTCCACCATGTTTTCAAAGGAAATGAATGCTTTAGTAAAGTATGTAGATGAATGATAAATGCATGAATGAAAACCTATGTTAGTATGCTTTTACAGTATGAAATAATGCTTACTGAGTAATTGACTCATTTTGTTTTTTTATGTATGTCCCTCCCCCTCCCATGAACAAAATAAGGAAGAAGCGTCAAGATAGGCATAGCCCAAGGGAGGAAGACAAAAGCCTAGGCATGATTATGTAATGTATGAAAGAATATTTTTTTTATAAAAGGACTATTGATTTTCACTATAAATTCTCTTTTAATATATAGAGCATGTTTTAATTTTAAACATAGAATCTGTTATATCATGGGAAGGAAAGAAAAAAAGTTTTAAAAGGTTCAGTAATTTTCGTCTATTTTTCTAAAACTATTTAAGAAGTCCCACTACAAGGACGGGCATTACATTAGGTGCGGCAACTTCACTCCATAATCCTTTAATAAGAACCCTTTCGAAGTCCATTGACTGTACTTCATCGTCACAGGGGTTATCCCTCCAATTTAGGCATTCCAGAGTGGATAGAAGAGTTCCACTATGATATGCCCCATCCTAGCATTTGGGTCGTGACAAAAATTTTTTTCTTGTAATGCACAATCCGAAAACATGTGACATGTACTTGTGATAAAACCATGCAACTTTTCATGTAACAATGGCATCTACTTGTACTCAATATGCAAGGAATGCTTCACGTGACTAGCTTGAAATAATTAGAATATTAAGATATATAACATGAACATAAAACATGAAGAAAAGCTCAAAACATGTAATTTCAACCAAAAATTCTAGCAAGTATCATATGAACATACAAGGTATGAACCGATCATGGCAAGTGACAAAATATCATTTCATTAATCAAACCAAGTAACCAAATGCAAGTTTACACAAAAACATAAATATATTATCCAAGAGTAAGTTAGAGGCTAACTTATAGAGCTCCAAAAAGTATTTTTTTTCCAACGATCAAGCAAGCTGAAGTGTACATTTTAACTATTAGACTTTTGAAAACAAAAGACTAAAACCCAACATGTGTTTCATGTACTAGGGTTTAGACTTCCTAACCCTAATCAGTCATGAATCCTCTTTTGTGATTTTTATGTACACACAAGTTATGAAAACCCTAGGACTGAGCGGTATTACCACTCCTTCCACTGGGTCGAAACCCTAGTGGTTAGGTGACAAGTCATCTTTGAAAGATCTAAGCCTAATGGTCGTGTGTGTTCAATCTGTGAAAAACATGCTTTTGTGTATGTAAAAACCTCATGGTCGAAAGTTCTTTCAGATGTACAAGGCATTCTAACTTGTAATATACTAAAAAGAAAACTCTCATGGACACTTTAGTGATGGCCGAATATGACTTATCTCCACAAAGGTCCCTTCTTTTCTATTTTGCCATTAAAGATTTGAGCTCTTAGAAAAGAAAACCCTAGAAAAAACCATACTCAATAGGGTTTAAGCATGGTTGCCCTCTCATGGTCAAACCAATCACTCCATCATTTTCATGATGCTTACAACAAAATCACAACACAACCCATAATTAAGCCAAAATCTCCAACAAACTCTGTTGCAAGTGCATGTGTAAGAGAAGAGAATGAGCTTATGGCTTGAAGGTTCTGACCATGCTAATCTTTTCCACAAAGTGTTCTTGAATCTCTCTTCTATGCTTACATGAAACGGTTGTTTGGATGGGCAGAAAATGGTGTGTAGTTCTTCCTAGGGTGGACGAGAAAGAGAGGAAAGGAGAGAAGGAAATTTGAAAAAATCAGAATGACCTTTGATCTCCCCTCTAGCAAATGTATGGGAGTCGACGATAAATGTCCCCTATTTAAAGGTCCTCTTGATTCTATTCATCTATCTCTCTCTCATTATTATTCTACTGCATAATCCAAATAGTTGTTGTCTCCTTCCATGCATGGGTGCCAAATGGCGTCCATTTCCTCTTGCCCTAGCTGAAATACCCCTTTGTCCCTTGCTCTTCTCTCTTTTGAAACCCTAGATGCTTCTGCATGGATGCCATGTGGCGTGAGTGTCCCTTCATTTCTTTCATCATTGCTCTTCCACCTAGGGAGCTTAAAGGGCCATAGATCATGGAGGACAAGTGGCGCCTACCTTATGTTGGCCAAAATCCTAATTTTGGTCCAGATACAATGAACCTACAAGATTAATGCATGTCTGCCAAGTGGTATGGTTGAAATCAACCCTTCTTTTTCCTCTTATCATAGCTTCTCTTGGGAACTTAAGGAACTCTCATGCATGAAGGACAAGTGGCGCCTCCTGCTATGGTCGAAACCCTAAGTTCCTCTCATGATTAGATTCTTCAAAAAATTCCAAGAACCTTGTGCATGCATGACAAATGGCAACATGGAAGATGGCTTCCATGAAGTTGGCATGTACCCTAGTAAACCGAAACCCTAAAGCTTTTCCTCTTCCTTCTTGTTACTTCTTTTATAAGCTTGGTTGCATATTTGCCAAGTGGCAAGTCCCTTGGCCAAACCAAAACTCTCATTTCCTAGGTGTCTCATAATTGAACTTTGAAAACTCAAAGGTTTCCCTTCTTACTAAGCTCCAAGTGGCACCTCATTCTTCTCCTCAAAACCCTAATGGGCTCTTCTCAAGCCCTAAATCCTATGGTGGCCGAAAAACATGAGCTGTAAGGCTTCCTTCTTGGGCTTGGGCGCCTACTCTACAAAGTAACAAGGGAAAAAATTAGCCCCACCTTACTAGATTCCCTTGGGTCTCTATTCACTTAGGCCCAATTAAAACTAAGTCTTAACCTAAAGATCCCAACTTGGGTTGGGACATCACAACGTGTCGAACTGTTAAATTATGAACTAAGAGGTTTTCATATGATCTTAGGCCTAAATCACACTTAGTGCATTATGTGTGTTATATGTTTCAATTTTGGTGATTTTCTTGTGTTTATTGCATGAATCATTGTATTCTAAGGTTATAAATGGACTTAGAACAAGAAATACATGAAGTTAGTAATGTTTTGTGAAATTTGGGGCCAAAATGCAAATAGTAAAAGTTTAGGGATATATTTGTAATTTCAAAAGAGTTAAGGAGCAGAATTGCAAATATAATTCTAAGGATATTAGATTCTGGAATTTTCATAGTTATATGAATCCTCACATTAGTATATCTCTTGTTTCAACCCACAATGATTTATCAGTTTGTGTTCTGTTTTCTATAAAGTTTGTTCTAAAATCCTGGTTAGTTGCCTCTCTCACCTCTTCTTCCAGGCATTGTTTCCCCAGAACAAGGTGTTTTTATCCCAAGAATGAGTATTTTTGATAATATCAGTCTCACTCAGGGGCTTGTGCAGAGTCTTCACAAGCCAGTTCGGGGTGGGAATATAGTTCTTAAACTTCATAGGGACAAAGCCTATGATACTGTGGATTGGAGTTTTTTGCTCCGTGTTCTTGCCTCGTTTGGTTTCTTGGAGCGATTATGTGGTCTGATTAATATGTGTATTTCCCAACCTTGATTTTCGGTTGTTATGAATGGAGTGCCTAAAAGTTTTTTCTGGGTGGGTGTGGGTTGAGACAAGGGGATCTGCTATCGCCTTATCTCTTTATCATTATTGAAGAAGTTTTGTCTCGTTTGATTAAGCAACAATTCTTGCGGAAAAAGATTGGTGTTTTCTCACCCTCGACAAGCCACAGTTATTTCACACTTGCTCTATGCGGATGATATTGTTATCTTTGTAAATGGGAGTAAATCTTTAGTTTGGGTATTTTTAAGACTCTAACAATTGATGAACAATGGTCTAGTCAAGGTTAGCTCTTGTAAATCCTCCATTACCTTTTCGAAGCACATTGTTAATGCTAAATGACGAAACCTATTGAGGAGCTTGGGTTTTGTGGAAGGAAATTTGCCTTTTAAGTAATTAGGTGTCCCCATTTTAGTTGGTCAATTGAAAGCTGTGCATCTAGAGGAAATTGTAGGAAAAATGACGGCTAGGATGGAGGGCTGGAAAAATAAAATCTTGCCGAATGGAGCTTGGGTGTTGCTCTTATGACAGGTCCTAATGAGCCTCCCTATACATTAGGTCTCTGGGGTGTGAAAGATGGTAAACCAAAAAAACATTGGAAATCTTGGGATAAATTGTGTCTTCCAACATCTGAAGGGGGTATGGGCTTCCGCAATTTGCAAGATGTTCAAAAGTCAATTTTTATGAAATTTGCATGGAAACTTTTAACAGTGGATTCGCTATGGTCCCAGTTTTTCCGAGCAAAATATATTAAAGATCAATATATTTCTTTGTTACCTCAGGGAAAGGGAACTTGGTTTTGGAGGAAAGTGCACTCATGCCTTCCGAAGGTTCTTAATCGATCCAAGTGGAAAATTCGTGATGGAAATGTATCTTTTTGGTGGGCTAAGTAGTTGGAGGAGGGTCCTATTGGTGCAATGCATGAGATTGTGGATTGTCCGAGTTTGAAAGTTAAAGAGTGCAGGATTGATAACGAGTGGGATATGGCCTTGATTACTCGGTTACTAGGTGAGGATAAAGCAGCTGAGGTATTGGGGGTTTTATGTAAGAGTAGAGACGGGGAGGATGTGTTAGTTTGTACGGAAGATACGACTGGGCAATTTACTACCAAGAGTGCATGGAATTGCATTAGAATTCAGGCTCCCCTGGTTTGGTGGGCTGACTAGATGTGGCATCCTTGTCTACCAAAGAATATGTCTGTTATGATGTGGAAGGCATTTCATAATTCACTGAGTGTTGATGAGAAATTGAGATCAGTTGGGATCCCCATTGTGTCTAAGTGTGATTGTTGTTTGTCAAGTGGGTATGAGGATTTGGACCATGTCCTTGCGACGGGTAATTTTGCAAGAGAAGTGTGGTAACGTGTGGCAAGTCAAGTGGGGCTGGGATGTGTAGCGACGTTTACCTGGGTGTAACTAATTGGCATGTGGTTCAGAAAGGCATCAAATAACTCGCAGATGGGGCAAATTTTGGGGATATTACTGGCAGTAATTACTTGGTTTTTGTGGTTGAGAAGATGCCGAGCTCGAGCTGAAGGAAAAGGTGATTCGATAAATCAAGTATGGTTGCAAGTGAAGCATTGGATGGTACAGATTGGAGAAAAGTTAAAAAATTCTAAGCTGCAATCGGTGCGGGATATTAAAATTCTACAAGGTCTTCAGATTCTTGTGAAGGGTCCTAAGCAGAGGTTCCCTCGGTTGGTTCGTTGGTCTCGTCCAAGTACGGGTAGGATGAAGTTGAATGTGGATGGGGCATCAAGAGGGAACCTGAGTCCTGCTAGGTGTTTTACTGGATTCAGATGGAAACATTAGATTAAAATTTTCTATTGCTCTGGGAATTGGGACTAATAATTTTGTGGAACTGATGGGGGTTTTGCATGGTCTTTGATTAGTTAAAGAGTTGTCCATCGTTGATATTGATGTTGATCTAGACTCGTTGTTGGTTGTAAAGTTGCTGAAGGATAAAGTTTGTAAGACATGGTATCTTGGGGATTTTTTGGAGGAGGTAATGGAGATTTTACAGGGTCTAAATGCTGACATCTATCATGTTTTTTGAGAAGCAAATATATCTACAGACTTTCTTGCAAGGAGAGGGGCGGATAGGACAAATGGTCAGTGGAGGTCGGCTCAAGAGCTACCTTCTCTTCTCAAAGGTATTTTACGGCTCGAAAAAATTGGTCTTCCGGATATTCAGCTGGTTTAGTATTTTTTGTTGTTGGTGTAATGTTGAGTCCTTTGATGTTGTTTATTTTGTTGGTTTGGATATCTGGGATGGGTTGAATCTCCTTGAGTCTTGGATGTTAACACAGTTTTCCTCCACCATAAGTGAGGGTTCTTAATAAAGTGGGCGGGGGTCATTCGTAGACATGTGACTTCTTCTCTTTAAAAAAAAAAAAAAGTTACCCTCTAACTTACATTTGGATAACATGTATATAGCTTTGTATAAATGCCACATTCATATTATAAATGCTATTTTATCATGAAATTTCATATGCAATAGGAAATTTATCACTCACATGGATTGCAAGCATGATTTGGTTACATGTCGTTTTAGCATGAAGCATGAAAACATGTCATTTTGCATCATACATAAACATATATCATTTTACCATGAAGCTTGTTACATGTCACTAATTATGAACACATGTCATGAAATATGCTTTTGAAGTGAGTATAGCATGAAAATATTTTTTATCACGACCCAATGTTAGAATGGGGGATTATCCTAGTATAACTCCTCTGTCTACTTTGGAGTGATTAATAATGGAGGGAAGTTCCTGGGTTTACGAATAACAGTCAATGGACTTCGAATGGGATCTTTTTAAAGACCTCTGGAGTGAAGTATTTGGAGACCTCAGCTGGTGGGTGCTAATATGGCTCATGGTAATGGTTAATTCGAACTATCATGAGAGTTTATAAGGCATATTCACCCCGAGGATGTGAATGCGAAACTAGTGTGTTCACACGGTCAAATGAGGAACCGTGAGGTGTCGTACATATGAAGTTCAATTCTCTAGATATACATATGATGTGTTATGAATTGACGAAGCGCTATGTGCTAAGGATTAAGCAAAATATGTTCTCTGTAAGAAAATATGCATAAATGTTTTCCGAAAGATGTTGAGGAAACTGGATGGGAGAAAAACCATTTTTTTTTTTTGCAAAGCATGCTCAAGCATTCATCTCATATTTATTATCTATCATATTTATATTGTCTCTGTATATGTTGGTTGTTAACTTACTGAGATTTCAAGGAATGTCATCGTGGTAGTCCCAACTACTATTCCTCTCGGAAGAATGAAATTGTAGCATGACTTGATTTCCTTATGTTGGATGGTGTCAACGAAAGCCAGATGGATGAAATTGATTGAAGATGAACCTAACCGTGACATAAAAGAATATGTTTAATGACTTTGCTTATGTTGAGGACTTGTTATATTATGTTATGGTTTGTAATAAGGAGTTGATACTCCCTGACTATGTTATGTTTTAGTTTATACCTTACTTGGTAGACTTTTAACCTGTAAGGTATATTTCTAAGTTTTATGAAGATTGAGATATTAGTCGTTCTGGTACTATAATTGTGTTGATTCACTTATATTCCACTACAATTATTGCATATTGTTAGAAGCATGCTAGGTGCATTGTGACACCCTAGATTCTGTTTGGGATTGAATGGACTCTCAAGCGTTGGGACATGCAACACAAGGTTACCTACCCCTATTCATAACAATTAAAGATGCAATGTACCTAACATGCATATAACAATATGTAATATTTGTGGATGATAATTTTTTTTTTCTTGAGCAATACATCGTACCAAATGAGTTATATCCCAAAACATTTAAACATGATACATAAACATCAAAATGAAAACGTTCGGTTGATGCACGAAGATGAAAGCACCAGCCCTAAATATTTCTAGAGAGAGAAGCTCTACCTTCTCTCTAGAAAACAAAAACAAAAACCACCTCAGAGAAGGGGGGTGGGAGTTTCGGCTCCTTCCTCCCTCCCCTCTCCCATGAGTAATTTTCTCCAAGTGTTTATTTTTTCAGTCGGTGTTTGATGTTTTGTTTTGTTTTTTTCTAGTCAAAGCATTGAGAAGTGGCGTTTGATGTTTTTTGGTGGCCAACAACCACCATGCGCCCCACCATGAGATTCCTAACTAGCCGATCTTTCAAACTGTCAAAGTTTTTCTTTGAAAGGAGTGGCGCGTGATCCACACGCGTGGGTCAAATTGCGCATGTGGGCCCCACGAGCCACCACGCAGAGGGCTTTGCTACTGCCAAGCGCGGTGTTTTATGGGGTCAACGATCTCGGTAGCTTAGGATCAACGGCCCAGCACACTCCTAGCGTGGCGCGTGTCCTTCATGCGCCATTACAACCTCCTTGCTCAATGTATTTTTTTATTTTTAGTGTTTTTCAAGTTTTTGTTTTGTTGTATTTCTATTTTTTCTGCTCTATTGTTTGTGTTAGGTAAAAATAAAAAGAAATAGGTTATTAGAATTGTTGTCCATTACAAAGAAATTTGTGTGCGGGAGAGCCTCAAACAGATGAGTAGTTTGGCTTGTAATCTGAATTTTTTCCTGTATTTATCAGTTATAGTTGTAGCTTCGGTTTCATTGAATGAAATGAAGTCTACTTTCAAAAAAAAAAAAAAAAAACAGAGAGAAAGAAAGACGTTCACGATTACAGCATAGGTCCAAAAGGTTTGTAATCTTAACAGTATAGGAAACATAGCTCCATAAGTATATGCATAATCTAAATCATCTATTGGCTAATCCGTCGAGTAGCTCACACAACTCAGTTAGGTACACCATATGGAGGCAATGAGCTCCGCATCATGCCCGTGCTGCCTAATCGACCTCTTCCAGTTGGCCAGCGTTTGTTGCATATCCTGGCCATGATACATCATCCACCATTCAGGGAGAATGATAGTTGGGACTACCACAGTGAGATTTGAATACAATTATTAGTAAGTTAACAAAAAACTTAACATACATTTTAAATATACGTGCGTGGCAGTAAAAACATGAATGCATAATATGATCATAAATAAGTTTGACGTGACTTGACAATTAATATGGTCTGTACTGACATGAGAAGCACTTGAACATGGATTCAAATTGAAACTAAACTTGGCATGACATGAACTTGAATGTGAACTGAACATGGATTGAACTTGAACTGAACGTTAAATAACATGAACGTGAATGTGAAATACATGAACTTGGAATCTGGTTCAATGGTTAAGCATGATTAATAAAAGGTGACCATATGATTGCTACAGGGTTCCCCTTGAGCCGTGTGTCCCTACCGATTACCGCATCACAACATAGGTATCTGCACCAGCTGTGAGTGTGTTAAGATACGTACCAGTTCACAGGTATCTACATCTACTATGGAAAATGTAATATACGTATCCCGTGATAGGCATCTGCACTAGCACGAGTAAGTATAACATGAAATTGAAAGTATAGGGGGGAACTCCGGCGTTAGTGCCTGCTCTGCTCGGGTGACCATTTAATTAGGGGATTTCACACTAATTTAAACACTCCAGCATGAAAAAAAGAGTTCTACTAGGATATTACCCCATTCTAGCACTTAGGGTCATAATAAACGTAAATAAACTTGGCTTGACTTAAAGAGCATCGGTGTTTTCGAAGATAGACTTAAGGTTTGGTTATCACCAACTTAAGATTAGGTAGTAAGATATTCCTAAGACGGCGTTTTGGATGAGGTATGGGCATTACGAGTTTTTAGTTATGCCCTTAGGATTAACTAATGCCCCAGCTGCATTTATGGATATAATGATTTGTGTGTGCAGACCTTATCTGGATAGTTTTGTAGTCGTATTTATTGACAACATACTGATTTATTCTAGAAACAAGGAACAACATAGGAAGCATCTCCATTCGGCTTTGGAAAAGGCTAAGAGAACATAGGCTGTACTCCAAGTTTAGTAAGAATTTTGGCTTAAGGAGGTGTAATTTTTAGGGCCTATGATCTCTAGTGAATGAGTGTTAGTAGATCCTAATAAGGTGAAAGTTGTGGTAGATTGGAAACTTCCGACTAGTGTGCATGCGATTAGGAGCTTTCTAGGTTTAGCTAGATATTATCGGCATTTCATTCAAGGGTTATCAGGACCCCTTACTACCAAGACTAGGAAGAACATTAAGTACATTTGGTTGAGGGAGTGTGAGAGTGGTCACCTATGCCTCATGGCAACTGAAGAATCACCAGCAAAATTACCCCACTCATGACTTGGAGTTAGCCATTATAATATTCGTCTTGAAGATTTGGAGGCATTATTTGTATGGAGCAACGTGTGAGGTATACATGAATTATAAGAGCCTCAAGTATTTTTTTATTTTTTTATTTTTGTCAACAAAACTTGAATATGAGGCAGAGAAGGTGGTTAGATACTATTAGCGATTATTAGTGTGAAATCAAGTATCACCCTGGTAAGGCTAATGTAGTGGTAGATGCGTTAAGTCAGAAGTCTCGTAGTGACGATCCCAATTTGGAAGAAGGATCACTCCTGCACAGCATGAGAAACTTGCTAATTAAAGATCTTCCTTGGGATGTATCTCTCGCTGTAGTACAAAAGGTTGTGGCTTCTATGTGGGATGAAGTAAAGATGTTGCAGATGGAAGGTCCTAAGTGGGCAAAAGTTAGGCAGAAAATAGAAATGAAGGAAGGGCCAGGAGGTTTTTTCCCTTGGAATGATGGGTCCCTATATTACCGTAATAGGAAGATAATTCCAGCAGATCAAGAGATTAAGGATCAGGTGCAAGTAATAAGGGAAAGGATGAAAGCTGCCCAGGATAGGCAGAAGAGCTATGCGAAGCATGTAGGAGTCTTGAGTTCAAAGTTGGCGATTGGGTGTATCTTAAGGTATCGCCCATGAGAGGAGTTGTTCAGTTTGGTAAGAAAAGGGAGCTGAGCCCTAGGTATGTAGGTCCCTATGAGATATTAGAAAGGGTAGGAGCCATAGCTTATAGGCCAGATCTTCCTGCAGAATTCCAAGGAATTCACAACGTATTTCATGTATCTTTTCATAATAAGAGTTCTGAGAAACCAATGACGACAATCGTGGATATGATCAAAATTTCACTACAACCCTAACTGACCTACCAAAAAATTCCTATTCAAATCATCGATTGGAAGGACAAGGAACTTCGAAATCGGAAAATTGTGTTAATTAAGGTTCTTTGGAGGTTTTCACATAACTCATGTTCTTGATCATGAGACACCTTAGGATTACCCCTCCAGTTATGTTAGATCAGCCAGAGTGGAGTCATACTACTAAGCAGCTTCAGGCTGAGGCTGAGAAGGAGCCACCTATCCCTAAGCCTCTAGTTGATGACTTTTCTGATCTTTCCAACTCTTCGGTGGATCATGTACTATTCTGTGAGGAGGGTGAGCCCTGGTTAGAGAGTGACGAGGTTAGGCAGTGAGATTTCACGAGGAGCATGTCAATGCTTTTTATGATTTGGATGATGACGAGTATTATTATCATTCCCGTCATGAGGTGTTTGATGCGGATCCTGATAGACCCCCATTGAGCCCCAAGTCTTAGTGCTGTTGGTGAGTCTTGTTTGACTTTGTGTTTGATGCTTGTTTGTTTTGTTTTACTAAGGCTCTGATTTCGAGGACAAAATCTTAGTTTAAGGGGCGGGAGAATGTAACACCCCACTTTCTTACCCCATTAGGTTAACTCTTAAGTTAACCCTAGACTTTAGAAGGATAGCTTGCTTACTTAGAAGAGTACTGACTTTTGTTAGGCAAACTTAGTTCAATTTTTCTTCGAGCTTTGATTCGAATTTTCCTTCTTTTATCATCCATTTCTAGCCTTCATTAGCCATACTTGCATTTTCATTGAGCCTTAGTACATATCATTTTGTGTGGTGACATGTCAAACCCTAAAATCGTTTCATTTGACAACCATGTGTACCTTGTATGCAATGGACCAAAATACCCTTAGCCCAGATTATTTTCAAGGATAATTCTGTCTTTAGTTCCATGAATTTTCTAGGAAAATCCTTACGGTTGATTGTGGTAAAACCCTAGCCAAAACCCTAAATAATTTCAAAATGCTGATTTTACCCTTGGGAATTTCGGCCAACCCTAATTTTATTTTATTTTATTTTATTTTAGTTTAAGCCACTGCCTAACTGCCCAATCACCATCATTTGAGCCACCATAGATGACTTGAGTACACTTTGCCTAGTCACTAGAAACCAAGAGAATAAGACAAAATTGCTAACCCTTGCCTAAACCCTAACCACTGGTCATTAAGGGGCTTAAACCCTAGTATTAATTAGACCACATTTTCTCTCTCCACCACCCACACAACAACTCTCTCTCTCTCTCTCTCTCTCTCTCTCTCTCTTCCCCTTTGGATGATTCTCTTACAACCTAGACACCATCATACTAACCTACATGGAGGAGCTAAGCTTGAGAGGCATCATGAGCCACCACCCAAACTGCCCAATGAGGAAGCACCCATGCCCAACGCCACCCCCCATCTCTTGGCTATATAAACCCCTCTTCACCTCACTTCACTTCACTTCCTCTCTTCTCTCTTAAGTGTTCTTGAGTGTTCTTGAAAGTTCTTAGAGTTTGAGTGGAAAAGCTTCAAGGGCTCCAATCTTTGTGAGTATTCCCTCTTTTGATCTTAGTTTCCTTGTTATTTTTATGTTTAAGGTGTTTGTAGTCATTTTAGCACGAGTTTCCTTAGTAGCCGAGTTGCATATTAAGAATCGTGGAGGTTTAGATTAAGATGAAAAACATGACATGACTAGTTTGAAGTTCTATCTTATTTTGATCATCAAAGCATGAATGGTTCGACTTTTATCATGCTTCATTTGAGGAAATTAGCTTATTTTACTTGGGCTTGAAATGTGAGCATTTAGAGAGCCTTCGGATTGGGATAAGAGGAATGCATGATTTAGCATGTCATTGGAGATAGGATCACATCATGCATCATTGACATTTAGTTAGCATTTGAGGATTTTATTTAGGCATGACTAAGTGTTGGGATGAACTTGCTCAAAGTTAGGTTTTAAGTATGTCATGGAAGATTTTAGTGAGCATGTTCCTTTGAGGATTTTTGTTTTGCATGCATTCATAAGGATCATTAGTGAGTTATTTAGGTATCGCCTAGAGTGCATGCCATGCATTCATGAAATAGGTTATCGAAGTTTCAACAGTTTAGATAGCATGCATCATTTAGACGTCTAAGGGCATTTTCCTAATTTTCCTTTCCATGTCACTGTTTATTTTCTTGAGTTAGTTAAATTCGAACTTAGCACAATTTATTTCACAACCAGTACTTCGCTTATAGCTCCAGTAGTCAGTAAGTTGGCCTTTAACTTACACATTGATCAATTATTTATGAATTATTGATAAATGTCATTTTTATGCCTGTCATTTTTATAACTTTCATTTGTGCATGAACTGTCATATCATTGTTTGCATCCAAACATCATTTTTGTGCCGCTCATATGCATTTTATGAAAATTAGTCTTTTTCAAAGCATTTGCATGAAAATTATTTTATCACAACCCCAAAAGTTAGGATGGGAAAGTATCCTAGTGGAACTCCTATGTCCACTCTAGAGTAACTAAATATAGAGTGGTAACCCTTGGATTGATGAGGAACAATCAATAGATTTCGACACCAAATGTTGGTAGGTGTACATGTTAAGATTTTTACGATGTTAAGTTAGGTTATATTACCAATGCATTGAGAATAAGTCTATAGACAACGTAGTTTCAACGTGAGTTGTACTACAGTTACCGGGCAAGTACTCACAGTGCATATGTGGAACTGTAATGATACCACACGTTACGTTAATTCCACGATTTTATAATGAAAGATTAAGTTTTATGACGAAAATGAAATTATGTTCTCTATAAGAAAATGTGCATCAACAACCTATTTCTTTGAAAAATCTGAATGGGTGACAAATACAACTTTTCTGCATTTGCATGCATTTCATGTTTATCATTCTTCATGCATAGTCTATCCTTGTGCAAGTTGCTTGTTTAACTTACTGAGATTTCAAGTAAATCCCCCCCCTTGTGGACCTAAAATGATAGAAGTTATAGATGCAGATGGACCCAATGGACTAGTGGATCAAGAGAATTGAGGAGGAACCAGACGTCGACAGAAGACTTGATCTTATTCTGATACTTCTAGGCCTAACCCTTCATGCTATAGAACGCATGAAGCAACTGGTTTAGATCCTTTTGGAGAAATGGATATTTTGTACTAAGATTAAGCTACCTGATGTTTTGAGACTTCTGGTTCAATCTATATTATTGGGATTTCGTGACATGTCCTAAAGTGTAACAGATAAACATTGCATGACAAAATATAATGTGTAACAGATATACATATAGTGACATGTCATAACATAGCATATATGATGACATAAGAACATAACCAATTGTCCCCTTACCAACACACATACACAGTAATCTAACAATAAGTTACAGTGATCATTGCATCACGGAGTAAATGTGCAAAACACAAGAAACTGTATGTAGAGATTTCTAAACATCAGAAACTCCTCGCTAACAGTTTTGAAACATAAAAATACTATCTTAGAGTAAGATTATCATTTTACCCCTCTACATATAGGAAAATGACCATTTTATCCCTAACTTAATGATTTCACATCCTAACTCCAAAACTCACCAAAATTTACATTCATCATGTAAATTTTTTCCTAAATCCAAATATCTAATTAGAAAAAAATTAAAACACATTACAACTATATCAAACATGCCTTGGCAGAAACACGCAGAGGCCAAATCTCTTGATATTTGGTGCAATTCTATCCAACTTCATTTATTATGCTTAAACCGAATTATTGCAACATAGAAAATCATATCCTATATTCAAGTAGCATACTAGAGCAACCAAAAAAATTCACTTCACAAAATCACAAATCTTTTTAATACA
The DNA here is from genome assembly GCF_004785595.1 of Juglans microcarpa x Juglans regia. NCBI lineage: Eukaryota > Viridiplantae > Streptophyta > Magnoliopsida > Fagales > Juglandaceae > Juglans > Juglans microcarpa x Juglans regia. The sequence continues at coordinate 7,722,794 of NC_054605.1, forward strand.
AATTTTCAAGCTTTTAACTATAAACACAACCCTTGATTCTCAAGGTTTTATCTCCTTTCAAAACGTCTCCAAGAACTTCAAAAGTTCAAAATCATACTTCCAATATGTTCATAACACACTCTTAAGTACTAACATTCTTTGAATCATCAAGCAAAACCCACAAAATTACAAAACAAAATCCATCACAAAGCTTTCGGCCTTAACACTTTCACCAAAACCGATTCCTTTATGGTTTGATTTTGATCAAACCCTTTGATCTGAAACATAATATGAAATAACTCAAAAATAAACAACATCATATGGTTAAAAATCATGTCCTAGAATAGATCCAAGCATTAAACTCAGGATCACATGGCCAAAATTAAATCAAAACATCAACTACCCAAAAACCTCAAATACATGACCTAACACCAAAAAAAATTATCTTCAAAACCAACACCAAAAGTCCTTAAAATAACATCATAACATGTAAATCAAAATTTTAGGATCATCATATAAAAATATAAAAGACATTGGATCGTGTTTTCACAACAAAATATTCAAGCTCAGTGAAAACAGAATTTGTTTTCATCCTTCCAGTTTTCAACTTTTTTTATCTAAGTAAAACTTTCATAAAAAGCTTATAACATGCAATGAATCTTCATCCATATTATACATTATCATGTTAACATACTCCATTAAAAAAATCAGACCAAGATCTTACCAATAACTTGATCAAAATTATCAAAATATCACACACTATCCAGTTTATCATCCAAAATGACCTATTAATACTTAAACCAACCTTTTACCAAACAATTGACAACCAAAGTCAACGTAAATCATACCAAAAGAAACTAGACTTGAAGAGAAATAAATTTTGTGAAGAATACTTCATCAAAAACTGCCTACAACTACTTCAAAAAATTCAAGCAAGGTAAATCATAAAATCTGTCCAAGAACTTCTCTGGTTTTCTTTCCAAGAAAAGAGTTGGAAAGTGACTAAATGAAATGGGAAAAGACCTAGACACATCTTATGCATCTGGAGGGTGATATGAGGAGTGTTAATAACACTTCGAGTGATGGGTGTGTTAGCCAAAACAACAGGCAAAACCAACCCATGGTTTTCTACCATAGGCTGTCATGTGAGAGGGACGAGTGAGGTGGCCTTTGGCCTTCACATCATGTACTATTTGGAGCTGCTTTGGGCATTGTTTAGACTACCATGGTAGGGGGAAACCTTCCTCAACAATCCATGCTTTGGTGACTCAATTTCGTGGGTCTAGCCTCGTTTGTTTTCACAAAACTTCTCGAATCATCTCATCTCGTCTCATCTAATCATTATAATTTTTTCAAATTCACACACAAAATAAAATAAACAATTCATCATTTTCAAATCCTAAAACAAAAATAATATTAAAATAATATATTCTAATAATATTTTATTCAACTTTTAACTTTAATCTCAACTCATTTCATCTCATCTGCGAAAACAAATGAGTAATGGGCCTTAACCAAATGGGCTTCCATTTAGGGTTTCAATGGGGTTTGGTTGGAATTTGGGTTGCTATCAAACCCATATGTAATTTTTCTTGGCCCAATAAAATTACCAAGTTTTAAAGAATAAATAATAATGTAACAACATGAATTTGAGTGGTTAATAGCATATAAAAATAATTGAATCAAATGATTAAATACTAAACTAAAACCGGGTTCATTTAGGGTTTGTAGGCAAACTTTAGAGTTTGGGAAAACCATTAGGGTGTTGGTTTCAACCAAGCTTTTAGGGTTTCAATTGGATTCGAAGTATTTGGGGTTTCACTAGGGTTGAAACCCTCTTTGGTTTGGCACAAAATGGATAGTTGGATGGAATAGTGTTTGGCTTAGGTGGCATGATCACAAAACTTGGTTCCTTCACATTTCCATCTCATGGCTCCTCTTGGTGCCAAGTGTTCAATACTATCACCAAGTGTGGTTAAGATCTTGTCAATGGTCAAAATAAAACTTCGTTAACCTAATTTGGACATTCCACATTGTGATTTTGAAAAAACTACTCTTGGTACTAACCCCGAGATTACTATTCACTCTGAAAAAGTGAAAAATAATTTTGCACTGCAAAATCCTAAATATTCATACTAATCTCAATGTGCAAATCATTTATCGAAATTCAACTCTGAAATGCCTCGAAATACTCAAAACACATTTTCGAACAAGCATTATTCCGGAAACCGAAAATGGTTACGAAGCTAATGGTGCAGACCTTTTCTCATTCTCACACTCCTAAATACCTCAAATAAATAAAATCGTGATTCTGGCACCATAATAAGTAGCAAAATTGATTATGCTAATAGACTAAAACCTATGTAAATGGGTTGATTTGTGAAAACTTTCAGATTTTCAAAAGATTCTTACAGCCTAAAGAAATTCCTCCGTTGAATTTATGGCGAATTATTAGATGCATTGCATTTTTTAACAGTCATGTACGAAAGTATATAATCTTATATTGCATGTCCCGACATTTTAATATTTGTCAAATCCCAAACAGAGGTTGGGAGCATCACATTCCAAAGCAGTTTTTAAAAGATATATTCACTTGACAAGGCTGACTTGCCCTGTCTAAGTCTTCCAAGGTTTTTGTTTTGTTTGACACAGATACCCATTATTGGCCTTTATCATAACTATTTTTGTTCTTTGAGCTATTTGGCCTAGAAGAGAAGCAAACGAATTAGAAGACGACTGCTAAAAAGGCTGCTGGTGGTGGAGATCATACAGAAAAGGATGAGAACCGGTTGTTCTATGTACAACCTATGTTTACTTGGTAGAGTAAGTTCATTGTACAAGATTGCTTGTTGTCTACAATGTTACTGACCGAAAAGTCTTATGTTGCTACTGTCCAACAAGTACCTGAACCGAAAACTTGGTCTTATATTCCTTTGTCATCTACTTCTAATATGCGGACTGTCATTCACAAGGCCTAGTGAGAGAAGTTTGAGCCCAAAAGTGAGGTTTGTCCCAATTCAAGTAATTAAGATGAAGTCGGCAAGTTGGGCATGGCTTAGAGTTTGAGTAGGGGTTATGATATCTATAATGGAAAAGAAATAAATACTTGAAATGAATATTATGATATTTATATTGTTTGCGTGACTTTAAAAAATAATATTTAAATGCTCAACAAATGTAATAGGGTGTATTTCATGGATTTATCTATTAATTTAGACAAAAAAAAAAAAAAAGAAAGTTATGTTAATTTGACAATTTGGGCCCGCTTGAATCATCAAGAGTATCCATTTTTTAGTGCATTATCTTTGAATTAGCCAAAAAAATTGATATGACATTTTTAATGTTTGCAGTACCTGGCATTGTATTTGCATGTATTTTTGTAAAAGTAAAGGGAGTGCTAAAATGATGTTATATGCCAGGTTTCTGTCTGAAAAAATTTAAAGCGAATGCTTCGATATTTGTGGCAATTTATTATATTACAGTTTGTACTTGTTAAATTATTAATTATCTTAAAAGTGTAAATTTATTAAAATATGTGAATATTATAGTTTAATATTTTAAAACTGGATTAGATTTTTTTTCAATGATTGAGTTTGAAAACTTAAATTGAGTAGTACTAAATATTATATTATTTATATAAATTTAAATTAAAAGAATATGAAAAGAGTTGTGTCAATTTTTCTTCTTGAAAATATTTTTTCAATTAAGAAATCACTGAATCTTTCATGCCAATATCTATAAGCTTATTTGAATTTATATAATATTTTTGTGAGCTTAAAAAATGATTTGGAAAAATATGATTTGCAAAACTCGAGAATTGCTTAAGATATACCTTATCATTTATAAAAATCACTTTAAGGAAACATTTTTAATATCTATTTGAAAAAATTTGAAATATTTATAACAAACATACACAAGTAGCATTCAAATAGATTATAATCTTGCAACCGATGCATATCTCATCATAATCAATTTTTTCTTCTTGATTGAAATCTTGGGCTACTAGTCGAGTCATGTTTCTAGTAATGACTTCAAACTTATCTTTTTTATTTCTAAAATATCATTTTGTTCCAATAATAGTATAATTTTTTAGATTCATGAACAAGTATCCAAATATCATTTTTTTTTCAAATTAATTTAGCTCTTATTACATAGTTGGAATCCAAGATTCATCAAGAAAGTGTTTCATCAATATTTTTTGGTTCAATTTGAGATTAAAAAGAAAAACAGTATGATTGTAAGAATTTCTAAGAGATGATCGAGTTCTTACACCTTGTGATGGTTCTCCCATAGTTTATTATGCCAGATGATCTTTTACAAGTTTTCACAATTTGGTTGCATCTTGTATTAGATTTTGATGATCTTTCCTAATGTATTCATGTTAGACTTCCTCGGTTGTGTCCTCTTTGTTGAGTTTGAGGCTTCCCATGTTATTTATAAATTTATTTCTTCATCAACAAATTTCATAAAAAATAGAGGTTTAGATACATCAAATAATACATGCATAGATTCTTGTACAATCAAAATCCTTTTTTATTTTTATTGAAGACTCTATAAACTTTAATATTAGTAGAATATCCGAGAAAGATACCTTCTTCACATTTTGTATCATACATATCTAATTTATTCATGTCATTCAAAATAAAATGTTTGCATCCAAACACATGAAAATAATCAATGTTGGGCATTTTCTCATTCCAAAGCTCATAGGGGGTTTTATGTATAGATCTTAACATAGCATGCAGTACTTACTCTTTGGCTCAAAAATAATTAGGCAAGTTATTCTCATTGAGTATTGTTCTTGCGATTTCGTGAATGGATTTGTTCTTCCTCTCCACTACCCTATTTTGTTGAGAAGTTCGAGGAGCAAAAAAGTTATGCACAAAACTATTTTCATCACAAAAAGTTTTAATATCTATATTAGCAAACTATTTCTCCCTATCACTTATGATACTTGAAATAATATAGCTCTTTTCTTTCTAAATTCTCTTGCATAGTTTGGTGAAGACATTATGTATCTCATCTTTATGAGTAAGAAAGATGACTCGAGTATATATAGAGAAATCATCAACAATAATAAATGCATAATACTTTTCTCCTAAACTTACAACTTTGTTTGATCCAAAAAGATTCATATGTATCAGTTGCAATAGTCTATAAGTGGAAACATGTTTCTTAGTTTTTAAAAAACGTTTTTGTTTATTTACCAAACTGGCATGCATCACAAATTGTCTTTATTAATGAAGGTAATATAATATATTTTCTAATAATTGATTGGATTACTAATGCAAAACCTCTTATTACTTGAGCAAATATAATGCTATCCCAAATTTCCCCTATTTCTATACGAGTTTTCTCCTCTTTTTTGTATATTTCGCTTTTGTCCTCCTCTTCTTTCTCACTTTCTTTTGTCTTTTCTTTTGTATAATCCGAAATTTTTAATTTATTATTTTTCCAAATCAAATTTACATCACAAATTGTCTTTAAAAAATTGAGAAGTGCTACTACAACCACAAAAAAAAAAAAAAAAAAAGTCTATAAAATTAAAATAACATTTCTCAAAAAATTTACTTTTGGTAAACCTCTCATAAGATCATTTTTTAACGTTTGGAAATAAGTTCCATGTTAGCATAACCTAGCCTCCTATTGCATAGCAAATTACTTTTATTTTGAGTTGAAAGACAAATAGTATCTTGTAAGGCAATTTCTACAAATTTAATTGTATAAGCATTATTCCTTCTAAATGAAATAAAACAAATATTACAATAATGATCATTCAAAACAATGCACTTATCCTTTTTTAAAGTAATTATAAAACCTTTATCAAATAACTGACTCTTATGCTAAAAGGATTTAAACCTTTAACAAGTAGCACATTTTCAACTATGAAAAAAAATTCTTAATTAATTTTACTTATTCTCACGATTTTTCCCTTCGAGTTATTTCTAAATGTCACGTGTCATTCATCTTTGGATGCAAGAACAATGAATTTAGTTTTATCTTCATCATGTATCTTGAATATCCACTATCTAGAAATCATTTGTTTTTACTTATAGATGATTTCATGCATATCTCAAAGTCATCTTTAACCAAAAGACAAGGACGTGTCGTTTATTTGTTGCTTATTTCACTTTCCAATCCACTTGAATCATCATCTAAAGTAACTTTCATCATCCTTGTTTAAATCTTTATTTAGTAGAGGACATTCTGTCATGATATGTCAAGATTTATTGTAATTGTAACATAATCATTTTCGCTTATATTTTTCTTAAAAACTTCTCTTTGAAAAAAACTTTACTTTTTTTTTTTTTTTTTAATATTGCAACTTTCCTTGAAAACAATGTAGCCGAAAGAGAAAAATATTTTAAAGTAAAAGAAATAAAATAAAGTTCGATATGCTCTAACATGATGATAATGGTTGAATACTTCTAAGTTTGGACAAAATGGTTGGATTTGACAATTTGGGCCCACTTGAATCATCAAGTGTGACCATTTTTGAATACGTTATCTTTGAAGTAGTGTAGAAAAAAGGACTGATATGACATTTTTCATGTCAGCACTGCATTGTAATTTGCGGGTATTTTTGTTTTATGGCCCCCCCTGAGAAAATTGACAACCACGTTCCACCCTTGTTAGAAATAGTAACGTCGTTTTCCTTTCCTCTTTCTTTCTTTTCATTTTTTTTTATCAGTTTGGAGGAGAAAGTAAAAGTAAAGGGAGTGCTAAAATGATGTTATATGCCAGGCCTCTGTCTGAAGAAAATTAAAGCGGATGCTTCGATACTTATGTCACTTTATTATTTTACTTATTACATTATTAATTATTTTAATTTATAGTGTAATTCTCACTGTTTAGACTTTTATTCAATGATTGAGTTTGAAATTTCTAGTCAATTTAAATCACTACGTTTTCTAAAAAAATTAAGCTAACGAAAATATTTAAATTAAATTATTAAATTTATATCCTAACAACATGATGTTTTTTATTCTAATTTATTCTTGGACTTTAATTCTTTTCCCAAAAACATGCTTATCATGGTGGTATTATTTTTTAAATCACCCCATATGAAATTTAGCAAGAAAAAAAAAGAAATGGTCAAAATTTTTACGAAAATTATACAGAGACAACATATTCATTCAGAGTAATACTATGATGCATCAGTCACTGTTCACTCTCACACTCCACACCTCTATAATTTTTTTTTTTATAGTGTGAGAGTATTTTCATAGAGTGTGAAATGTGTGTTAGTAAATAGTGACTGATGAGAAGAATTTTTTATTCATAAAATGCAAACCAACAAAATTCAACAAATGTTTAAAATATAAAAGGGGAAATATATATTTTTTAATTATTTTCATTTTATACTTCCATTATGGTCATTATTCTGGTCTGGGTTTGCTCACATAGAATTTATTGAAGCGAAGCAACAGTCCATTCCAAAAGAAAGAAAGGGAAATAAAGTACAAAACCAGGCATTTAAAGAAAAAATAAAAATAATTCACAGCCAGAAAGCAAAGATGCTATCACACTATCCCCTTGCTGCATGATTGTACGTAATCTTCGTTTCTATTCAGCAGGTAAATGTATCGCTGCACGTACATGCACAGTCCCAGGCTAAACTTATATTTAAAAGGGATGTTTGAATGCTTCGGTTCGCATTATGATGTTGCAAATGCAGTAAAGAATCTGACCCTTTCCCTTCTCCCTCCATCAGGAAATTGATAGGGTACAATATATAATCATTTGGCATCCTTTTGACCTGCTGAATGTATGGGATATTAATAATATGCAATGATATAAGAGACACACTCATTAGATGTCTGCAAAACTAGACAATGATACAAGGGAAAAACTACCTTTCATTATGCCAAGTAGGGGTGAGAATCGACCGGTCCGGACTGAAAAAACCAACCGGACTGGACACTTCGGTCTGGAGCAGATCGACCTGGGACTTGGCTCGGCCGCTCTTAGTCTAAATTGCATAGGACCGAATTAATTCGGTCCGGTCCACAGTCCAGGACTTTTTCATCCCAGATCAAACCGAATGAATAAATAAAAAATATACATATTTTATAATTTATATATTAATTATATAATAATTGTATATAATTTATAATTTATAATTTTAACTAATACTAATATTTATAATTTTATACTAATACTAAAATTTATACTAATACTAATAGTCTAATACTGTTAAGGATTTAAGAGTTAATAGTATAAATTATAATATATGTATAATTTATAAATTTATAATAGCATGGATAATTAAATATTTTATGCTTATTTATAATAGTATGTCAAGTATGTATCTTTCTCAATTATGGATGTAATATCAATATGTATGGATAATTAAATTATTTATGCTTATTGCTTCATATACAAAATGTTAAAAGTTGTATATGGCTCATTAATAGTCATTATGCATTAACATTTAACATACTTTAAGTTAGTAATAAAGTAATAATTAACATCATCAAGATAATTATAACTAAACTAAATCACTATAAGTCTATAAGTCTACTGTCTATATATAGTATTAAATTATTAATATCACTATGAGTATATGAGACAACAACCATATATTATTATATCACTATTAAATTATTAATATGGTATATAGTAATAATAATAATAGTATTAGTAATAATTTATATGAATGTATTATTATATAATATATATTATTAGTATCACTATATCATTACAATATATATATATATATATATACACACTATAAGTCTATATGTAGTAGTAACAATAACACTATAATAATATAATATATAGTATTAGTATATATTAATATATTATAAGAGTTATAGGATTATAGCATAATATATGTATAATAGACTAATAGTATAGTATTAATATCACTATAATTATATATACCTAATAGGCTTATAGACTAATACAATGATTTATTAATCATATTACATATACAAAATGTAAAAACTTGAAAGTTTAAAATATTGAAAAACTTAAAATTATCATAGATTCATAAAATCATAAATTAGTGAAAAACACACATGTGAGCTGCCTTCCCAAAAAGGGCACCATTAGGTACAAAATTGGACCTAAATGGCACTATTTCTGTCATTGTAGGCAAAAAAAAATAATTGTGTTGCGTGAAACAACGTCGTTTCACACAACTCAGTTATTTTTTATGTCCCTAAAACGGCGCCATTTGGGTCCAATTTTGAACGAAACGAAGTCGTTTCGTTATAACCTAGCATCTTCACGCCCCCTCCCCCCCCCCCCCCCCCCCCCCCCCCCCCCCCCCCCCCCCCCCCCCTCCGCCCGATTCATTTCTTCTTTTCTCACTTTTTCCCAATTCTTCGTGAGAAACCCTAAGGTCCCCCCTCCGTCCCCTCCATCGCAGCAAGCTTGCAACCAATTTTTACCCTCTCTCTCTCTCTCTCTCTCTCTCTCTCTCTCCCGCGACTCGTAGTTGCAACCCCTAAAGTCGATTGCTTGGAATCTTTGATCTTGAATCCTTGATGTATTAATCATGTATTTCGTATTTGTTGAGAACTTGAATGTTGATGTATTTGTTGTTATGGTTTTTTATCTTGATGTATTTGTTTTAATTTTTACTTGTATTTGTTGAATCTAAAAACTATGGGTGATTTCTTCATAAAAACAAGATGGTAGATAATCATCCTATCCCATAGGTCATGTCGTTAGATCAAGGAATTGTTGCAAATAATCACAATATCATTTTGAGATACTACATAACAATATTCTTAAATCTTACATGTAATTTGTACTTGTATTTGTTTTGATCTTATTTTCACTACGTGGGTATAATAGTTATGATCTCATTTGAACAGAGCCACTAGAATTTATTCTTAAACATAATAGTATAATAGTTTTGAATAGAGCCATTAGAATTTATTCTTGAACAGAGCCACTTTGTATTCTTAACTTATAATTTTATGTAAAATTACTTCATATGTTGGCAATTGAGTTGAATTGATCTCATTTGAACATAGCCTAATGGAATTTATTTAAATATTGAATTCTCATTTATTTTGATTTTACTTGAACAGAGCTCAATGAAGTTTTCTACAAATAATGTGCAATAGTCAACACAAGACATGCCTCCACCCTCACCCCCATCCAATGTAAGTAATAAATCGCTTGGTGGGTCACAAAGTGGTAGAGTTAGGTCAATGGTTTGAGATCACTTTACAAAAATACCAGAAGGTAATCTCACTAAACCTAGGGTTACTTGTAATTATTGTGGTGCTTCATATGCATGTCATACGAAGACCAACAGTATGAATTCCATGAAGTATCACATTGAGAAGTAATGTAAGAAATGTTCGTTTAAGATGATGGATAAGTCCCAGAATACTCTAGGTTGGAAGGTGGAGAGAGGAAGTGGTAGTGGGGGACTTGTGTCCTTTTATTTAGTGTTGAGGCTTGCCGATAAGCCTTAGCAGAGATGATTATTCTTGATGAGTTGTCCTTTAGGCATACTAAGGGGAGGGTTTCAGGAAGTTTATACTTGTAATTTGTCCTAATTGGATAGTGATTCCATCTCGTATGATGGTTACCAATGACTATTTTAGTTTGTTTTTGAAGGAAAAATAAAAGTTGAGAAATGCTCTTCGAGGGCAGCGAATGTCCCTCACTATGGATACATGGACATTCGTACAAAATCTAAACTATATGTGCCTTACAACACACTTTATTAATGATGACTGGAAATTACACAAAATGATTCTTTCATTTTTTTTGGTTAAAAATCACAAGGGTGATACACTTGGTAAGGGCATAGAGATGTGTTTGCATGATTGAGGGTGACAAAAAATACTTGCACTCATTCTTAATAATGCAAGTTCTAATAATGAGGCTGTTTCTTTTTTGAAAGAAAAAACAAATATAGGAGAGACACGGTCTTGGAATATGAATTCTTGCATGTTCGATGTTGTGCCCACATTTTGAACTTAATCATTCGTGAGGGGTTGAAAGAATATGATGAGTCTATTGCAAAGGTGAGGGGTATTGTGAAGTATGTTAAATCCCCTCCTCAAAGGCGGAGTATATTTAAAAAATGTGTAGGGTTGGAAGATATTTAGTCCAAAAGCCAAGTTTGCCTAGATGTACCGACTAGGTGGAACTCTACCTATCTTATGTTGGAGAAGACTTCAAAATTTAGAAAGGCTTTTGATCGGTTGGAGGAAGAGGATATGTGCTTCCTTGGTAGTATTAGGGATGACAATGACGATGACGATGTTGAGGATGAGGATGAAGATGAATATGAAAAATTCAAAGAAGTTAAGGTCTCCCAATGCATTCGATTGAGAGAAGGTAAAGTTATTTGTGAGGTTTCTTCAATTATTTCATGATCCAACTTTACACTTCTTGGGGGTGAATATGTAACTTGCAATGTTTTTTTCCCAGAGTTGGTTAGTATTAAAGATGTTATTAACATGGAGTGTGAAGAACAAAGTCTCGTGGTGGGATTAATGACCACAAATATGAAGAAAAATTTTGACAAGTATTGGAAGAACTTAGAAAATTAGAATATGTTGCTGTATGTTGGGGTTCTTCTCTATCCTTCTTACTACAAGATGCAATATCTTGATTTTGGGTTGGAAAAAATGTATGCACATGATCAATAAAAAAAAAAAAAAATTCAGTTGGAGGGTGAGAAATGCATTTATCCGCATGTATGAGGCATACAGGAAAAATGAAGGAGAGAATTCTCCTCAGAGTTAGCGCTCAAGTTCCTCACATGAAGATGTAGATCCTTCAGCTGACAAGATTGCGATTAGAAAGGCACATTGGATGGTGCAATGTAAGCAATAGTTATAGTCAGAAGACAGTTCGGAAAGTAAGTCGGAGGTTGATAAATATCTAGCTGAAATATGTGAGGATCAAGAGGATAGTTTTGACCTTCTAAATTGGTGGAAGGTGAATTCAATTAGATATCGTGTACTTTCAAAGGTTGCATGCGATGTACTTGTAATACCGATATCTATTGTGGCTTCCAAATCTATATTTAGTACTACGGGTCGTGTACTTGACCCTTTCTTAAATAGTTTAAATCTGATGAGGGTTGAGGGTCTCATATGTGCACAAAACTGACTTCATTCTTCTTCTACTCCAATAGGTCTCAGGACTTTAATGGATGAAGTGAATGAATTTGAGAAACAGTTGGATATGGGTATGTAATGCATTTACTTTTGATATCTTTTGTGATTTATTTTGTTTTATCTTCTATGTTACGTAACTTTATTTAACTTATTATGTTTTAAATTTTTATGGATAGAAGTTATTAGAAACTTTGCTGATTCTGTGGAGGCGTCAAATACAATGCCTACCGGCCTACACCCAATGTTAATTAAAGACTAAAGAGGTGAGAAGATTGTTGGTTATGGTTTTTTAATCATGATTAATTGTTGACTGGTAGAAGAAATATAAAGACTGATCTAAAACTTGATTGGGAAATGGTGATTGTTTAAGTAGATTTTTCTGTTAGACTTGGAAATTTTGGCAATCAGTGAAACTTTGGCTTTGGCTTCCCGCTGTGTCCATACTTTAGTTGATGTGCACCTTTTTTAGGTGTTGCAATGGCCTGTATTTAAAAATAAATAAATAAATAAATAAAACAAAATCAAAATCAAGCAATTGGGGAAGAGCGTATTCTTCAAATTCTCCATCACATGGACAGCAGCAAAAAGCACCCATCTTTATGCTTTTCCCAACAAATACCAAAGTAGTGACTGTTAAACAACAAAACCAACCAATTGGGGAAATCATGATTTAAAACAAATTATGAGAAGTTGAGAACAGACCACAGAACAAAGTTGAGAAATCAATGAAAGCGACATTTCCTCAAAATACAAACCCCAAAACCAAACCAAACACACATATCACATTCTTAAGTTTTTTTTTTTTTTTTTTAATTATTATTATGCTTATTTGTTATAAATTTACTATAGGAAGTTACCATGGATTTTAGTATCTTATTTCATTCAAATTCAAGAGGAGTAATCAAGTACAACTATTTGTTTCATTTAAATCCTGATGCAGAGAGTATTTTCGACTTTAAATTCTGTATCTTTCTCATTCCCCTCTTCATTCCCACCATGAATTCTCCCTTTCTCTATTGTTTCTAATTGTCTTTGTAGTTTTTCTAAAGCAAGAGAATCTTGAAAGCCTTTATTTCCAGGGTTCAAATAATTGCCTAAAGAAGCAAATAAATGATTAAGAATGAGCACTAAATTTAGATGTTAGCAAGGCTGCTGGTGCATATATTGCATGCATATATTAGTTTAGACTTCATTTTATATAATAATTGGATGCATATATTGCATGATCTCATTAATTGTTTCTTTTTGTTTTATTACAAGCTGACATGATCTCATATATTGGCTTATTTACTTTTATTTTTTATAGAACCATAAATAATAAAAAGGCTATATTTTTTTCCCTAAGTCCATAACAACCCATTTTTTACATGCATAAATGCACAAGTTCATAACAAGCCTTTAACCTCTTGTTTTTTTATAGGTAAACTGTAAATGTTGAAGACTTAAGTGATGGAGACTTGGAGTAGGTTGTGATTGCACAACTGTGCTCTTACAGACTTACAGTGATGAGTAGGGCTGCAAACTGCAATACATTGTTATTGTTTCTTTAATATGACTAATGTAGTAATGTTTAACTAATGTTTTTTTTATATTTGTATTAATATGACTTTTCGGTTTATATATATATATATATTTGTGTTTGTATTGATGTATTGATATAAATATGCCTTTTTTATCCGAATTTGAAATTTGGATAAATTGGATGATTATTTAGTTATTAGTTATTAGTTATTAGAGATTTTACTGATTAGGGATTGTTTTAAATTTCTTTATCTCTATTTTTTTTTTAATTTTATTACTATGTATCATAGTCTTGTTTCAGTTGTTTGGATGGATATAGAAAATTTATATTATTTTGTAGTAAATCCTTTTATTCAAGTTTATTGTATATAGACAATTTTCTTTTTATAATTATTTTTATCTTCCTTTCAAGTTCTTTTTTAGTATTTTTGGACTTAAAATTAGATGAAGTGTTAGTGGGCCAAAAAGTTAAAATGATTGTTGGGTTGAAAATTATAGAATTTAGGATTGGGCTATTGGCCCATTTGGTACTGTGGGGGGTCGAATGGACCGACCGAGACTAGACCGGACCGGACCGGTCCGATCCCAATGTCTATTCGGTCCGGTCCAAGTTGGAAAAACCCTGGACCAAATAGGTTCGGTCCGGTCCACAAAACCCCCTGGGGACCGATTGGACTGGACCGAGATCACCATTAATGCCAAGCATTATATAAGTTCGACTTCATATCACTAAAACAAAGAGAGTGATTCCAGTAAGAAAAATAGCATGGGCAAAACCGAAAGTGGGGAAGTAAAATTAAATGTAGATGGAGGATCATGTGGTAATCCGAGCTTGTCTGGAGGTGGGGGTGTGATTCAAGACTCTCATGGTAAAGTTATTGCGGGCTTTTCTCATTTATATGGACATGCCACTAACACGGTTGCAGAGTGTAGAGCCTTTCTTGATGAATTAAAGTTGTGTCATCAATTTGATTTGAGGGATTTCCTTGTGGAATCAGATCCGACGGTGATAGTAAGATGGTTTAGATCTGGTATTTGTAAGTTTTGATATTTATGAGATTTTTGAGAAGAGGCTATTGTTTTGTTTCGATTGTTAAATGTCCGAGTTCATCATATTTATAGAGAAGCTAACATGGTGGCAGATTTTCCGGCGAATGAAGGTGCTAAGGGTACGAGTATAAATTCTCATGATGAGGATTTTGGGGGGAGACGTTTTCGTGGCCTTGTGCGTACGGATAAATGGGGTCGTTCCTATATTAGGTTGTAGTGTCTTTTTATTTGTATTGATGGCTTTCCTCCGCCTTAGTGAGGTTTTTTAATAAAATTTGGGACTTCTTATGCCTCTTTTATATATATAAACTATCAAAGTCTTCAGTTAAAAGATGCGATATATCGGTTCTGATAGTTTGATATGTAAAGTGAACAATCAGAATGTATCCACCCCTAAAATAATGTGCAATCCTTTCAGCTGCTTAGAAATGCAACCATTTGCTGCAAAAAGAGAGGAAGAAAGACAAATTTTCTCTGTTTCATTAATGAAATAAACTAACGAAAAGATAAAGAGATAAGTGATAAATAATAAGATAGATGAAATGAAGAAGAGAGAAATAATAAAGAAAGAGAGAGGGAGCGAAAAAAAAAATTAAAAGAAAAATTATGCATCGAGTGTGAATCTACATTTGGGTTGATGATATGTAGCACAAATGCATAATCCATTCGGAATGCTCTACTATACTAAATACGCCATAGGTAAAAATTCCAGCACAATGGGCGAAAGAGCCCTTTCGACAAACCAAAAGACCTGTCAAGTACTCATATAGCTATCAATAAGACTAGAAAGCTTTCCTCGTATGGCCTTTTGTGATTTCAGTCACATGCACTAAGTTTCAGGTTTATAGTTTTTGTGTGCAACAGGTCGATTCTAAATACACATCACATAGCTAGTGACTTTTAGATCAATAACAACAAACTCACTTACCTGGACGTTCTTGGATATATATCTCATAACCTTTACAGTACAACTTTTAACCAAAAAAAATGGGATAACCCCAACAGCCCTCTCCACAATGCAGAAGTCCTGAAATGCATTTACTAGTACTCAAATTCGAGGTCAATTAAGTAAATTTGACGACTTTGATCATGCAGCCAAAATATAGTTACTAGAATTCAGATTTAATTTGTTGATTCCAGAAACAACAAAATCCATGTTCAGTTCAAAAAGTGATACATAACCTTTATATTTTAGTGCAATGAAAACATTATAAAGAATGGATAAATCCGGCCATATTCTTATTTCCTTGTATTGGGAAGTTCCCTAAGGAAACAAAATCAAGAAATAACAAATTGATAGCAATATTAATAAATGTCAGTCAGATATGTAAAGAAGTAAGATGTAGTCCAGGATATTGTATAATCACTCCAAAACAGATTCATACTGGGAATTGGAAATAATTTTCTTCCCCGACCCAAAGAAGTGAAAAAACAGGCTTAATGTATACCATTCATCTGAATGAATATGATAACAATAATATTAGAAAGGAAAATGGTAACTGAATCAACAATGATCCAGATAATAATGTCATCAAGTAGGCATACATGATTTGGCAAATGCATTAAGTAAATAAGATTATCACTTGACCCTGTTAAATGTTAAGTTGTGGCAAAGAAACGATGTGTCCCAGAAATGGCTATTTCTACTTCTGCTCAAGTTAACCAACAGTGAGTACAATCAGGAATGAAGTGCAAAACCATAAAACCAGCAGACATGCTATCTCAGCATCAAACAGCAAAGTTATAGAAGCTTTTTCCAACACTCACCTGAACAAGGTAATGCTATAACTCCATGATGCCTCAAAAGTTATGCAAGGTCTCAGTAGGTGCTCAAGACAAGAGCTAAGGCATAGTCAGAAAAACCCTTCTATGCTTCAATCCATTGAGTGAGGATCAGAAAAATTACCCCATCAATGAATAATAAGCATAAAACTTTTTTTTTTTTTTAAATTATAGTATCTATCTATTTACGTTTTAAAAAATTTACGCTGTCTTAGATCATGATTCTCAATTTTACCATAATCTGTCTGTATAGTGTATATATATATATATATATATATATATATATATATATATATATATATTTTATATCAATTAACATTTAACACCTTCCAGAACCAAAGAGTTTAAACAATGTATAGCAACTAAGTTTCTTTATGGACGACACATTCCTATAAAACTCAAATGTTTGTCCATATATTTGAATTAATTTTTCTTTTATTTTATTTAATGTAACATAGCACTGTTTATGTGTCACATGCCTTCTAGCACCAAGCAAATTTGAGTTTAACACCTGGCTTGTTGGAAGCAAAATGTCCGCCAGATGCTTCCAAGCAACATGTCATCATAAAGCCAACAAGATCAGAAGATATACCAACTATTTGAATTATTATCAATGGCACACTGACCTAAAACATCGATCAATTAACATAAAATTACCCTAAAACCATATAGAAGATTATATAATGAAAACATATATAATTAGAATGGATACACAAGCCACTGTTTCTATCTCTCTGGCAGGTGCGTAAAGAGTTCTTAATCACTTTAAGAAAAGGTTAAGTAAATGAGAATCAATGTACACTTGCACAATTGTTAATGCCTGAATAAAATTTACTTAAGTAGTCATCACGAGCTAAAACATTTAGCAGGACTTCAGATTATTCACCTGTGCCTCCTCTACATGATGCCAACTTTTGGAAAGGTCTCATGGTAACTAAAGCATACAGGGAAAGTAAAGAAGCAATTATAGGAAAGGAACAGAAGAGAGAAAAAGGGAAAAAGAAAACCAAACCTCCAGACCACCTTCTAAGAAAGTATCTATGACTAAATTGACACCCAATATTTCCCCCAAAAAAGGAGGGCAGAGGTTACCCACAAGCTGGAATCCCATCTCCTTGAAAACGAAGACCATAAATTCCATCCAGAAATGACTCCACACAGCACAAAGGTAATACCTCAACTGGACACGTCAGCATCCCATCACAGCGCAATTATACACAAAATTGCCAGAGCTCTTTGTGGCTAGCAGGTCCCATTGCGGTGGGCCTTGATCGGGGACCCAAGAATTAAGCTCAATGATCCCTCCGCCTAACCTAGGCCCAATAAAAATTACCCGATCTCCACAAGCCCTAAATGCTAATCCCCAACCATTCATCGAAACTGCCTGCTCAGGTAATCTCCCAATTGTAAACCAGAAGTTCCTCTCTTTGTCATATCTTCTCACCTCCTTTTGTGCATAATCTGCTGCATACAGAACATTATTTACAACAGCAAGAAGAGGAGGTGCCTCAGTCACCCCCGCCCCTTCATTCCATCCAGGGAACATGTTAGGTATCACAGTCCATACCCCTGTCTTCATATCATAAACCTCACCGCACGTAAGCGATTCTGAGTTGCCCTCTCCAATCCCCCCCATAATATAAAATTTTCCGTCCATGAAAACGGCCGAGCCCATTTTTCTCGCTTTATTCATGCTTGGAAGAGTCTCCCAAGTTCCTGTTTTTGAATTATAAAGCTCAGCGGAATTTAGGATATTGGCATTCGGATCACAACCACCAGCTAAAATTGCAATTTCCCCAAGACTGGCAGAACCGAACAAGCACCTGGGTGTATTCATGCTCATACCGGATGACCATGTGTTTGTCAAAATGCTATATCTACGAATAACATGGGATGTTATTTCCTTTCCAAAAACAAGAAGTTCAGTACCAACGGCCAATGACTCCTTGTCTGAGATCATGAAGCATTCATTTGAAGGCATTCTAGGTAAATGCATCCGACGGCGACGACCTGGATCAAATGCTTCCCATTCAAGAAGGCTGCAAGAGAGGTAAACCCAATGCTCTACAATACCCATTTCCCTCCTCAGTCTATATAGCTCCCCACTCCGAATTAGAGACCGGAAGTTCTGATTCAGTGAGGAGATTGAGCCATAATCAGACCTAGAACAGTGAAGAAGACAGTTAATCGAGATGTCCCGACCAAGTTGGTGGATAAGAGAACTTGAATCTGACCCATTCCCTGTGGAATTTTGGTCATCTGGTTGGTCAGTTTGGATAACGCGCTTGCTGTTTGAGAGCTCAATCACACAAAGAGCATTATAAATCCATGTGATGTCTTGCTCACACGAGCTTGGCAAGTCCCTCTGCATGAGATAGGATGGAACCTCCAACATGTTGCCGAAAAAATCAAATTCGATCAACAAAGCCTTCTTTCTTACCATAAAAAAAAAAAAAAGAAGTCAGAAAAGCAGTAAATAAAAGTGGAAATTCACAACCGAAACACACATCCACTAGATATGTTAATTGTTATCTTTGAAGTAAATCAAGAAACCGTGTATACTCAGCAATAAAACCAGCAAATATGCAACCAAACTAAACAACTAACACAAACACTTATGTGATTTTAATCACTCCGACATCCAATTAAACAATAAAAAAAAGGAGCATGCACACGAATCCTTGAACCCAATCAATCTAAATTTGGCACCATAAAAACAACATGAATAAACTGTATTTTGTATCGGAAACACATCTACGGCATTCAAAGTGTAATAAACGTGTATCACAAGCAAAACAATCAGAATATAAGGTAAACCACAGCCTATAACATAGTTATAGAATAATCCAGCTTAAAAGATGAGAATAGCCCATGTCAGATCTCAGGCAAATACCAACAGAGAAACAAAAAACAAAGAGGGCAAAAAAGAAGAAGAGCAACAACAAATTGAGAACCAATCACATGCCAGACTGTACTCAAAAAGCTGCAGACAATTTTACCAAATCTGTACGCATGATGTTTGAACCTCCAACAGTCAAACTCAAAAAACTGGATCCATTTCGAATTTCTAATTACCGATAACCCATAATTTCCTTTCCCTTTTGTTCACCTGTGATTGCATAAATGATAAACATATACCCGAGAAAGCTTAGAACTCTAATATTAAATAAGAGAAAATACGTACAGGGAAACAGATAGAGCAAAACGCTTAAGAATTGGATAAGAAAGGCTCAGTTCTCGCTGCCTCCTCCTCCTTGCTCCTCCTCTCTCTAAATCAAAAACCCAATTGCTCTCTCCCTCACTCTTTTGGCTCGGTTTATATTCGCCTGTGTTGCGAGAGAGCACTTGGTACTGGCATTATATTCCTTTACAGTGCATAAAAATGGAATATATATATATATATATATATATATATATTATATATATATATATATTCTTTTCAAAGAAAGGATTGGGTGGTCGGTCCCACAACGGCAAAGAAGGGAGACCTGAATCGCCGTTTGGGGATTTTGCGGCTGAGTTGAACCGAAACCGCTAACGGCGGTTTGTGCACGTGTTACTAAGCTTCGAGTCCCCTGCCCCCTTCTTTATTTAATTTTTTTTCATTAAGTCCATTTTCTTTTTCCCTTCGCTTTATCCTTCTCATATTTCAAATTTTATTGTTCATACGTTATGCTTAATAAAAATAAAAATCAAATTTATTTGCAAGCTTGATCCCAAGACGTTGGATACAATATAAAAAATAAAATAATAATAAATTAAACGCGAGGCAAGTGGACAAAATTAAGTCACATATGATTTTTCTTTATTTTGGATAAGACTAAGTAAAAATTCAAAAATTTGATTCTAGCTTTGACTCTGCATCGACTCTAATTGTTCGAGTCGGAATTTTTTAACCAAAAAAGTCGGAGTCGGATTCAGAGGTTATGATGTACCGATTCCGATTGTCCAATTCTGACTTTGATATTGTACATATTTTATAAAATTGTATGTATTATTTATATAGTAATCATATATATTTTATATAACTATAACTTATATATTTAATTAAATTCAATAATATACTAATATGAACATTATTATAAAATAATATGCTTATATTATAATATAAATAGACTAAATCTACTAATAATAGTTTAGTATATGTAAACACCATACTATTAACCATTACTATCATGTAATACTAATATATAATAACTAAAGTATAATAACATGTATTAGTAATGTATAATAATTAATATATAATAACATCTAAATACTAATGTATAAACATTAACATATAATAACATATAATACTAATGTATAATAATAATAATTTGTACAATTTTGGTTATGTATTAATAAAAGTGAAATTGAAAAAATATTTTTTTAAAAAAAAACTAAAATCTGAAAGCTCAAATTCGATTAGTGAGAGCCCAAATCTGATTAGTCGGAGGTAGGACACTCCGACTCTGATATTGTCCGTGCTCAAACCTAATTTTGGAGGATGTGTTGTTGTTTAGTCTTTTTCAATTATATCGTGTTGGTCAATTAATTTTAATTTTTGAATATATTTGGCATATTTGTTAACATAGTCTACGTGTATTAGTTGCACTCGATAGTGTCTCTGCCCTAGTCATCATGAGCAAGACATGATGTTCAAACTTGGGTAGGGAAATAACATTGCAGTACTGCCACATCAAGAAACCAAACACAAAATGTTGTCCTTTCTCCTCCTAAAATGCGAGAGAAAATGTGAATGAATGCAACTGTTGTTAATTCAATGTTTCATCAGGTTGGGAAAGTATCAAACGGGGAAAACGATGTAAGCAACCAGCTTGAGCATAAAAAATATTATTTGTCATCTCATAACAACAACAACTAAAATAAAAATAATAAATGAAGGTAATAATAAAATGGATGCAAAATCGCTGTGCTGTGGTGGCTGCCAGAATTTTGTCATCTTAAGGAAATTCTTTAACAACAACAATGACAACAAAAAATAATACAGCCAGTTATCTTAGCAACTATTATTAGTCTGCTACAATACCCACAAAAGAACAAAACCAATCAGATCAACTGTCACGCGACTCACGCCCCCAAACGGATCTGGTTTGGAGGGTGACCTCACGTTTTGTTTTATTTTATTTTATTTTAAGTAGCAATCTCATCTTATTGATACTAGTGTTTCAAATTATGAAAAATGCTATTTCTTTCATTCTATTTATCCTCTCATTTTGATATTTGATATTTTTAATTTTTTTTAATTTATTTATTTATTTAATAGTTAAGAAAATGATGATTATTGTATTGTTATTTTTTTATATTATTTAAAAATGTTTTAAATTAATAATAAAAAATATAAATAAAAAATAAAAAAAAGATTTTCAACTAGCAATAAGATTGAGCGATACATTCTGAGCAGCAAAGTATCCGACTCTTCTAACTATACATTCTTTTTCTCTCAACACAGTTCTTGCTATTACATCTAGTCCTTCCATCCAGACCTTTTCCCCCTCCCCCGTCTAACTCTAAAGCAGACTTTGCTAGTAAATGTGCCACTATGTTCGCCTCTCTATGAGTATACTCCACCTTCCAATCTTTTTTGCCATATATACAAGTCTTGATGTCATCTATAATATGTTCAAACCAAGACAAATCTTCACCATCTCTATTTACAGCATTAACAATCATAAGAGCATCCCTTTCTAATATAACCTTTGAAATTATCCAAGTATCCATGTATTGTAATACAACGATCTACTAAATCACTCAATAAATTGGTTAGTGATCAATAATACAATAATTTGATAACCAATCATATTCATAAAGTAAATAAAGTGTGTAACACCAAATTTGATTACGAAATTGAAGAACTCGTCAAAGGTAAAAACTCTATAGAGTAGCCAAACCCAAAGAAGTCAATTTTATTATTTGAAAATCAGTTATAAATAATTCTCAATTACAAAACCTTTGCTAATTGACTCTCTTACTTGACCCGACAAACGACCTGTTTTCCTCTACCGCAGTAGAAGCCATTACCTCTAGCGATATTCAAACTATTAATTTCTCTCCTGGAACTCTAGTGGTTGAACTCGATCAATTAAACTCTAATATGGAATAAGTATGCACTCAATAAGAGAAAAATAACTAGAAAACTCTTAAGAGAATTTTCTCACACATAAGCACTTGGAAAGACTCTCCAAAATCTTCAAGGTCAAAATCTCTACAGATTCTAACCAATAGGATCCCTTAAGTAAATAAGGGATCCCTTAAGTAAATAAACTGATAAGAATTTTATTCGTAGTAGAACTCTGCTGACGGAACAAATCTAATAGGAGTTTGAGTCACAGTGAAACTCTACTGATGAATTTTGATGACGGATTTTGCTGGCACTTGATATTTATCTTCTTAGCATTGACAGTTTCACATTCAAATCTTCTCTGGATAAGATCTATCTCTTGGAACTTGACTTTTACACTTTTGACTTATCTAAAACATTTCCTAAAAACCTCTAGATAAAATCAAAATAACCATAGATAAATTCAAAATGTTTTACATTCATCCAAATTACAAACCCAAAGATAAGATAAACTCTATCATCTTATTCATTTAGTCATATCCAAACTTATTAACTTAGTCACATTGTCTTAGCCAAACTTTTACATCTACAATCTTCCCATTTGGCGGATTGGTGATAAAAATCAGTTTGATGAATGTAATATAAAACTTGTCAAAAGCACAGACAAGAGAATGAGAAATCGAGTAGAAATTCCAAGCAAATAATCAAGAAGAATAAAAAATACTGACATAGAACAATGACTAAGATTAGTACTATCAAAATTCACAAGATTTAAAACCTAATTTAAAGTCTAAGCATGTTCTAGTCCAACATCCAAATTATGTCTAAAATTAGAATAAACTAGAATTTAGTTTTCCCCTTGAATAAAAAAAAAAAAAAAATCATTTAACTCCCCCATAGCCACACACTTACTACAACTTCCCCTAAATTTTACAATACAAAAAATAAAAAATAAAAAATAAAAAAAATAACTACTCCTCTAATATCTCCCCCTTTGTGTCACTAATCTGACAAACCTTAAACCTCCTTGTCATTAGAAACATATCAATGTTGACTACCGTGTGGGAATACGAGAATAAAATTCATGAGAAGACTCTCCCACAACTATGAAGAACCTCAACCCAACAATGCAATGTGAGTAAAATGATGAATGAACATGAATGCATGTAAAAAAATTGACAAAATGCTGAAAAATTTTAGTTGAGGCAAAACATCAAACACTTGGTGGGCACTTCTTAGAAACCGAATAACAAAATGCAAGAATCCACTTAGAAACCATCCTCAATACATGTAAACAACATAATCCAACTACTAGATGCAAATTTGAACAACCCAAACATAAAAAATAAAAAAAAAACCTCCAATCCGAAACCCCATAATCCACGCCGACACTTTACAATCACACCAATCATAAAAATTTCCAAAATAATGTAGAACCAAATGCTAGGGGAAGAGGAAATAAACTAATAGTGATCTTACCATGATTGTGAATCATGTAGATGAGAAGTTCTGTGGTCTTTCTAAGAACCCAAATGCTCTAAAATACTAGTGATGAGGGAAGTGGTGTTCGACTAGGGCACGCAGAGTGGGAGAGTCGTGGGTGAGTGTGAGAGAAAGTATCGGGGGATAAGGGGGTGAGTGTCTATCCAACCACTAAGCCACTTAAGTCACTAAGTGACCTACCGTGCCATACACGAGCCCATGTCTTAGAGTCCCATTGGGACTTAAACACTAAGACAAAAAAATAGACCTTCTGAAACACAACTTTCAGACCATATGCAACATGCCTTAATGCAGAAAAATTCCAAAAATATACCAAACAACCTAAAAAACCAACAACAAAAAAAAAAAAATCTAAAAATAAAGGATTAAAAATGATTGCCCAAAAAATATTCCAAAAATTTTAAAATCAATTGAATCAAGGCACATGCCAAAGTGCACCACATGTCCAAGCATATTGTCACTCACACAACCAGAAAAAATAAAATACACTCTCATTTGCAACAAACCACAATAGTTGTACACACCTCATTAGTTCATCATTATCAAAGTCCATATGAGTGTGTGAGTGAGGCTACTTACTTCAACAACAAAAAAATCCACATTTATGTATGTATAATTTGTTCTCTTCTTTTCCTCTTTTTTTTTTTTTTTTTTCTTTTTTTTTTCTTTCATAGATACTCCCAAAAAGTTTATCTTTCACCTTAAAAGTCAACCTTTATGCTAGGGCCTAGATACTTTGATAGAGTA
The DNA here is from genome assembly GCF_004785595.1 of Juglans microcarpa x Juglans regia. Lineage (NCBI taxonomy): Eukaryota > Viridiplantae > Streptophyta > Magnoliopsida > Fagales > Juglandaceae > Juglans > Juglans microcarpa x Juglans regia. The sequence continues at coordinate 7,747,538 of NC_054605.1, forward strand.
TCCCCTTCAAACATAAGGTTGCTCAACCGTCGTTATGTCCATTTTATTGATAATCTTTTTTCATAATGAATAGATCAATGATTTTTTCTACAAAGACTTAAGGAATAGATCAGTGTAAGGTGTTTATCTTTTTCCGTAATGAAGAAACACTAACTTTTTTCTATATGGATCAAGTTTTTATGTCCGGTAAAGGGAGACCTCTTGCTTTTTAGTACTAGGTTCAACTAGTATTAGTCAATTTAAGGTATAGACTCTCCATTTGGATAGCATCTATAAAACTTTATAAAGCATACGTTATAATAAAAAATATGAAAATAAGTTCCTCACAATGCTCTAGGATTTGATTTTGGCATAAGGTCTACACCCACATGTGGATTGCACAAAAATAAAGAGGTGCTTCAGCTCCAAGTATAGGAAGTGTGAGGACCCGAGTACTCAAGACTTGGCATATCAAGCATGAACTTTGCTCAACTGAACAAAAATAAAACTGAGATACAAACTAGAAAAATAGAAAACAACTCAATCAAACCGACGAAAAAGAGACGCAAACCAATAAAAGAACATGAAATGCATGTCCTAAATTAATGATTTGCAAGGAATGCAATAACATGCAAGTGATCCTATCAATTAATGTGACACGACATCTTCTTTGACCACCCACTTTGCTTTAAATTTTGAGGCCATCTTTACATCATCACAACTTTTTGTGGTCTTATCCTTGTTGTCAAGACAAAACTCAGACAACTCGCATACATTGGCACTTATGGTGTTTATTTGTTGGCTTAACTCTTGGACTTGGTTTCTAAGGGTCTTTACATTTTTCTTTGATTTTCTTTCACTTATATTTTTCTGCACTTTACTCAAATTAAAGTAATATAATCTTATATGACCAGAAATACCACAATAATGACAAATAGGTACAAACCTACCTCTAGACTTACCTCGGTTCAGCTTCTTTAAGGTTGATGTTTCATGTGGCTTTTCGAAATGATTTGAATTTGAAGCGACTTCTTTTGGAGTATCCACAACTTGGCTTCCTTTGACAAAGACAATATTCTTATAGGTAGTGGCAGCGAATGATGAGGCTTGAGTATCTTTGTCTTGTGAAGTTGTATACCCAAAACCAGTACGATCGCAGCTGGACTTTTGACTACTAAACATTTCATCCAATTTTTGAGTTGCTGATTTTTGTTAACACTCTTAAGAACTCTTCAATTCTTTGTCTAGTGCATCCTTTTGCATCTTTAAACTCAAGATCTCAACTTTAGAAATTCTTAGTACCGCCAAAAGATTGCTTTTTTCATTCTTTACTGCTGTGAGTTTGTTATATAACTTCTTGTTGAGCTTTTTCAATTTGACCACTTCTTCACATAAATCATTATAAGCCTCATGTATGCTTAGCTCATAGTCAACATCAACAAGAGCTCTCTAAGTCACTATCATCAAATTCTCCTTCTAATTTTGTTAGCACAATTTCAGGAAAATCCCCAACAACAGTGGTAAAATCCATAAAGAAATTTTCATCATCAAAAGATGAACCAGAATTTTTGGATTCGAAAACTCTATTCGTAGTTGAATTACTGCACCCTTTGCACACCCTTGATGACATGGAATTAGTTTAATAAAACGGTATGGATTGCGCTGGCTGGGAGACGAAACTGAAGACCAAATTGAAACGGTGCGTTTCACCCATGTCCTTCTTCCCCATTCCCTTAGAAGCTCTTCTCTTTCGTCCCATTACCGTAGCTTCTGCAAGCCAAAAATTGCAATTCATCCGACGAGATCGCAGCTTGTGATTGATGCCACCAGCCATGAGCTTTTTTGACAAGTTCAAGATATGAGGTTTCGCCCTTCACCTTGAGAGTAACTTGGCATTATTTTCCAAAAAGGAAGCAGACTCACTCAACACCTTCACTTCCAATCACTTCCATCATCCAACAAATTGGCCAACAATGAATTAAAAGTAGGCCTATTAACGCATCATCAGGGATTCAAGTGGATACAAAAACATCCATGAACATCAAAATCTAGGTTGAAGAAAATATTGAGATGAGAACCGAGCTTTTCCTTGAGACATGGGTCCTGACGATGCCAAGCTAAAAATTTGTTCCAGGTTTTACTAAGACTAATACATCATAACCTTAAAAGTGCCAGACATATTTTACACAAGATATCGTTAAAGGCGTCATTTTGATGACTACGAAACCTGGATCCGAGGTGCCCAGACATGCCGGTGGCAAGAGAGACGTGCCCAGACGTGCCGGTGGTGGAGATGAGGTAGGGCTGGTTATCGTTCTTGGTCCATGCACTGAGTGGGAAAGAGAAGCTTCACTGCTACCGTTCACTTCCTCTCCTTAATTCAGCTTCTTTTATTTTTTTCTTCAAAATTACTAAATTACCCCGTGCTCAGTAGGGGGTGTGCAAGGGGTGCGCGAATTCAACTACCCGTATCAGAATTGTTTCAAGTTCTGAACTATTACTAAGTGTGGCATTCAGTGCTTTTCCCTTATTTTTTTTAAAGTCTAGGCAGTCCACTCTAACGTGACCATAGCAGGAGCACTCATGACACTGTACTTTGTCATTTTTCTCAAATTTTTCTTTATTCTATTTTTCTTTATAAATTTTCTATGCAGAAAATTATTAACTTCGTTTTTGCTTTCCACTAGCTTTCTTGTTAAACAAAAATTTTCTGAATTTTTTGACAACGAGATCTATATCCACGTCGTTCAGATTTTCTTCATTAGAAAAATCATCTTGATCTTCTTCCACAATTTTTAAAGGAATAGACTTACATTTTCTTGTTTGAGGAAGAGATAACTGATATGTTTGTAAGGAGCCGACCAATTCTTCAACCTTAATAGCATGCAAATCCTTGCTTTCCTCAATGATTGTAACTTTTGGGCAAAATCTTTCAGGTAAGGACTTTTTAATCTTTCTCACGACCCTTGAATCCTCCACCTTCTCACCGAGATTAAACCTAAAATTCAAAATATCATTAAGTTTAGCATAAAAATCATTAAAACTCTAATCTTCCAACATTTTAATATTTTCAAATTTTGAGGTTAGCATTTGCAATTTTAATTTTTTACAATTCTTGTACCTTCATGTATAACCTCCAAAATATCTCATGCTTCTTTGGCAATCTCACACATTGAAATTCTTTTAAATTCATCGGGAAAAATAGCCATGAAAATAGCATTATGTCCTATGCTATTCCAGTTGTAGTTGTTGATCTCATCTCTAGTCATTGAATTAAACCACATGCTACACCACTTTTGCAGGCCCCCGTCAATTTCTTTGAGTTTCATTCTTGCAAACGTACTCCCCAAGTGGGATACTTAACGCATTAGCTAAAGCACTACACGGGTCAATATGCACAGCGCCTAGTATCCATCGTTTACGGCTAGGACTACTGGGGTATCTAATCCCATTTGCTCCCCTGGCTTTCATCTCCCAGTGTCAGTGTCGGCCCAACAGAGTGCTTGCACCATTGGTGTTCTTTCCGATCTCTACGCATTTCATCGCTCCACCAGAAATTTCCTCTACCCCTACTGTACTCCAGCTTGGTAGTTTCCACCAGTGTTTTAAATTTCGTACCATACCAGTAGGTACGGCCAAAATTTTTCGTTTCGGCCGTCCGGCCGATACAGGTATTATACTTGTTCCGTACTGGCTAAAATACCGGCCGGTACCGGCCTCAATTTCGGCCTATACTGGCCTATGTCTTTTTTTTTTCATTTTTTCAAACTAAAAGCTTATTTTTTAACCCTCAATTCAGACTAGACTATTTATAATTTATATATATATATGTATTTATATATAATTTATTTATATATAGACTATTATTTTGGAATATAATTTTTATACATATTTATATATATAATTAATTTATATATCGATTATCCCGAAATGTTATCCTGAAATGCTATCTTGAAACGGTACCGGTACCGAAATATTTCGTTCCAGTGCCTTAACCGGTACGGTATTGAAAACATTGGTTTCCACCGCCTGTCTGGGGTTGAGCCTTGGGACTTGATGGCGGACTTAAAAAGTCACAAGCATCAAGAAATGTCTCAGGCTTAGCCCATCCTCGTTCAACTACATACCACACACGTTTGTCCAAAAATTTGAGGAAAGCCCTCATATGAACTTTCCAATAAGTATAGTTTTCCTCATCAAAGTGTGGCAGGACATACAACGATGGCATGATCTACAGAAGGACACAGATCACACTTGAATGAGTGAACCACGCTCTGATGCCAATTGAAATTACCAATGTACTCCTATATTGTAATACAATGATCTACAAAATCACTCAACAAATTAGTTAATGACCAATAATACAAGAATTTGATAACTAATCATATTCATAAAGTAAATAAAGTACGTAATACCAAATTTGGTTACGAACGGAAACCCTTTAAAAAAAATTCTTAAAGGTAAAATCCTACGGAGCAGTCAAAACCAAAAAAAGTCAGTTTTATTATTTGAAAATCAGTTACAAGTAATTCTCAATTATAAAACCTTTGTTAATTGACTCTCTTACTTGACCTAATAAACGACCCATTTGCCTCTATCGTAGTAGTAGCCAGAACCTCTGGCGATATTCAAACTATTGACTTCTCTCCTTGAACTCCAGTGGTTGAACTCGATCAATCAAACTGCAAAATAGAGTAAGCAAGCACTTAATGAGAGAAAAATAACTAGAAAACTTTTAAGAGAATTTTCTTACACATACGCACTCAAAAAGACTCTCCAAAATCTCCAAGGCTGAAATCTCTACAGATCCTAACCAATAGGGTCCCTTAAATAAAGAATCTGATAGAAATTTGACTCGCAGTAGAACTCTGCTGAAGAAACAAATCTGATAGGAGTTTGAGTTACAATGAAACTCTGTTGACGAATTCTGCTGATAGATTTTGCTGGCCCCTGATATTTATCTTCTCAGCATTGGTAGTTTCACATTCAAACTCTTCTTTGGATAAGATCTATCTCTTGGAATTTGATTTCTACACTTTTGACTTATCTAAAACACTTCATAAAGATATCTAGATAAAATCAAAATAACCATAAATAAATTCAAAGTATTTTGCATTCATCCAAATTACAAAACCAAAGATAAGATAAACTCTATCATCTTATTCATTTAGTCATAACCAAACTTATCAACTTAGTCACCTAGTCCTAACCAAACTTTTTTCATCTACAACCTTCTTGATGTTTAGTTCGTTACAAATCTCTATTGCCTTCCACAGTGCGTAACACTCTGCCAATGCAGGTTTCTCAGCATGCTTCTTTTGAACACTTGTAGTGACTAGGACTTCCCCTCCTTCATCTCTTATTGTAATTCTAATTCCCATTGACTTTGTTCTTGTGTTTAAAACTGTGTCCCAATTAGCCTGCACATAATCTAAAGGTGGTTTCCTCCACTTCTTTGGCCTCCTCGCAATAGCTTCTGTGCTTTGAGGTCCTTTCTTCGTATCGTTTGCTGATTGAAATTCTTCCATACTTGCCATTTCAGCCACCTTGCTCGGGCTTTGGAAACCATCTTCATAAAGGTAGCTATTCCTTCTTAACCATATTTTGCGCATGGCTGTAGCCACCCACTGCATCTCTGCCTTTGCTTAACCTACACTACAGCTTCCTCCATAAAACCATGAAGTCTTCTTCATTAGTAACCCATTTCTACACTGGACTTTGTTCCACAGACTACGTTGCGGGGCAATTCCACAGTACATGGGTAACTGTCACCTCCATACTTTGACAAATAGGTCTACAATTCCCTTGTTTAAGAGGTTTTTCCTTGTTGGTAGGATATTATTTCCTGTCCTCCACAAAAATATTTTAACCACCTTTGACACTTTCATCCCCCTTTGCTCTCCTCTTCCTAGTCAAA